>NC_140989.1:96564455-97087629 GCF_052327205.1 Somniosus microcephalus
GCTCTATTTATGTTATGTGGGCCCTGATTTTAACTTTGGGCCAGTTTTTAGGCAAGTGGATAGTAGTGTGAGTTAGAAATCAACCGATGCTCCAGATACTGATACCTGGGATGGCAGGAATGACGTATGAGGAGAGATTGGGTCGATTGGGCTTGTATTCGCTGGAGTTTAGAAGAATGAGAGGGGATCTCATTGAAACTTATAAAATTCTAACAGGACTAGACAGACTAGATGCAGGAAGGATGTTCCCGATGGCGAGGGAGTCCAGAACCAGGGGTCACAGTCTAAGGATAAGGGGTAAGCCATTTAGGACAGAGAGGAGGAGGAATTTCTTCACCCGGAGAGTGGTGAACCTGTGGAATTCTCTACCACAAAAGGCAGTTGAGGCCAATTCATTAAATATATTCAAGAAGGAGTTGGATATATTTCTTAAGGCTAAAGGGATCAAGGGATATGGGGAGAAAGCAGGGCCAGGTACTGAATTTGGATGATCAGCCATGATCTCATTAAATGGCGGAGCAGACACAAGGGGCCGAATAGCCTGCTCCTGCTCCAATCTTCTATGTTTCTATATGTAGCCTGGGCTATTTCAACTTTGACTTTCCGCTCAGGCCATCGAGATAAAATTGTAGTATCAATAAAAAACTGCCATATTTAAATCCCACCGGTTGACTTTCCACTCATTCTGGGCAGTAAGTTGACTGCAAGAAGTGGAAACTGAGTAGCCTGGAGGCCGCCCGCTGAATATAAATAAGTGGCGGGATTGGCCACCAGAGCCATACCGCGAGGGTCGCACAATTGAGAAGTGGGAGCGAGACTGTGGCAGGGAAGGCCTAAGCTTTCCTAGTAGGCCCTGGAGGACCATGACTGATCACCTTACCCCACAACCATGACTGCTCCTCCTTACCCCACAACCACAGCTGCTCCTCCTGGCCCCACAACCACAGCTGCTCCTCCTGGCCCCACAACCACAGCTGCTCCTCCTGGCCCCACAACCACAGCTGCTCCTCCTGGCCCCACAACCATGACTGCTCCTCCTTACCCCACAACCACGACTGCTCCTCCTGGCCCCACAACCACGACTGCTCCTCCTTACCCCACAACCACGGCTGCTCCTCCTGGCCCCACAACCACGACTGCTCCTCCTTACCCCACAACCATGACTGCTCCTCCTTACCCCACAACCATGACTGCTCCTCCTTACCCCACAACCACGACTGCTCCTCCTCACCCCACAACCACGACTGCTCCTCCTGGCTCCACAACCACGACTGCTCCTCCTTACCCCACAACCACGACTGCTCCTCCTTACCCCACAACCACAGCTGCTCCTCCTGGCCCCACAACCACGACTGCTCCTCCTGGCCCCACAACCATGACTGCTCCTCCTTACCCCACAACCACGACTGCTCCTCCTTACCCCACAACCACGACTGCTCCTCCTTACCCCACAACCATGACTGCTCCTCCTTACCCCACAACCACAGCTGCTCCTCCTGGCCCCACAACCACGACTGCTCCTCCTTACCCCACAACCACGACTGCTCCTCCTTACCCCACAACCACGACTGCTCCTCCTTACCCCACAACCACAGCTGCTCCTCCTGGCCCCACAACCACGACTGCTCCTCCTTACCCCACAACCATGACTGCTCCTCCTTACCCCACAACCACGACTGCTCCTCCTTACCCCACAACCACGACTGCTCCTCCTTACCCCACAACCATGACTGCTCCTCCTTACCCCACAACCACAGCTGCTCCTCCTGGCCCCACAACCACGACTGCTCCTCCTTACCCCACAACCACGACTGCTCCTCCTTACCCCACAACCACGACTGCTCCTCCTTACCCCACAACCACAGCTGCTCCTCCTGGCCCCACAACCACGACTGCTCCTCCTGGCCCCACAACCACGACTGCTCCTCCTGGCCCCACAACCACGACTGCTCCTCCTTACCCCACAACCACGACTGCTCCTCCTTACCCCGCAACCACGACTGCTCCTCCTGGCCCCACAACCACGACTGCTCCTCCTGGCCCCACAACCACGACTGCTCCTCCTTACCCCACAACCACAGCTGCTCCTCCTGGCCCCACAACCACGACTGCTCCTCCTGGCCCCACAACCATGACTGCTCCTCCTTACCCCACAACCACAACTGCTCCTCCTGGCCCCACAACCATGACTGCTCCTCCTGGCCCCACAACCACGACTGCTCCTCCTGGCCCCACAACCACGACTGCTCCTCCTTACCCCACAACCACGACTGCTCCTCCTTACCCCACAACCACTGCTGATCCTCCTTACCTCACAACCACTGCTGATCTTCCTGGCCCCACAACAAAAGTAACAAAAAAAATCTTTTAAAAACTTACCTTTTTGGGTCTCCTCTGGCCCCCTATCTGTTTGGGTTGGACTTTCCGCTCAGGCCATTCAGTTAAAATTGCAGTATCAATAAAAAACTGCCTATATAAAAAAGGACCCCACCCACTTTGCCCCCTGCTCAGTTGAGCAGGTTAAAATTGCGATCGTTCAGCTTCCAGCGCTCCAGGGCAGCTAGGTAACCTGGATGATTTTAACTGCCCACTGCCCAGGTAGCTGTCTTTCATTCTGCCAGCACAATTCACACTTCATCTGGAGCCATCCTTTGTTTCTTAACCTGTCCCATTACCAACTCCTTTTGCCTTGAATATCCCTTAATGTCTCTTAACTTCCCCTGCCTTCTATCCTATCACAGACCTTCCCTTTTGTTCTTTCATCCCCTCCCCCCTTTCCCAGCCCCTGCACTTGCTTAAAAATCTGTTCCATTTCCTGCTTTTTTCCAGTTCTGATGACACGTTAACTCTGTTTCTCTCTTCAAAGATGCTGCCTGACCTGCTGAGTATCTCCAGCATTTTCTGTTTTTATTTCAGATTTCCAGCATCTGCAGTATTTTCTTTTTGTGTTGTTGTAGTTAAAATTTTCCCTTTTCTAAAGCACAGAAATTCTTCAACAATCCACATCACATCTACAAATCTACTCTATGATACATTCTCTTTCCTACTCAAGCATGAACATCATTTTCACAGAACAACCTGCAATTTTGTTTACCAAAGCTAAAGTGAGGCTCTGTTGCTTTCACAGGAGTCAAAGGTCACCCAGGCGAGTGCCACAATTGCTTTTTCTAGTTATTCCATTTTAATGATTTTGAAAGTTGATTTAAGGTCACTTCTGATGCTCATTAAAGTTCTTCAATATTTTAACAATTAACTGCATGTTTGTCATATTACTGTCACATCATAAAATACTCTGTAACTGGATCTCCCTGAATGCAATATTGGCAGGAGGAAATTTGCCTTCTGTTTAGCTCCAACAGATTCAACATAATTACTTACACAAAATAAAAGTGCACATATTACCCCTCCATCTAGTTAGTTTGCAAGTTAACGTTCTGTTTTACAATTTTTTTTATAGATGCTTCAGAACTGATGGGAAAGTATATACAATAAGATGAATCTTGTGCAGACTAATCCTGATGCCCTGATTCAGGATTGTAGTCATTAAACAAATTATCAGCACAATATTCTATCTGCTGCACCATTACCTCTAACGAACACAAAATGTAGTTTTCAGCCTTCAGATATTTTGAATAGCATGTTTGTCTCATACTGTTGAGCATAATATTTTGAAAATGCATAATGTAGGTGAATTTCAAAAATGAAAGGATTATAGTTTACAACATTTATTTTATCTTGGAGGATCTGTAAGAAAAACAGAAATAACCTATCTCACTGTAGTTTGAACACAATGCCAAAACATTACCATGAGCTTGCAAAGATTAAACTACTTAGATTACAATACAAAACATGTACGAGAAATAAATTAGAACACAGCTACAGTATTTATCCTGATTTCTTTTTGTACATATTCTGCTCAGATTATTATTTTTTAAAAGCTAAACATGTCCAGTACCTGGCTACTTTAGAACTGTCATATTTACTCACATCTACAAGTAGAGAATGAAGGCCACAGACAGCTGCTTCCTACTGAACCATAATCTCAAAATGCCTGTAATCCTTGTATGAAAACCTGATAAAGATGGAAGCTGGGAGAGGCAGCTGCTTAGGGAAGAGACGGAGATGTAAGTAACTGAAAATCTGGCTGTTCAGCTGTAATGAATTCATAAGGTGCTAATTCATCAAGCCCCTATTGCAGAAATCCCCTCTGACAGAAAGAAAAATTGTAGGTGATTTGGAATGGCCTTTTTGTATGGTCAGCGAGAGATAATTTTGTAAGGGCAGAAAAGGAGCAGATGATAAATTTAACAGCTTCGAGGTCACAGGTCCTGGCTGGAAAAAAGATGACCCAGCTTCATTTATCGTTGCCTGCTCCTGAATAATAGGGTAGATCTCTCTCAGGACCAGCTTACTTATTCTCACTTACAAAAGCATTTTTAAATCCCAATAAATGTAAATAAATGCCAAATTACTTTCCGAATACAGTCAGCATTAGTTCGCAAATCAGAAATAATGGTATTGGGATTCAATAAATTCAGCTATAACGAGCTAAGTTTCTTTTGTGTTTTCCAAAGCACGATTAAGGCTTCTACTGAGCCCTAGCTACAAAGCAGTGTAATTGTCTATGGTCTGAACAATGGAAATACAGTGTCTGAAAATGACTTTGATTAAAGGAATTATAAGCTGTAATTAGAACCAAATAAAAAACAAAACAAAAGCAAGACTACTCAAAACATTGTTATTGATTTTCTCCCTCTGCACTTGGCGGTTTCCAAGGGAAGCAAGAAGCAGTTTCTTTGGATTTTAGCCACATACATGACCTGATGATCTGAGGATTTTGGTCAATAGATTATGTATAAATTATGCAGTATCATTCTTGAAAATGGACATTAATTTGATTATAATTTTTGAGGATATTTTGGCACAGGTTGACAGCGGCTGAGAAATATATGCTTCCTGTGATCGATACGATAATCACTGACTACGACTAAGGACAGATTTATTTATTTTTTGTACTCAGTCACCATTTAAGCCAAAATGCTCTGTGATCAATGACAGCTATTACACAATCATTTATAAAGCAAATGTGAAGAATCTTGTTCTATTCAAATGGCTTTTACTAAATTATAGGTTTTTGTGAGAAGGAAAAGGAGCTGTAGATAGGGATGTGAGGATATTTCTTTTCTACGTAACAAAATGCATTTAAAAAAAAACATTGTTGGAGGACAACAGTGAAACAAGGTGCATTGATATTAAGCCCCAACCTGGTGGACACCTTGGGGAATTGGATACAAGATGACAGTCTCAGGGAGGGCGGGGGGAAGAAATGTTAAAGTTAGCCCATCTTCAGTTAGCTATTTTCGGGTTGGCAGTCTGTAACTAGTGGGTTGTCGCAAGGATCAGTGTTGGGGCCTCAGCTATTTACAATCTATATCAATGACTTAGATGAGGGGACCGAGTGCAATGTATCCAAGTTTGCTGATGATACAAAGCTAGGTGGGAAAGTAAGCTGTGAAGAGGATGCAAAGAGACTGCAAAGGGATATAGATACGTTAAGTGAGTGGGCAAGAATGTGGCAGATGGAATATAATGAGAAATGTGAAGTTATCCACTTTGGTAGGAAAAGTAGAAAAGCAGAATATTTTTTAAAAAGTGAGAGATTGGGAAGTGTTGATAATCAGAGTGACCTGGGAGTCCTTGTACACAAATCACAGAAAGTTAACATGCGGGTACAGCAAGCAATTAGGAAAGCAAATAGTATGTTGACCTTTATTACAGAGGGATTGGAGTATAAGAGTAAATAAGTCTTACTGCAATTATATAGGGCCTTGGTGAGACCACACCTGGAGTAATATGTACAATTTTGGTCTCCTTACCTAAGGAAGGATATACTCGTCTTAGAAGGAGTGCAACGAAGGTTCACTAGACTGATTCCTGGGATAGGGGGATTGCCTTATGAGGAGAGATTGAGTAAACGAGGCCTATATTCCCTAGAGTTTAGAAGAATGAGAGGTGATCTCATTGAAACATGTAAATTTTTTAAGGGGCTTGACAGGGTAGATGCTGGAAGGATGTTTCCCGTGGCTGGGGAGTCTTGAACTAGGGGGTTACAGTCTCAGAATTCAGGCTCAGCCATTTAAGACTGAGTTGAGAATAAATTTCTTCACTCAAAGGGTTATGAATCTTTGGAATTCTCTAACCCAGATGGTTGTGGATGCTCAGTCGTTGAGTAAATTCAAGACGGAGATCGATAAATTTTTAGATACTAAGGGAATTGAGGGATATGGGGATAGTGCAGGAAAGTGGAGTTGAGGTAGAAGATCAGCCATGATCTTATTGAATGGCGGAGCAGGCTCAAAGGGCTGAATGGCCTACTCCTGCTCTTATTTCTTATGTTCTTATGTGAGAGTGGTGAGGAGACTGAATTGCCCTCAGAGGCAGGAAGATTGTAATAATGTGAAGATCAGATTTCTTACAATCTTAAATATTCCATATGCATATAATATCGATAGGAATTGTAACTTAATGGTGTATGTAGCTCTTAAACTTCTTGAAAAACAAATGTAAATTATTATAACAGGAGAAATAAAGGCTTAGTTGACTCAAATGTAAGAAACTGAAATCTCTGATTTCATCATAGCCAGTGAAATACAGAATACAGTCCGATTGCACCAGCAATATGGAGTTCCCGTTTATTCAGCTGGTTAAGGGTTAAAGGGTCAGGAAGCTCCTTATTGATGAAGTTAGATCAGCTGTTTCAACCCTGGCTCCCATGTTAAATCAGAATTGGAATGAGCTAAAGATTCTGGTTTAACTTAATCCTTTAACTGCCTGATTTCTAAATTCATTACTTGTTTTACAAATTTCCATTCACTGCATGCCAAATGTGATATCTACCATAGTACTGTACACTGTGGCGCATCAATGAAACACAATATATACACATTGCAGCATCTTTTATAAGTGTTCTCCTCATCTTACATATTTCATTGACCATGTAAAATACAGCTAATCAGTTTTATTAACAAGTTGTTTAAAGCAGATGAATCACAGAAATTTAGCTGATGAAAATATTAGAAAGCATCAAATATGGTTGATTTTACACAGTTGTTCAAAGATTTTGTCACCATATTGAATCAAGCAAGAGGCTTTTTTAGGGTAAAGCTTAGTTTTTGTACATAGCCCACCACAAAGATTCTGCAGTAACACCAATTGGCTGCTAGAGAAAGCCAAAAATACAGCAAATTTTTATCATGTGGCTTTAGTTTTTTAATTTTAGTTCTTTTCAAACTAGGGTAAAAATAATGAATTACTGTTATCATCATTACCACCAAACATTTTGCTGCATTCTCTTCTGTACACAGACATGGCATTGCAGAATGCTTTACCACAAGCACACAGCCCATTAGCACTTTGAGTACTTGGCCTAGGTTCTCTTATGGTGTGGCATTTAACCGTAACTACAGAGCCGGATTACCTACAACAATAGCTGCAACCTTTATTGTCCTCCTACTTTCTCCCCTACTCTGCTGAAGACAGCAAGTTATGATGCGTGTTCCACAGCTGCTGACTGGGCTCCTGCTCTTTGTCCAACCTGCTATTCTTCCTGTGTGAACAGCGCGTGTTGGTAAATATCTGGTCAGGGGGAGCATCACAGCCGTGCAACAGTCCAGACCACACCTGACACTTGCACATCAGTAGCAGGATGTTAAATCCTTTATCGGGCACAGAAACCAGAATCACAGAAACCCCACAGATAGAGGCCATTTCGGCCCATCGAGCCTGCACCGACACATATCCCACCCGATCCCCATAACCCCTACACCAACACATATCCCACCCTATCCCCGTAACCCCACGTATTTAATCCCCCGAACACTAAGGGTCAATTTTATCATAGCCAATCAACCTAACCCGCACATCTTTGGACTGTGGGAGGAAACCGGAGCACCCAGAGGAAACCCACGCAGTATAAGCCACACTCATATATTGTGAACCTATTACACACACTCATATACTGTGAACCTATTAAACACACTCAAATACTGTGAACCTATTACACACGCTCAAATACTGTGAAACTATTACACATATGCAAATACTGTGAACCTATTAATTATACACAAATACTGTGAACCTATTACACATAAACAAATACTGTACTGTGAAATAACAACAGAAAATGCTGGAAAAACTCAGCAAGTCAGGCAACATCCGTGGAGAGAAATTTGAGTTGACGTTTCGGGTTTGACCCTTCTTCAAAACTGGAGAGAAAAGGAACTAGATCGAAGGCAGGGCTGCGATCGGACAAAAGAATAAAAGAACCAAAAGAAGTAAAAGAGATTAGAAGCTAGACGAGATGGTAATAGGCTGTGATTAGGTGTAAAGTGTACTGGCAGGGTAAAAGATAGCTGCCAGGTGTGAGAGAGAAACAAAAGGAAAGGGGGGGGGGGAAGGAAAGGAGTGGAAAAATATAAGTGAAAATGAAATAGGGGCCGAGGTTATGATCTGAAATTGTTGAACTCAATATTGAGACCGGAAGGCTGCAGAGTGCCTAATCGGAAGATGAGGTGCTGTTCCTCGAGTTTACGTTGAGCTTCCGTGGAACAGTACAAGAGGCCAAGGACGGTGAGGTCCGAGTGGGAATGGAGCGGTGAATTGAAATGACAGGCGACCGGAAGCTCGGGGTCACCCTTACGGACTGAACGGAGGTGTTCCGCAAAGCGGTCACCCAATCTGCGTTTGGTCTCCCCAATGTAGAGGAGACCGCATCGTGAGCAGCGAATACAGTATACTAGATTGCGAGAAGTACAAGTAAATCGCTGTTTCACCTGGAAGGGGTGTTTGGGGCCCTGGACAGTGGGGAGGGGGGAGGTATAGGGGCAGGTGTTACATCTCCTCCGCTTGCACGGGAAGGTGCCAGGCGAAGGGGAAGGGCTGTTTGGGGTGATAGAGGAGTGGACTAGGGTGTCTCGGAGAGAGCGGTCCCTGCGGAATGCTGAAAGGGGAGGGGAGGGGAAGATACGTTTGGTGGTGGGATCACTTTGGAGGTAGCGGAAATGCCGGAGGATGATCCGTTGAATGTGGAGGCTGGTGGGGTGAAAGGTGAGGACAAGGGGAACCCTATCGTGGTTCCGGGAGGGAGGGGCAGGGGTGAGGGCAGAGGTGCGGGAGATAGAACTGACACGGTCGAGGGCGGTGTCAACCACGGTAGAGGGGAATCCTCGGTTGCGGAAAAAGGAAGACATGTCTGAAGCACTGGTGTGGAAGGTGGCATCGTCGGAGCAGATACGGCGGAGGCGGAGAAACTGGGAGAATGGAATAGAGTCCTTACAGGAAGCGGGGTGGGAGGAAGTGTAGTCCAGGTAGCTGTGGGAGTCAGTGGGCTTGTAGTAAATATTGGTCGATAACCTATCCCCAGAGATGGAGACGGAGAAGTCGAGGAAGGGAAGGGAAGAGTCAGAGATGGACCATGTGAAGGTGAGGGAAGGGTGGAAATTGGAGGCAAAGTGAATGAAATTGTCAAGTTCGGGGCGAGAGCAGGAAACGGCACCGATACAGTCATCAATGTATCGGAAAAAGAGGTGAGGGAGGGGACCCGAGTAGGACTGGAACAAAGATTGTTCCACATAGCCCACGAAAAGGCAGGCATAGCTAGGACCCATGCGGGTACCCATGGCAACACCTTTGATTTGGAGGAAATTAGTGGAGTTAAAGGAGAAGTTGTTCAATGTGAGAACAAGTTCAGCCAAGCGGAGGAGGGTGGTGGTGGATGGGGACTGGACGAGCCTCTGTTCAAGGAAGAAGCGGAGTGCCCTCAGGCCATCCGGGTGGGGGATGGAGGTGTAGAGGGATTGTACGTCCATGGTGAAAAGGAAGCGGTTGGGGCCAGGAAACTGGAAACTGTTAAAGTGGCGGAGGGCGTCCGAAGAGTCGCGGATGTAGGTGGGAAGAGACTGGACAAGGGGAGAAAAGATAGAGTCAAGATAGGAAGAGATAAGTTCCGTGGGGCAAGAACAGGCTGAAACGATGGGTCTACCAGGGCAGTCCTGTTTGTGGATCTTGGGAAGGAGGTAGAAGCGGGCTGTGCGGGGTTGGGGAACTATGAGGTTGGTGGCAGCGGGGGGAAGATCTCCAGAGGAGATGAGGTCAGTGACAGTCTTGGAAACGGTGGTTTGATGTTCGGTAGTGGGGTCATGGTCCAGGTGGAGGTAGGAGCAGGTGTCGGAGAGTTGGCGTTCAGCTTCCGCTAGGTAGAGGTCAGTACGCCAAACAACAACAGCACCACCCTTGTCAGCGGGTTTAATGACAATGTCAGGGTTGGATCTAAGAGAATGGAGTGCTGCAAGTTCAGAGGGAGGTAGGTTGGAGTGAGTGAGGGGAGCAGAGAAATGGAGACGGCCGATGTCACGGCGGCAGTTAGCGATGAAAAGATCTAGAGAGGGTAAGAGGCCAGGGGGAGGGGTCCAGGTAGAATGGGAATTCTGCAAGCGGGAGAAAGGGTCAGTTGTGCGGGGGGAGGACTCCTGGCCAAAGAAGTGGGCACGGAGACGAAGGCGGCGGAAAAAGAGCTCAGCATCGTGCCGAGCTCGAAATTCATTGAGGTGGGGGCGTAAGGGGATGAAGCTCAGGCCTTTGCTGAGGACTGATCGTTCAGGGTCAGAGAGTGGAAGGTCAGAGGGGATAGTGAACACACGGCAGGGGGTGAGATTGGGAGAAGGGGGGTCAGAGGAAAGTGAAGGGGAAGAAGGTTCCGGAGGGGCGTTGGTGTCCAAGAGTTGATGAAGCTTGCGATCCTTGACATCGGAAAGGAAGAAGAAAAGTTTTTTGTTGAAGCGTCGGATGAGTCGAAGGATGAAGTGGAACTGAGGACCCGGACAGCTTTGAGATAGAGTGCGCCGGTGTTGCTGAAGAGAGAAGTCGAGTGTGTTCATGTGGCGCCGCATGGCGTTGAGCGTGGATCTCAGGATGCGGCGAGAGCAGTAGTTCGAGGAACGATGAATATCTTGGAGATATTTGTAATCCTGGGTGGACCCGAAGCACGAAGGGTGGAAGTTTAGTTGGAATCCACGTGGAGTAAGTCGGAACCGGAGACAGTTGCTGAGGAAAATGATGTGGCTGTGAAACCGAGTCTTGGCAGATACCTGATCAAACACGAGAAGGGAAACTGAAAGTAATGAAGATGAACAAGGTTGAAGAGCCAAACGGAGATCCCGTCGCAGAGAAGAGCAGAACTTCTTCAAGGTAGGCATTCCTAGAAGAGGTGTGGCAGTGAACCAAACACAAGTACGATAGCAAAATACTGCAGATGTTGGAAATCCGAAATAACAACAGAAAATGCTGGAAAAACTCAGCAAGTCAGGCAACATCCGTGGAGAGAAATTTGAGTTGACGTTTCGGGTTTGACCCTTCTTCAAAACTGGAGAGAAAAGGAACTAGATCGAAGGCAGGGCTGCGATCGGACAAAAGAATAAAAGAACCAAAAGAAGTAAAAGAGATTAGAAGCTAGACGAGATGGTAATAGGCTGTGATTAGGTGTAAAGTGTACTGGCAGGGTAAAAGATAGCTGCCAGGTGTGAGAGAGAAACAAAAGGAAAGGGGGGGGGGAAGGAAAGGAGTGGAAAAATATAAGTGAAAATGAAATAGGGGCCGAGGTTATGATCTGAAATTGTTGAACTCAATATTGAGACCGGAAGGCTGCAGAGTGCCTAATCGGAAGATGAGGTGCTGTTCCTCGAGTTTACGTTGAGCTTCCGTGGAACAGTACAAGAGGCCAAGGACGGTGAGGTCCGAGTGGGAATGGAGCGGTGAATTGAAATGACAGGCGACCGGAAGCTCGGGGTCACCCTTACGGACTGAACGGAGGTGTTCCGCAAAGCGGTCACCCAATCTGCGTTTGGTCTCCCCAATGTAGAGGAGACCGCATCGTGAGCAGCGAATACAGTATACTAGATTGCGAGAAGTACAAGTAAATCGCTGTTTCACCTGGAAGGGGTGTTTGGGGCCCTGGACAGTGGGGAGGGGGGAGGTATAGGGGCAGGTGTTACATCTCCTCCGCTTGCACGGGAAGGTGCCAGGCGAAGGGGAAGGGCTGTTTGGGGTGATAGAGGAGTGGACTAGGGTGTCTCGGAGAGAGCGGTCCCTGCGGAATGCTGAAAGGGGAGGGGAGGGGAAGATACGTTTGGTGGTGGGATCACTTTGGAGGTAGCGGAAATGCCGGAGGATGATCCGTTGAATGTGGAGGCTGGTGGGGTGAAAGGTGAGGACAAGGGGAACCCTATCGTGGTTCCGGGAGGGAGGGGCAGGGGTGAGGGCAGAGGTGCGGGAGATAGAACTGACACGGTCGAGGGCGGTGTCAACCACGGTAGAGGGGAATCCTCGGTTGCGGAAAAAGGAAGACATGTCTGAAGCACTGGTGTGGAAGGTGGCATCGTCGGAGCAGATACGGCGGAGGCGGAGAAACTGGGAGAATGGAATAGAGTCCTTACAGGAAGCGGGGTGGGAGGAAGTGTAGTCCAGGTAGCTGTGGGAGTCAGTGGGCTTGTAGTAAATATTGGTCGATAACCTATCCCCAGAGATGGAGACGGAGAAGTCGAGGAAGGGAAGGGAAGAGTCAGAGATGGACCATGTGAAGGTGAGGGAAGGGTGGAAATTGGAGGCAAAGTGAACCTATTACATATATTCAAATACTGTGAACTTATTCCAGACACACTCATATACTATGAACCTATTACACACACTCAAAAACTATGAAATTATTACACACTCAAATACTGTGAACCTATTGCACACAATCAAATACTGTGAATGTATTGCACACCCAAATACTGTGAACCTATTACACATACTTAAATACAGTGAATCTATTACACACACTCAAATACTGAGAACCTATTACACACACCCAAATACTGTGAAACTATTACATACACTCAAACACTGTGAACATATTACACATACTCAAGTACTGTGAACCTATTACAGTACACACACTCAAATAGTGTGAACCTATGACAGACACTCATACACTGTGAAGCTATTACACACATTCAAATTCTGTGAACCTACTACACATATTCAAATACTGTGAACCTATTGCACAAACTCAAATACTGTGAACCTATTACACATACTCAAACACAGTGAATCAATTACACACACTCAAATGCTGTGAACATATTACATACACTCATATACTGTGAAGCTGTTACACACCCTCAAATACTGTGAACCTATTACAAACATTCATATATTGTGTACCTATTACACACACTCATATACTGTGAAACTATTACGCGCACACATATATTGTGAAACTATTACACACACTCAAATATTGTGAACCTATTACAAACATTCATATACTGTGTACCTATTACACACACTCATATAATGTGAACCTATTACAAACACTCATATTGTGAACCTATTACACATACTCAAATAGGGTGAACCTATTACACAGACGCAAATACTGTGAACATATTACACACACTCAAATAGAGTGAACCTATTACACACACTCAAATATTGTGAACCTATTACACACACATAGAAACATAGAAGATAGGAGCAGGAGTAGGCCATTCGGCCCTTTGAGCCTGCTCCGCCATTCAATGAGATCATGGCTGATTATCCAAATTCAGTACCCTGTCCCTGCCTTCTCCCCATATCCCTTGATCTGTTTAGCCTTAAGAAATATATCCAACTCCGTCTTGAATATATTTAATGAACTGGCCTCCACCGCCCTCTGTGGCAGAGAATTCCACAGGTTCACCACTCTCTGGGTGAAGAAATTCCTCATTTCAGTCCTAAACGGCTTACCCCTTATCCTTAGACTATGACCCCTGGTTCTGGACTCCCCGGCCATCAGAAACATCCTTCCTGCATCTAGTCTGTCCAGGCCTGACAGAATTTTATAGGTTTCGATGAGATCACTCAATCACTCAAATACTGTGAACCTATTACACACACTCATATACTGTGAACCTATTACACACTCAAATACTGTGAACCTATTAGACACATTCAAATACTGTGAACCTATTACACACACTCAAATACTGTGAACCTATTACACACACTCAAATACCGTGAAACTAATACACACACTCAAATACAGTGAAACTAATACACACACTCAAATACTGTGAAACTATAACACACACTCAAATACTGTGAACCTATTACACACACTCATATTCTGTGAACCTATTACACACACTCATATATTGTGAAGCTATTTCACATACTCAAATACTGTGAACCTATTACACACACTCAAATACTGTGAACCTGTTACACACACTCAAATACTGTGAACCTATTACACACACTCATATTCTGTGAACCTATTACACACACTCATATATTGTGAAGCTATTTCACATACTCAAATACTGTGAACCTATTACACACACTCAAATATAGTGAACTTATTACACACACTCAAATACTGTGAACCTGTTACACACACTCAAATACTGTGAACCTGTTACACACACTCAAATACTGTGAACATATTACACACACTCAAATAAAGTGGTGTGGAGATGCCGGTGTTGGACTGGGGTGGACAAATGTAAGAAGTCACACAACACCAGGTTATAGTCCAACAGTTTTATTTGAAATCACAAGCTTTCGGAGCGCTGCTCCTTCATCAGGTGAAGTGGAGAGATGCCTATAGACACAGATTATATAGTCAGAGAATAATGCCAGATGATTACAGGTAATCTTTCTAACTGCCATTTATCACACCTCGGCAGAGAGATAATCACAGCAATCAAAGGTGTGAATGGTGTCCAAACAGGTCAGTCAGGAAAACATTACATCAAAGAACAATGAGGTGGGGTCACAAGGGGTAAAATGTTGCAGAAGCTGGGTTCTGTATGAAAAACAAAAAACAGACAAAAAACATTTTCTTTGCTGGAAATCACAGCAGGTCCGGCCGCATCTGTGTAGAGAGAACAAGCCAACAATGACACGAGTCTGGATGACCCTACGTCAGGTGGGGTTACATGTAGCGTGACATGAACCCAAGATCCCGGTTGAGGCCGTCCTCATGAGTGTGGAATTGGCTATCAGTTTCTGCTCTATGATTTTGCGTTGTCGTGTGTCTCGAAGGCCGCCTTGGAGAATGCTTACCTGAAGATCGGAGGCTGAATGTCCTTGACTGCTGAAGTGTTCCCCGACTGGGAGGGAACACTTCTGTTTGGCGATTGTTGCGCGGTGTCCGTTCATCCGTTGTCGCAGTGTCTGCATGGTCTCGCCGATGTACCATGTTCCGGGGCATCCTTTCCTGCAATGTATGAGGTAGACAACGTTGGCCGAGTCACATGAGTATGTACCATGTACCTGGTGGGTGGTGTCCTCACATGTGATGATGGTATCTGTGTTGATGATCTGGCATGTCTTGCAGAGGTTGCCGTGGCAGGGTTGTGTGGTGTCGTGGTCGCTGTTCTTCTGAAAGCTGGGTAATTTGCTGCGAACAATTGTCTGTTTGAGGTTAGGCGGCTGTTTGAAGGCGAGTAGTGGAGGCGTGGGGATGGCCTTAGCGAGGTGTTCCGTCGTCATCGATGACATGTTGAAGGCTGCGAAGAACATGGCGTAGTTTCTCCACTCCGGGGAAATACTGGACGACGAAGGGTACTCTGTTGGTTGTGTCCCGTGTTTGTCTTCTGAGGAAGTCTATGCGATTATTTGCTGTGGCCCGTCGGAACTGTCGATCGCCGAGTCGAGCGTAATATCCCGATCTTACGAGGGCATCTTTCAGCGTCTCTAGGTGTCCATCACGTTCCTCCTCATCTGAGCAGATCCTGTGTATTCGCAGGGCTTGTCCATAGGAGATGGCTTCTTTAACGTGGTTAGGGTGGAAGCTGGAGAAGTGGAGCATCCTGTGGTTGTCCGTAGGCTTGCGGTAGAGTGAAGTGCTGAGGTGTCTGTCTTTGATGGAGATTCGTGTGTCCAAGAATGAAACCAATTCTGAGGTGTAGTCCATGGTGAGTTTGATGGTGGGATGGAACTTGTTGATGTTATCGTGTAGTCTTTTCAGTGATTCTTCGCAGTGGGTCCATAGGAAGAAAATGTCATCGATGTATCTGGTGTATAGCGTTGGTTGGAGGTCCTGTGCAGCGAAGAAGTCTTGCTCGAACTTGTGCATGAAGATGTTGGCATATTTGGGAGCGAATTTGGTCCCCATGGCTGTTCCGTGTGTTTGGGTAAAGAACTGGTTGTCGAAGGTGAAGACATTGTGGTCAAGGATGAAGTGGATGAGTTGTAGGATGGCGTCTGGAGATTGTCTGTTGTTGGTGTTGAGTACTGAGGCTGTCGCAGCGATGCCGTCATTGTGGGGGATACTGGTGTAGAGTGCAGAGATGTCCATCGTGGTGAGGAGTCTTCCTGGTTCAACTGGTCCGTTGGTGCTGAGTTTCTGTAAGAAGTCTGTAGTGTCGCGACAGAAGCTGGGGGTTCCCGGTACGATGGGTTTCAGGATGCCCTCGACGTATCCAGAGAGGTTCTCACACAGGGTTCCGTTGCCTGATACGATAGGACATCCGGGTGTGTTGGCTTTGTGTATCTTTGGGAGGCAGTAGAAGTCTCCCACACGGGAAGTAGGTGGGATGAGAGCGCGTAGGATGCTTTGAAGGTCTGGATCGAAGGTCTTGATCAGTCTGTTGAGTTGGCGGGTGTGTTCTTTGGTCGGATCTGCGGGTAACTGTCTGTAGTGTTCCTGTTGTCCAGTTGTTGGTATGCTTCTTTGCAATAGTCCGTTCTGTTCTGTATGACGATGGCTCCTCCTTTGTATGCTGGTTTGATGATGATGTTGCGGTTGGTCTTGAGAGCGTGGATGGCGTTGCATTGTGCTCGGGTGACATTCTGGACTGTCTTGTGAGTGCGGCTGATGAATCTGGCGTTGATGCATCTCCTGACAGCTTGAGCATACATGTCAAGCTTAGGGCAGCGACCCTCCGGAGTGGTCCAATTTGACTCTTTCTTCTTCGGTTGCTGCACTGCGGATCCCTCTGTCTGCTGTTCCGGATCATTGGTCGTCTCATTGGGTTCGCTACTGACATCTTGGGATTTGTGGAAGAATTCCCGGAGCCTCATTCTCCTGATGAATTCCTCTGTGTCTGCCGCGAGACCGATGGGGTCCATTTTGGTGGTGGGGCAGAAATTGAGCCCTTGGCTGAGAACTTCAATTTCGTCAAAAACTGTGAACATAATACACACACTCAAAAACCATGAACATATTACACATACGCAAAGATTGTGAACCTATTACACACTCAAATACTGCGAATCTATTACACATATGCAAATAGTGTGAACTTATTACACACATTCAAATACTGTGAATATATTACACACAATGAAATACAGTGAAACTATTACACACACTCAATTACTGTGACCCTATTATACGCACAAATACAGTGAAACTATTACAAACATTCATATATTGTGTACCTATTACACACACTCATATAGTGTGAACCTATTACACACACTCAAATACTGTGAACCTATTACACACACTCAAATAATGTGAAAATATAACACGCTCAAATGCTGTGAACATATTACGCACACAGTTACAGTGAAACTATTACACACACACAAATACTGTGAACCTATTGCAAACATTCATATACTGTGTACCTATTACACATTCAAATACTGTGAAACTATTAAACACACTCAAATACTGTGAACCTATTACACACACTCATATTCTGTGAACCTGTTACACACACTCATATACTGTGAAGCTATTAAACACATTCAAATACTGTGAACCTATTACACATACTCAAATACTGTGAACCTGTTACACACACTCATATACTGTGAAGCTATTAAACACATTCAAATACTGTGAACCTATTACACACATTCATATTCTATGAACATATTGAACACACTCAAATACTGTGAACCTATTACACACACTCAAATACAGTGAAACTATAACACACGCTCAAATATATTAAACCTATTACACACACTCAAATACAGTGAACCTATTACACACACTCAAATACTGCGAACCTATTACACACACTCAAATACTGCGAACCTATTACAAACATTCATATATTGTGTACCTATTACACACACTCATATAATGTGAACCTATAACACACACTCAAATACAGTGAATCTATTACACACACTCATATACTGTGAAGCTATTACACACACTCAAATACTGTGAACCTATTGCAAACATTCATATACTGTGTACCTATTACACACACCCAAATACTGTGAAACTATTACACACATTCAAATACAGTGAACCTATTACACATACTCAAATACTGTGATCCTATTACACACACTCAAATACTGCAAACCTATTACACACATTCAAATACTGTGAACATATTACACACACTCAAATACAGTGAAACTATTACACACACTCAAATACTGTGAACCTATTATACGCACTCAAATACAGTGAAACTATTACACACACTCAAATACTGTGAAACTATTACAAACATTCATATACTGTGTACCTATTACACACACTCATATAATGTGAAATGATAACACACACTCAAATACTGTGAAACTATTACACACATTCAAATACTGTGAACCTATTACACACACTCAAATACAGTAAGCCTATTACACACACTCAAATACAGTGAAACTAATACACACACTCATATACTGTGAACCTATTACACATACACAAGTACTGTGAACCTATTATACACACTCAAATACTGTGAAGCTATTACACACCCTAAGGTACTGTGAAGCTTTTACACACACTCAAATACTATAAACCTACTACACACACTCAAATACTGTGAACCTATTACACATACTCAAATACTGTGAAGCTATTACACACACTCAAATACTGTGAAACTATTACACACACTCAAATACTGTGAGCCTATTACACACACTCATATTCTGTGAACCTATTACACACACTCAAATACTGTGAACCTGTTACACACACTCAAGTGCTGTGAAACTATTACACACATGCAAATACTGTGAACATATTATACACTCAAATACAGTGAAACTAATACAGACACACAAAAACTGTGAACCTATTACACACACTCAAATACTATGAACCTATTACACACTCAAATATTGTGAACCTATTACACACACTCAAATATTGTGAAACTATTACACACACTCAAACAGTGAATATAATACACACACTCAAATACAGTGAACCTATTGCACACACTGAAATACTGTGAATCTATTACACACACTCAATTACTGTGAACCTATTACACACACTCAAATACTGTGAACCTATTACACACACTCAATTACTGGGAACCTATTACACACACTCAAATACTGTGAACCTATTTGTGATAAATCCATTAAGTGGAACAAAGGCTGAAAGACGCGATATCGTAGAATTAATACGAGTACTTTATTAACAACTGGGAAACACATACATCAGGCCTGCATCCTGGCATTCGACCTTTGCTGACCTTAACAGGAAGCAAACCTCTGACCTTAACAGGAAGCAAACCTCTGACCTTAGCAGCAGCATTGGCTACAGCACCACCTGGTGGAAAACCTTAATCATAGCATCCCAGATTATTATATCCCTCCCCCCTTAAGATTTCAGTATGAATTTCTTAACAAACAACCATTCCTGAGGGTCACATAAGGAGTTTCCATTCCTCATGTTCCATACTTGATGAATCTAACAGTTCAGTATCAATCTCTCTGGTGGCTTGCGAGTCCTTTGCGAACATCTAACAGTAAAGTCCCTGCTTGTTTGTGGTGAAGCGACCAGCTGCTCCTGAGCAGTGCTCAGAGTATCTGACTCTGCAACGATGGTTTCCTCTTGACGAATAGATTCCTGTGGAATTGTCTCTGTCCCTGGTGGTGGCACCACAGATGCAATTGGATAACTGGGGGCAACCCTGTCTTCAGTCATTGCATCTGGAACCTTCATTTCAATTTCCCCTTGTCTGGGAAGTATCTGATCTACATGTCTGCGTACTACCCTACCATCTCCCAACATGACCTTGGATGATACTGGACCTGTCATTGAGTCGATGAAGCCAGGAATCCACTTTGGTCCATAACTGAAATTCCTGGTAAGGACCGCATCTCCTTCTCCAAAACTTCGGCTCTTTGTTCTTTTGTCATGGTTCTCTTTTTGTTTGTTTTTTCTGTTTTCCATTTTCCTTTCTAGATCTGGGTGGACAAGGTCAAGAGTGGAGCGTAGTCTATGACCTAATAACATCTCAGCAGGAGAGAGTCCTGTGGTGGATTGAGGTATTATTCTGTAGCTGAACAGAACCCGTGACACTTTGGCTGCTAAACTCCCTTCTGCACTTTTTTTCATCATCTCCTTAAATGTTTGTACGGCTCTCTCCGCAAGTCCATTCGAGGACGGATGATATGGAGCCGAGGTCACCTGCACTATGCCATTTTTTCTCAAGAACTCTTTTGTCTCTGTACTCACAAAACAAGTGGCATTGTCACTCACCACGCTCTCCGGTAGCCCTTGATTACTGAAGCTCCGACACAGGCAGTCTATAGTAGTAGTGGCGGAAGCAGAATTTACAGGATAAACATCCATCCATTTGGAATGTGCATCAATGATTATGAGGAACATCTTCCCCATGAATGGACCCGCATAATCTAAGTGCAATCTTCTCCATGGTTTATCCGGCCACTCCCAGGGGTGGAGAGGAGCCACTGCTGGTGCCTTCCAGTGTTCCTGACAAGTGCTGCATGTCTTGACTAGATTTTCTATCTCCTCGTCTAGCTTTGGCCACCACAAGTAACTCCTAGCCAAGGCTTTAATACGCGAGACCCCAGGATGACACTGATGTAGTTGCTCTAGGATAGACTGTCATGCTGACTGTGGAATAATCACTCGTGCTCCCCGTGGAATAATCACTCGTGCTCCCCACAACACGCAACCATCCTGCACACTCAGCTCTGTTTTCCTGACACTGTAGGGTGTGAAGTCAGCCCCTTCCGGATGCTGTGGCCATCCCCATACCACATATTCTCGAACTCCAGACAGTACTGGATCTTTACCTGTCCATGTTCTTACTTGCTCTGCAGTCACAAGTGCCATGTCAGTGTCCTCCAACATCAAAACTCTGTCCTCTGGAGCTGCACAGATAGGTGTGCCTGGCAGTGGAAGACGGCTCAAGGCATCTGCATTCCCATGGTACTTGCCTGCCTTGTAGATGATGACATACTCATATGCCCTCAACGTCACTGCCCACCTCTGGATCCGGGGTGACACCATCTGTGGAACTGCTTTCATTACATTGAAAAGAGAGAGAAGAGGTTTATGATCGGTGCATATGGTGAACTTCCTGACATATATGTACTTGTGGAACCTCTGTAACCCAAGCATTACTGCTAACCCCTCTTTGTCTAACTGGGAATAGTTTTTTTCCGCTAGTGTTAGAGTTCGGGACATAAACCCTATTGGTCTTTCAGTTCCATCTTCCATGCAGTGTGAAAGAACTGCCCCCACCCCATAAGATGAAGCATCACAAGAGAGAATGATGTCTTTCTCTGCATTGTAGTGAACCAGCACATCCGACGACAGCATCAGTTTCTTGGACTGTTCAAATGAAACCCCCTGCTCCTCTCCCCACTGCCACTGTGTCTCCTTGCGCAGTAGTTTGTGAAGAGGTGCTAACACAGTTGACAAGTTTGGTAAAAACCTGTTATAATAGTTCAGCAGTCCCAGATAAGCTTTTAACTTAGCCACATTTGTAGGAGCAGGGGCGTCCTGCAGTGCTTGTACCTTCTCCTTGAGTAGATGGAGCCCGGTGGCGTCCACTCTGTGTCCCAGGAACACTGCCTCATTCCCCAGGAAAGTGCACTTACACCTCTTGAGCCAGAACCCTGCACTCTCCAATCTCTGTAGTACCTCTCTCAGAGTGCTCAGATGCTCCTGGTCGGTTCTTCCCGTCACCAGAATGTCATCCAGATAGATGGAAACATGTGGAATCCCTTGCAGTACACCTTCTGGAAGATAGCTGGACTAGATGAGACACCAAATGTTGTATCCGTGTGTTAATGGAGACACGGAATGCAGGAGCTGGTTTAACAGGTGTTTACTGAACAAAGTCTGGAGGTGAACTAAAAGATACAAGACACTATACAGGCTTATATAGCCCGAGTGGCCACTACCGGCATTACAGTACACAGGGGCTCTTAAAGGCACATACACCACAATTCCTCCCCTTTTAGACAACCAGTACATAAATTTTAAGTAATCATTAATTAACATGTTTACAAGAACAATAATCTACACATTTGCTGCAGTTAATCAATTATAAGTCAGTATCTCTGGAGGCTTCCTGACTTGGTCCGGATAACGCCTCGGTGGTGTAGTAGTTTTCGGTGGTGTAGTAGGTTCTTTTGGCAAGGTCGATTTGGCTTGAATGCCAGTGTCGGGTTCATCTGGTTCCAGTATCACCGGATCGGAGGTAGATACTATGGGTATCTCTGCTTCATCATTAGGCGTATAGAGTTGTGGTGTAGGTTGTCCCTTTTCGGATGACTCTATGATCTGGTCAGCATGGCGCCTTATTATGCTTTCTCCAATGTCCACGGTATACATCAGCGGTCCCAGTCGTGTGCAAATAGTTCCAGGCTGCCATTTCTCAGTACGGTAGTCCCGGGCCAAAACTTGTTGACCTATCTGGAAGGTTCTAGTTGGCCTTTCATTCATGCCTTGAAATTGCCGGTTCTCTACGTCCCTTCTGATGTTTGGCTTGATCAAATCCAGACGGCATCTTAGTCTTCTATTGAAAAACATCATGGCGGGAGTTTGGTTTGTAACCACATGTGTTGCATTCCTGTATGCAAACAAGAAGTTATCTACCTTATGCTGTAGATTTATGTCTTCATTACCCATGGCCTTTATGGCCTTCTTGAAGGTCTGGACAAACCTTTCAGCCAATCCATTGGTGGCGGGATGGTATGGGGCGGACGTGTAGTGCTTAACCCCATTGTTTTTAAGAACTTCCTGAAATCTTCGGACACAAATTGCGGTCCATTATCAGAGCAGATCTGTTCAGGCAGCCCATTCCTGGCAAATATGGTCCTTAATACTGTATGGTTTTTTCCGTGGTGGTGGAGGACATCTTTATTACCTCCGGCCACTTGGAGTGTGCATCAACCGCGATTAAGAACATTGAGTCCATAAATGGACCAGCAAAGTCGATGTGTACCCTTTGCCATGGAGATGAGGGCCACTCCCATGGATGTAGAGGGGCTTGTGGTGGGGCGTTTTGGACCTTCTGGCATCCTAGACAGCCCTTGGTCATTTCTTCGATGTCTCCATCGATACCTGGCCACCACACAAATGCTCTGGCTAGGTTCTTCATTTTCACTCCACCCAGATGCCCCTCGTGAAGCTCCTTTCGCACTTTATCCTGGAGTTTGGGTGGAATCACCACTCTGGATCCACACATCAAGGTTCCTCGGCACACTGACAGCTGTTCTCTTCTTTGCGAGAATGCTGGCAACAGTTGTTCGCCATGTGCTGGCCATCCCTTCACCGTTAAATCGTAGACTCGTGAGAGAGTCGGGTCATTTCTTGTTTCCTTTTCAATGGTAGAATTTGTTACTGGTAGACATTCCACTATGGTTGAGTGGAACATCTCCACTGGGTCCACTGTAAGTGCCTCTTCTACCGTTGGCAACGGTAGATGCGATAAACAGTCAGCATTTCCATGCTGTTTTGATCCTTTGTATTCTATGTCGTATTGGTGTGCCCCTAGGAAAAGGGACCACCTCTGTAGCCTTTGCGCTATCATAATGGGAACGCCCTTTTTAGGGTTAAATATGGAGACGAGGGGTTGATGGTCAGTCAACAAGGTAAATTTTTGTCTGTGTAGGTAATGGTTGAATTTCTTCACTCCCCATACCAGGCTGAGTGCTTCCCTGTCGATCTGGGCATAGTTACGCTCAGCTGTGTTCAATGAGCGTGATGCAAAAGCTATCGGCCGCTCCGAGCCATCAGGGAATCTATGCGATAATACCGCTCCTACGCCGTAAGGGGATGCATTGCACGCCAGTCTGATTGGCAGTGATGGGTTGTAATGAGCCAAACTTCCTTGGACGTGATCAAGCCTTTGCATTTATGGAAGGCACGTTTACAGTCTTCGCTCCATTTCCAATTTACTCCCGTTTGTAGCAGTTCGTTAAGAGGGTGCAGGACAGTTGACAAGTTCGGTAAAAATTTATGATAGTAATTTATCAATCCCAGGAACGACCTTAATTGTGAGACATTTTCAGGTGCTGGGGCTTTTATGACCACTTCAATTTTTTCAGGTGACTTATGCAACCCTTCTTCGTTAATTATGTGGCCACAATATGATATTTGTTTCTGGAAAAATTCGCACTAGGGGCGATTTGCTCGTAGGCCCCGTTCTCTCAGCCTAGTGAGCACCTGCTCCAAATTGGCAAGGTGCTCGTTGTCGTTTTCTCCTGTTACAAGGATGTCGTCTAGGTAGCATTGAGTCCCCGGAATCCCTTGCAGGACTTGCTCCATAGCTCTTTGCCAGATAGCTGGAGCTGATGCTACTCCGAAAACCAGTCGATTGTACTGGTACAGGCCTTTGTGTGTGTTTATCGTGAGATAGTTTTTAGAGGCCTCCTCAACCTCCATCTGTAGATATGCCTGTGCCAAGTCAATTTTGGTGAAACGTTTCCCTCCGGATAGTGAGGCGAAAATATCTTCTATCCTCGGAAGAGGATACTGTACCGTGTGAAGGATTGGGTTTACAGTCACCTTGAAGTCCCCACAGATGCGAATTTTTCTCTGTTCACCAGCTTTATCATTATTCAACGTTTTCTTCATGACTGGGACGATGGGTGTTGCCCACTCGCTCCAATCTATCTTGGATAACACGCCTGCCTTTTCCAAATTCTCCAGCTCTGCCTCGACTGCTGGACGAATTACGTATGGCACCGGCCTTGCCTTAAAAAACTTGGGAATTGCCGCATCTTCCACTTTCATTGAGGCAGTGACGCCTTTCAAGGTTCCTAGTTCCTGTTGAAACACTTCTTTGGCGTTGGCCAAGATGTCTTTTAATCGTTCAGGTATGACGTCATCATCATTTTTTTTCTTACTGGTCACCGTCAGTGCCTGAATGGAGTGCCAGTCTAAACGTATCTTCCTGATCCATTCACGTCCCAACAGCGGTGGACCACCATCTTGCAGAATGTATAAATACAACTTCTGTATTTCCTTGCCGTTGTATACAACAGGCACCCCTATTTTCCCTCTGGGGTATACTTTCTGCCCCGTATATATTTTCAAGATAATGGATGTGTCTTTCAAAGGTATATGTGGAAATAGCCGCTCATAATCCCGTCGACTTATGACGGTCAGAGCTGATCCTGTATCTAGCTCCATTTTAACTGGGGACCCCGCTATCGTGAGGGTAACCCAAATGGTCTGGTAATCTTCTTTGGCAATTACATTATGTAATTTGAGACAGCTTAGTCTCTTGTTTCCGGAGTCGCTATCGCTCTTCTGGTCTTCGGAGCTACTGTCCGTCATCATTTGTACCTTTCTGTACTTTTCCTTATTGATTTTTTTTTTGTCAGTGGATTTTTTGTTTCCAGATCGGCATACACGTGCAATGTGTCCTATCTTTCCGCATTGCCTGCATGCTTTGTCCTTGAACCAGCAGTCCCTCTGGTCATGGGTGGATCTGCTGCAGCGATAACATCTCTCGAAACCCCGTGTCATTTCATGGGTGCCGAAGTCCTGTGGCTTTTGCTGTATCTCTGCAGCTCCTCTTGCTGCTGCTTCGTATGATACAGCCACACTGAAAGCCTTGTCCAGTGTTAAATCTTTCTCAGAAAGTAGCCTTTTCTGTGTTCCTTCACTTAGGAGACCGCAGACGAATTTGTCTCGAAGAGAATCTGCCAGTCCTGCCCCGAATTGGCAGTGCTTTGACAGCTTTCTTAATTCGGTGAGGTAATCAGCGTTACTTTCATTCTTGTGCTGATTCCTCCTGACGAATTTGAATTGTTCCGCTATCAGCAGCGGTGTTGGGTTTAAGTGCTCCTGTAGGGTATCAACAATCTCTTTAAAATTCTTGTCCATCGGTTTGGCTGGAGTGATTAAGTTTCATAACAGCCCATATGTCCTTGCGCCCATTAGATTTAGAAGTACCGATGCCTTTTTATCATCCTCTATTTAATTTGCTGTGCAATAAAGCTCCACTCTTTCCACATATATGGTCCAATCCTCTACATCACTATCGAAAGCAGTAATATTGCCAGTCTTAGGCAGCCTGAAAAAAAAATGGCGCCTCCCGCGCTTTCCTTTCTTCCCTGCCGAGAAAAAATGGCGCCTCCCGCGCTTTCCCGCTGCTGCCGCTGCTGACAACGCTGTTCTCCGCGGTTTTTATTTATACAGATATTTTTAATAGTTGGAGACTCATTCCCGCCGACTCTCTGGGACTTTTCCCTCCCTCTGCTTGGTCCGAACGCCGACCTGCTTTGCAGCGCTGGCCGTCTCCCGAGTGCTCCACCCTCCATCTCTGTTTGCCTCCGCCTTCGCTGCTCGGCCCCGCTGCAGAGCCAGCCGATCGAGCCCCAACCCGCCGCCCAGGAAGGATTATTGCAGTACCTGCCACCAGCCCGGCTAGCTGGTGAAACCAGAGTTTTTTCTTTTTTTTTCTTCGACCTTTGTCTGAGGAATCGATCTCCTTGAGGTGCTGCCGAATTGCAGGTAAGTCCGTTTCCAATTCGTTGCCACTGTTGTATCCGTGTGTTTAAGGAGACACGGAATGCAGGAGCTGGTTTAACAAGTGTTTACTGAACAAAGTCTGGAGGTGAACTAAAAGATACAAGACACTATACAGGCTTATATAGCCCGAGTGGCCACTACCGGCATTACAGTACACAGGGGCTCTTAAAGGCACATACACCACACCAAACGGTAAGCAGTTATATGTAAACAAGCACTTGTGTGTATTTATGGTGACATACTTCTTTGATTTGTCATCCAGTGTAATCTGCAAGTAGGCATGACTGATATCCAACTTTGTGAATTTCTTTCCTCCAGCTAGGTTTCCAAAGAGATCCTTTGTTTTGGGAATCGGATACTGCTCTAGTTTGGACACCCAATTGACAGTCAATTTATAGTCTCCACAGAGTCTTACCGAATTGTCCGGTTTTAAAACAGGTACTATGGGAGCTGCCCATTCCGAACATTTCACTGGCTCCAGTATGTTCTCTCTCAATAGACGGTCAAGCTCAGCCTCTACCTTTGGCTTCATGGCATAATCACAGAATCACAGAAACCCCACAGTGCAGATAGAGGCCATTTCGGCCCATCAAGCCTGCACCGACACATATCCCACCCGATCCCCGTAACCCCTACACCAACACATATCCCACCCTATCCCCGTAACCCCACGTATTTAATCTCCCTAACACTAAGGGTCAATTTATCATAGCCAATCAACCTAACCCGCACATCATAAGGCACAGGTCGTTGTTTCAAAAACCTTGGCGGTGCCTCCTTGTCTACATAAATCTTAGCTGGGGGGCCATTAATTGTGCCAAGTTCCTCCTTGAACACATTCTCATGTTCACTCAACACTTCTTGCAAATTCAACTGTTTGCCCGCATCTATTTGATGTACTGCTCCCCAGTCTAATTTAAGTTCTTTTATCCAGCCCCGACCTAACAGGTTTGGTCCGGTACCCGATACTATAACTACAGGTTGCTGTTCCACTGTGTCCCTGTGTTGCACAGTTACCTCAGCTGCACCTAATGTCGCTACTCGTTCACCTGTATATGTTTTAAGATGCAGGGAGCAAGGCTTTAACTCTGGAACTTTTGCACGGTTCCACAATTTTGAGTACTCTGCCTTGTTCATTATGGTCAGGCCGCACCCTGTATCCACTTCAAAGTTCACCTTAGAGTCATTTACTATCAGTTGCAATGTGATAGGTGCCACTTTTGGAATGTTCTCTAACATGCTATACATTATGAACATGCCCTCTTCTTCCTCAGCTTCCCCGCTGATGTGGTGTGCTCCATGTTTTTTCACTTCTCTCCCTTGGATTTGCTGTCCTACCCCTTTTGGTTTGGATTCCTCCACAGGTGATTTCACCCTGCAAGCTCGTTTTATGTGTCCTTGTTTCCCACACTTGTAGCACTTTTCCTCTAGAAACCGGTATTCACTCACCAGGTGATCGCCCTTGCATCTATAACATGCCTTCACATGCTCACGTTGTAGTTTCTGACGCATGTTCAACTTGTGCACAACAACCTGACCTGCAACTTGCATAGCATTAGCCCTGTCTGAACCCTGTATTTCTTTTACATCTCGGTTCGCTGTCTCTATGGCTTGAGCAAGTTCCAATGCTTTTTCATAAGTAAGCCCAGTCTCGGATAATAGTCTGCGCTGCATTCGGTCATCCATTATTCCGCAAACTAGCCTATCTCTCAGCATTTCCTTCAGGTTGTTCCCATAATTGCAATCTTGTGCTAATTTACGCAACACCGCTACATAGTCCATTACACTCTCTTCCTCTTTCCTGTTCCTTGAATTAAACTTGAACCGCTGTACAATCTCACTAGGCTTAGGGTTGAAATGTTCTTTTAGCAAGGCCACTAATTCAACAAATGAATTGTCTCCAGGCTTTTCAGGACTGAGCAGATTCTTCATCAAACTGTAGGTTTGGCTTCCCACTGAACTAAGCAGAATGGCATTCCTTTTTCTGGCATCATTTATTTCATTTGCTTCGAAAAAATAACCCAACACTTCACAATATTCTTCCCAGGTTTGTGCTTGAATATCAAAAGCAGAAACCGTTCCTACCATGGCAGCCATGCTCTCTTCCAGCTTGTAGCTAACTTTAGCTCGTGATTTTGTTGTTTAAACGTCCCGGCAGACTTTTCTTCTTTATGCAGGGTCCTTTAGTTGCCTCGTCGCCAAATGTGATAAATCCATTAAGTGGAACAAGGACTCAAAGAGGCGATATCGTAGAATTAACACGAGTACTTTATTAACAACTGGGAAACACATACATCAGGCATGCATCCTGGCATTCGACCTTTGCTGACCTTAACAGGAAGCAAACCTCTGACCTTAGCAGTAGCATTGGCTACAGCACCACCTGGTGGATAACCTTATTCATAACATCCCAGATTACTATACTATTACACACACTCAAATACAGTGAACCAATTACATACACTCAAATACTGTGAACCTATTACACATACTCAAATACTGTGAAGCTATTACACACACTCAAATACTGTGAACCTATTACACACACTCAAATACTGTGAACCTATTACACACACTCAAATACTGTGAACCTATTACACATACTCAAATACTGTGAAGCTATTACACACACTCAAATACTGTGAACCTATTACACAAGCTCAATTATAGTGAACCTATTACACACACTCAAATACTGTGAAACTATTACGCATACTCAAATACTGTGACGGTATTACACACACTCAAATACTGTGAACCTATTACACACACCTAAATACTGTGAACCTATTACACATACTCAAATACTGTGAACCTATTACACATACTCAAATACTGTGAAACTATTGCATACACTCAAATACTGTGAACCTATTACGCATACTCAAATACTGTGACGGTATTACACACACTCAAATACTGTGAACCTATTACACACACCTAAATACTGTGAACCTATTGCACACACTCAAATACTGTGAACCTATTACACACACTCAAATACTGTGAACCTATTACACACACTCAAATACTGTGAAGCTATTACACACATTCAAATACTGTGAAACTATTACACACACTCAAATACCGTGAACCTGTTGCACACACTCAAATTGTGAGGGTGCAGGTTAGTTCCCTCAGTAACCCCTAGATGGCACATTCACTTGTTTTTTTCCCTTTGCTAATTGTTACTAGTTTCTCCTGTGTTTATTACTTAACTGCCTTTTATCAGGTTTATTGGTTTCACCTGTTTTTGCTTGTATTTAATTCTGTGGTTTCTTCCCTCTGTGCTCAGTCTTGACAAGCCGTTTGCCTAGTGGTAGCTTGTCTTGAGCTCCTATGTTTGTAACTGTTTGCCTGTGTGATTCTAGTAAAGTACTTTTATTTAAGACTGCATACCTGCTTCTCACCTCGTCTGTCTGCACTTGGGTCCAGAACCAGCCTCGCCCTGACAGCAAGACTGAGCCAGTATGTACCCAGCAGTGATGGAGGAATTTCGTTCTCTTGTCTCCCATCAAGGTGCTTTCCTCGGCCGCCTTGAGCAACTTCTCCAAAGCATTTCGGACAAGGTAAATACGTGGACTCAGACCATTCAACACCCAGCCACTCTGGCTTCTGCTCAGGATGTTCCTCCGGGTACTACCCCACCGGTCGCCGACCTCCAGGCTCACCGAGAGCCTTGCCTACCCGCGCCAGAGCGCTATGACGGTCATCCGAGCAAGTGTCGCGGCTTCTTGACCCAGTGCTTCCTAGTTTTTGAACTCCAACCCTTCATGTTCCTATCACCCCGCTCTAAGGTAGCGTTCATCATATCACTACCCTCGGGAAAAGCTCTCGCCTGGGCTACCACTATCTGGGAGCAGCAATCTTTCGTCTGCTCGGACATTCTCCTTTTTGCCGAAGAGATGAGCAAAGTCTTTGACCATCCTGTGAGTGGACGGGAGGCAGCTAAGAGACTTTTGAATCTCCGCCAGGGCAGCTGCAGCGTAGCCTACTTCGCCATTGAGTTCCGCACACTCGCTGCGGAAAGCCGCTGGAACACCGAGGCCCTTCTCTCCACATTTCTTCATGGCCTTTCCGAATCTATCAAAAATGAACTGGCGTCCAGAGGGGTTCCGGAGGACCTTGACACGCTCATCTCCCTTGCCATTAGAGTGGATAACCACCTCCGGGAGCATGGTAGAGAGAGGAGATTCACTACTTCCACAGAGGTGTGATCTTCTGGTGTTTCGAATCTGACCAAGAGTTTCCAAGTACCCCCGAGTCCACCTGTTAGCACCGAAGAGGAACCTATGCAACTCGGCAGAACTCGGCTCTCCCAGTTTGAGAGACAGAGGAGATTGAGAGAGGGGCGTTGTCTTTACTGTGGCCTGTCTGGCCATCTCAGAGCCACATGCCCTGAGCTTCAGGAAAAAGCCAGGAGGATTGGGAAAATACTGACAGATCAAATCCCTTCTCCTACCCCTTCTGTCTTCCAAACCCTGCTTCCCGCTCGTCTCTCTTGGGAGTACAACAGTACAACCTCCAGGCGTTTGTTGACTCTGGGGCCACTGGCTGTTTTATCGATGCCACCCTTGTGTGCAGCCTGAAAATTCCTTTCTCCCACCTTGACAAGCCTTTACAAGTCACCGCCCTCGACGGCAGGCCCCTTGGTTCTGGGCGCATTCATCATATCACCGGAGTATTACATGTCCAAATAGGGGAGAGACATCAAGAGTTGCTGCAGTTTCACCTTATCGATTCACCTGAGCTCCCTCTCGTTCTTGGACATCCGTAGCTCTCTCTTCACAACCCTCACATTGACTGGACTACTGGGACTGTGCTGGAGTGGGGTCCTTCATGTCTAGCCAACTGTCTTAAGGTCTTCCCTAGTCTGCCCCATCCTTCCTCTCTCGAGCCCGCTGATCAGCTGGACCTTGCTCATGTGCCCCCTGAATATTCGGACCTCCATGCGGTGTTTAGTAAGAGGCGGTCCACTACACTCCCCCCACACCGGTCCTACGACTGTGCCATTGATCTTCTGCCTGGCACTAGCCCCCCTCGGGGTCAGCTCTACTCTCTCTCTGGCCCTGAGAATGTTTCCATGGAAGAATACATCAAGGAAGCCCTCGCTACAGGTTTCATTCGCCCTTCCACCTCCCCAGCGGGTGCTGGCTTCTTTTTTGTAAAGAAGAAGGATGGTGGTCTCAGGCCTTGCATAGACTATCAGGGGCTTAACAAAATTACCATTAAGAACCGCTATCCTCTCCCTTTGATGTCTTCAGCATTTGAGCAGCTGCAGGGAGCTACCATCTTCTCCAAACTTGACCTCCGCAACGCGTACAACCTGGTTCGCATTAGAGAGGGGGATGAATGGAAGACTGCCTTTATCACCCCTAGCGGTCACTGGGAATACCTCGCATGCCCTTTGGTCTCACTAACGCTCCTGCTGTCTTCCAAGCTCTGGTCAATGACGTGCTCCGGGTCCTGCTGAACCAGTTCGTGTTTGTTTATTTGGATGACATTCTCATCTTCTCAAAGTCCCCCCAGCAGCATGTCCAACAAGTCAGACGGGTGCTGCAGAGGCTCTTGGAGAACTGTCTCTTTGTCAAATCTGAGAAATGTGAATTCCACGTCTCTTAAGGTCACCTTCCTGGGCTACGTCATCTCCTGTGGAAGCGTCCAGATGGATCCTAGCAAGGTTCAAGCCGCCTTGAACTGGCCGTGTCCCACGTCGGTTAAGCAGGTTCAGCGGTTCCTGGGATTCGCCAACTTTTACAGACGCTTCATCCGCAACTTCAGCTCCCTTGCCGCCTCCCTCTCCGCATTGACCAAGGGCTCGTCTTTACGGTTCAGTTGGTCTTCTGAAGCGGAACGGGCTTTCCAGGGGCTCAAACAATGCTTCACCTCTGCTCCCATTCTGGTACACCCTGACCCCACCCTGCCCTTTATCGTAGAGGTGGATGCCTCGGATATTGGAGTCGGGGCTGTCCTGTCCCAGCGCTCCCCTAAGGACCAAAAGCTACATCCCTGTGGCTTCTTTTCCCATTGCCTGAAGCCAGCAGAGAGTAACTACGATGTCGGCAACAGGGAGCTCTTGGCAGTTAAGTTGGCCTTGGAGGAGTGGAGACACTGGTTGGAGGGAGCAGAGCATCCTTTTGTCGTCTGGACCGACCATAAAAATCTGACATATATCCAGGACGCCAAGCGCCTCAACCCTCGGCAGGCCAGGTGGGCTCTCTTCTTTAACCGGTTCAACTTTCTCCTGTCTTACCGCCCAGGGTCTAAGAACCTCAAACTGGATGCCCTTTCTCACCAGTTTGACCCCTCGGAGAAGGACCGGACCCCAGAACCTATCATCCCCAGTTCCTGCATCGTTGCTCCTGTCACATGGGAGATTGAGACTGTGGTGTGAGGGGCCCAACGTCAGGAGGCTGACCCTGGAGGAGGCCCTCCTCATAGCCTTTATATTCCCAGTCAGGTGCGCGCCCAGGTCCTTCAATGGGGGCACTCTTCTCGATTGACTGGTTATCCTGGGATCCGTCGGACACTCGAGTTCCTTAAGAGGAGGTCCTGGTGGCCCTCTATTGAAGCCGACACCCGGGCCTTTGTCTCCGCGTGTCCTGTCTGTGCCCAGAACAAGACATCCCAACTACCTCCGCTTGGTCTCCTGCATCCCTTGCCCATCCCCAGCCATCCCTGGTCTCATATTGCCCTGGATTTCATCACCGGGCTACCTCTATCTGAGGGATTTACTGCCATCCTAGTTGTGGTCGATCGCTTTTCCAAGGCTGCTCACTTCGACCCTCTTGTCAAGCTTCCCTCTGCCAGAGAGATTGCCCAGCTGGTTGTCCAGCATGTCTTCCGCCTCCATGGCTTGCCCCTGGATGTTGTCTCTGACCGTGGTCCCCAGTTCTCATCCAGGTTCTGGGAGGCTTTTTGTTCCCTCCTGGGCGCTTCCGTCAGTCTCTCCTCTGGGTTCCACCCACAGTCTAACAGCCAGACTGAGAGAACCAACCAAGATCTGGAGAGGGTGCTAAGAAGCTTTGTGTTCTCCAATCCTTCCACCTGGAGCAAGTATCTGGTCTGGGCGGAGTACGCGCACAATACCCTTCAGAGCTCCTCCACTGGCCTCTCACCTTTCGAATGTCAATATGGCTTCCAACCGCCACTCTTCCCTGAACAGGAGAGGGAGGTAGGAGTCCCGGCTGCCCAGGGGTTCGTCCAACGCTCCCGCTGTACCTGGAGGAGGGTCTGATCTGCCTTGCAGCTTGCTTCTTCTCAGCAGAAAGTGCAGGCTGACCGACACCACCACCCAGCTCCTCGGTTCCGGACCGGACAGAAGGTCTGGCTGTCTACCAGGAATCTTCCACTCCATGTGGAGTCCCGCAAGTTGGCTCCCCGGTTCATCGGACCTTTTAGGATTTTGGAAAAAGTAAACCCTGTGGCCTACCGGCTCCTCCTTCCTCGGTCGATGAAGATACATCCCACGTTCCACATCTCTCACCTCAAGCCGGTACTTACCAGTCCCTTGGTTCCTGCTTCCAGACCTCCCCCGCCGCCCCGCATGATTGACAGTCAGCAAGCCTACACTGTCCATCGCCTCCTTCATAGTCGCCGGGTTAGGAGGAGCATTCAATACCTGGTCGACTGGGAGGGTTATGGTCCTGAAGAGCGTTCCTGGGTTCCGGCCCGGGACATTTTGGATCCTGAACTCATCAGGGATTTTTGCCATCGCCACCCTGATCATCCAGGAGGAACATCAGGAGCCGTTCCTAGGGGAGGGGGTCCTGTGAGGGTGCCGGTTAGTTCCCTCAGTAACCCCTAGATGGCACCTTCACTTGTTTTTTTCCCTTTGCTAAGTGTTACTAGTTTCTCCTGTGTTTATTACTTAACTGCCTTTTATCAAGTTTATTGGTTTCACCTGTTTTTGCTTGTATTTAAGTTCTGTGGTTTTGTCCCTCTGTGCTCAGTCTTGACAAGCCGTTTGCCTAGTGGTAGCTTGTCTTGAGCTCCTATGTTTGTAACTGTTTACCTGTGTGATTCTAGTAAAGTACTTTTATTTAAGACTGCATACCTGCTTCTCGCCTCGTCTGTCTGCACTTGGGTCCAGAACCAGCCTCGCCCTGACACAAATACTGTGAACCTATTACACACACTCAAATACAGTGAACCTATTGCACACACTCAAATACTGTGAACCTATTACACACACTCAAATACTGTGACGCTATTACACACACTCAAATACAGTGAAACTATTACACACACTCAAATACTGTGAACCTATTACACACACTCAAGTACTGTGATGGTATTACACAAACTCAAATATAGTGAACCTATTACACACACTCAAGTATTTTTATGCCAAACTGGGATGAACAAATTCTGTAGTTCATCCATGCGATCTTTGAATGTTTGCCATTGCCTATCCACCATCAACCCTTTGAGTGATATTCCCCCAATCAATCCTACCCAACTCGTGCCTCATACCATCGTAGTTTCCTTTATTTAAATTCAGGACCCTAGTCTCTGAGTCAACTACTTCACTCTCCATCTTAATGAAGAATTCTATCATATTATGATCGCTCCCACCCAAGGGGCCTCGCACAACAAGATTGCTAATTAATCCTTTCTCATTAAATAATACCCAGTCTAAGATAGCCTGATCTCTGGTTGGTTCCTCGACATATTGGTCCAGAAAACCATACACTCCAGGAATTCCTCCTCCACAGTATTGTTACTAATTTGGTTAGCCCAATCTATATGTAGATTAAAGTCACCCATGATAACTGCTGTGCCCTTATTGCACACTTCTCTAATTTCCCTTTTAATGCCATCCCCAACCTCCGCATTACTGTTTGGCGGTCTATATACCACTCCCACTAACGTTTTCTGCCCCTTGGTATTTCTCAGTTCTACCCATACAGATTCCACATCATCAGAGCTAATATCCTTCCTTACAATTGTGTTAATCCCCTCTTTAACCAGCAATGCTACCCTGCTCCTTTTCCTTTTTGCCTATCTTTCCTGAATATTGAATACCCCTGGATGTTGAGTTCCCAGCCTTGGTCACCCTGGAGCCAAGTTTCCATAATCCCAATCATATCATATTCGTTTACTTTTTTTGCGCAGCTAATTCATCCACCTTATTACGAATGCTCCTTGCATTAAGACACAAGTCTTCAGGCTTGTTTTTTTAATGCTCTTCGACCTTTTAGAATTATTATTTACTGTGGCCATGTTTGATTTAAACCCTTGATTTCTCTGACTGCCACCATTGTTTTTCTCCTTCCTGTCATTTGGTTCTATCCTTGTTTCCCTGCACACGTTCAAATACTGTGAACCTATTGTGGTAAACCACTGTTATTGTTGCTCACCGTTGTTGTTGTTGTTGTACACTGTTGTATCTATGCATGCCTCAGCTGGCTCCGCCCCTGGCTCCACCCACACGCCCAGGTATAAAGGTGACTGCTCTGCAGCCCCCTGCCTTCTTGGAAACCAGTCAACCACGAGAGAGGCATGCTCTGTTCTTTGTTAATAAAAGCCTTTTAGTTACTCTCCTAACTCTCCGTCTTTTATGAGTAATTGACAGCGCATCAATTTTATTAACAAAAACAAAATGTCGGCACCAAACGCTGAGCAGCAGGCGCTGCAGCAAAGGACGGCACCAAACGCTGAGCAGCAGGCGCTGCTGCATGCCCTCAGACCAACATGCCTGGACCTAGACCCTCAAGAGGCGGGTTCGTCTACCAAGTTCGCACAATGGCTGCGTTGCTTCGAAGCTTACCTGGAAGCCTCAGCCGTGACACTAGATGGAAACAAACTAAAAATCCTGGCCTCCAAGGTGGGCCACCAAGTCTACACGCTCATCCAGGACGCGACTACCTACGCGGCGGCTATCGATCTGCTAAAAGGACAATACACACGCCCGGTAAATACGGTTTATGCCAGACACCTCCTGAGATCCCGCAAACAGCAGTCCGGGGAATCGGTGGAGGCATTCCTACGGGCACTACAGATAATCGGCCGAGCCTGCGATTGTAAAGAGGTATCGGCCGCGACACACACGGAGGGACTTATCCGAGATGCTTTCGTTGCAGGCCTCAAGTCCAACTACTCCCGGCAGAGACTGTTGGAGAAGGGCGAAATCGACCTGAAGAAGGCAGTGTCCCTCGCGCTCTCGCTAGACGCGGCCCACCGGAATATGGACGCATTCTCCCCTAACCGCTCCGCACCGTGGACGCCGCAACCTTGGGTCATGGGACCGCCACCCCCGGCACCAACTGCTGCAGCAATGTCCAGGGGCCCGAAATGTTACTTTTGTGGCCAGGCAAAACACCCCAGAGCACGCTGCCCAGCGAAAAACGCTACCTGCTCTGGCTGCGGGAAGAAAGGACACTACGTCAGCGCTTGCAAAGGTAAAACCGCTAACGCCAGCAGCGCCGCGTGTGAACCGTGGGGGCAGCCATCTTGTCCACCATCTTGGACACCTCCAGCCGCGTGGGGATCGGGATCATGGGCGCAGCCATTTTGTCCGCCATCTTGGACGCCTCCAACTCCAATCGCGGGTGACCCGGACTCAACCACCGCCTCGTCTGACGACCACAGCGACTCGCTCGACCATACGCTGGCCTCCGTGACGCTGGACCAATCTCTCCCTCACCAACTGTCCAAGTCCATGATGGACATTACGGTAAACGGCCGCGCCACTACCTGCCTTTTCGACAGCGGGAGCACGGAGAGCTTTATCCACCCCGACACGGTGCGCAGTTACTCTCTCCCGGTCATGCCAACGCGCCATCAGATCTCTATGGCTTCCAAATCCCATTCAGCAGACGTCGGTGGCTACTGTGTAGTGACTCTTTCAGTAAGGGGCACAGAATACAAAAATTTTAAACTTCTTGTCCTGCCCCATCTCTGCGCTGCCGTTCTACTGGGGTTGGATTTTCAGTGCCACCTTAAAAGTGTCACATTAGCGTACGGCGGACCCCTCCCCCCACTCACAGTCTGCAGCCAGCAGCTTTTAAATCGCCCGCCGCGCACCATTTGCAGCCTCTCCACGCTTAAAGTCTCCCCCCCCCCTTGTTCGCTAACCTCACCCGCGACTGTAAGCCCATCGCTACCAAAAGCAGGCGGTACAGTGCCGGGGATAGGAGCTTCATTAAATCCGAAGTAGCAAGACTCCTGAAGGAAGGGATTATTGAGGGTAGCACTAGCCCATGGCGAGCACAAGTGGTGGTAGTGAAGACTGGCGAAAAACAGCGCCTAGTTATTGACTACAGCCAGACGATCAATCGCTACACCCAGTTAGATGCATACCCACTCCCCCGCATATCTGACATGGTCAATCAGATAGCACAATACCGGGTGTTCTCGACGATTGATCTGAAGTCGGCATACCACCAGCTCCCCATCAGGGCTGAGGACCGCCAGTACACAGCTTTTGAAGCTGACGGTCGTCTCTACCACTTCCTCCGAGTCCCCTTCGGCATCACCAACGGGGTTTCGGTCTTCCAAAGGGAGATGGACCGAATGGTTGACCAGAACGCGCTGCAGGCCACCTTCCCCTATCTAGACAACGTCACCATCTGTGGCCACGACCAGCAGGACCATGACGTTAACCTAGAGAAATTCCTCCGTACGGCCCAGCGGCTGAATCTAACATACAACAAGGACAAATGTATGTTTCGCACCACGCGCCTCGCCATTCTTGGCTGCGTAGTGGAGAACGGAGTCATCGGCCCCGACCCCGACAGAATGCGCCCCCTTATGGAGCTCCCCCTCCCCCACTGCCAAAAAGCACTGAAGAGATGCCTAGGGTTTTTCTCTTACTACGCTCAGTGGGTGCCCAACTATGCGGACAAAGCCAGACCCCTCATCAAGTCCACCTCCTTCCCCCTGACAGCAGAGGCATGTGCAGCCTTCACTCTCATAAAAGGAGATATTGCGAAGGCCACAATGCACGCAGTGGATGAGTCCATCCCTTTCCAAGTGGAGAGCGATGCATCCGACTTCGCCCTAGCTGCAACCCTTAACCAGGCGGGGAGACCCGTGGCCTTTTTCTCAAGGACCCTCCAGGGCCCCGAGATTCGACACTCCTCTGTCGAAAAGGAGGCCCAGGCCATTGTCGAAGCGGTGCGACATTGGAGGCATTACCTGGCCGGAAAACGATTTACCCTGCTCACTGACCAGCGTTCAGTGGCTTTTATGTTTAATAATAAGCAGAGGGGCAAAATCAAGAATGACAAGATCTTGAGGTGGAGAATTGAACTCTCCACCTACAATTACGATATCTTGTACCGGCCCGGGAAACTCAATGAGCCCCCAGATGCCCTATCACGTGGTACTTGCGCCAACGCGCAGGTTGATAGACTGCAGACCCTCCACAATGACCTCTGCCACCCGGGGGTCACCAGGTTCTTCCATTTCATCAAATCCCGTAACCTGCCCTACTCCATCGAGGCGGTCAGGACCATGACCAGGAACTGCCAAATCTGTGCCGAGTGCAAACCGCATTTTTATAGGCCAGACAGAGCAAGCCTGATCAAGGCCACTCGCCCCTTCGAGCGCCTGAGCGTCGATTTTAAAGGGCCCCTCCCCTCCTCTGACCGCAACGTGTGCTTCCTCAACATAATTGATGAGTACTCCCGTTTCCCGTTTGCCATCCCTTGCCCAGACATGACCAGTACCACGGTCATTAAATGTCTGAATGACCTTTTCGCCTTGTTCGGCTTCCCTAGCTATATCCATAGCGACCGGGGCTCATCCTTTATGAGCGACGAACTCCGTCAGTACCTGCTCACGAGAGGTATTGCTACAAGCAGAACCACCAGCTACAACCCCCGGGGGAACGGCCAGGTGGAAAGAGAGAACGCGATGGTTTGGAAGGCCGTCTTCTTAAACTTAAAATCTAAGGGCCTTCCGACCTCTCGCTGGCAGGAGGTCCTCCCTGCGGCGCTCCACTCCATTTGGTCACTGCTTTGTACGGCCACCAATGCCACCATCATGAAAAAATGTTCACTTTCCCCAGGGAGTCCACATCGGGGACCTCGCTACCGACATGGCTGACGTCTCCAGGACCCGTCCTACTGCGGAAGCACGTGAGGTCCCATAAAACGGACCCCCTGGTCGAGAGGGTGAGCCTCCTCCACGCCAACCCCCAGTATGCTTACGTGGCATACCCGGACGGGCGGGAGGACACAGTCTCCATAGGAGACCTCGCACCTTCGGGTGCCCCTGAAACACTACCATTGCCATCCACCACTACCCACAACCCAACCCCTGTAGACGGCATGCCGCAGCCCCAGGACCCGTCATTGACCACCCAACCACTCAATGAGACACCAGATTCAACGTTGGATGCTGCACCATCACCGCCGCCACCACGACGATCAGGATGGCTTACAAGGCCACCTGATAGACTTACTTACATGAACCTTCAGTACACTTCACCCCGCCAGATTCAAATTTAAACAAGGGGTGAATGTGGTAAACCACTGTTATTGTTGCTCACCGTTGTTGTTGTTGTTGCACACTGTTGTATCTATGCATGCCTCAGCTGGCTCCGCCCCTGGCTCCACCCACACGCCCAGGTATAAAGGTGACTGCTCTGCAGCCCCCTGCCTTCTTGGAAACCAGTCAACCACGAGAGGCATGCTCTGTTCTCTGTTAATAAAAGCCTTTTAGTTACTCTCCTAACTCTCCGTCTTTTATGAGTAATTGACAGCACATCACCTATTACACACTCAAATACTGTGAAATTATTTCACACTCAAATACTGTGAACCTATTACTGTCAGGGTTGGGGAGCCACGGAGCCGTGTTCACACGGGACCAGGCTCTCCGGGTAAGGTAGGTTCTGGACCCAAATGCAGAAACCAGACAAGAGGCAAATATACCGTACTTTGTTTGAACTTTACTAGATTCACACATAACTAGATTAACACAAGGAACACAGCAATATACATAAGAACTAGAGACAAGAGAACTCGAGACAGAAAACACAACAAGCATACATAAGAACTAGAGACCAGTTACAAGACAGCTAGTCAAGATAGGAACTCAGGACAGCTTCCATGAGAAAGCCCACTTGTCTATACTGAGCTTGCGACAAGCTACCACAAGGGGCAAGTGGCTTGCCGAGGCGAAACTCCAGACAAGCTACCCCAAGGGTAATCGGCTTATCAATGCAAAGCTCAAGACAAGCTCCCAACAGCTCCCACATAGCAACACGCTTGTCCAAACAGCACCTTACCAAGACAAGCAACTTAACAGAACAACAGACTTAAATACATCTTAAAACACAAGCAAGAACCATGGCAACCAGCTTGTGAAGGCAAGCTGCCATAGAGAAAAGGCTAGTCACACAGAGCACCTAGTCAAGACAAGGAACATTGTCAAAACTAACTCCCTGGTTCACCCTAGTGAGGACTGAGCACTGAGTGAAACAACCATAGAACTTATATACCAAGAAAACCAGGTGAAACCCATGAACAGCTAACAGGCCATTAAGAATTAACACAAGAAACTAGGAACAATTAACAAAGGACACAAACAAGGTGAAGGTGCTCAGTCTGTTCCTTGCTGTCAGAGGAGAAGGTTGTGCTCCTGAGCTGCTGCTAGTGGTGTAGGAGGCCTACCTACAACCACCATCATCTACAGAGGGCTGTCAGAGGAGAAGGTTGTGCTACTGAGCTGCCGCTAGTGGTGTAGGAGGCCTACCTACAACCACCCAACCACCATCATCTACAGAGGTGCCTGGAGAGGGAGGAGTAGAGGACAGAGGAGGAGGCCAGCATTATATCGGGAGAGGCCTTTTCCATCACTGCCTCCCAATTTGGCCTCCAGCCCAGGAGAGGGAGAGAGGGAGAGAGGATACCACACAGCTCCACTTGGAGGGAGGGGAGGAGCTGCAACTTTACCATCTGCAGGTGGGTGTCTCTGTGCATTCCCCCTAAAGACTTTACATTCTAGGCGGGGGGAGGAAAGAAGACGGGCCGAAAGCCTGGCCTGGGTTGGCTGGAGCCTGCCCAGGTGAAGCTTGTTTCCTCTGCATTAAGAAGACCTGGTGTGGGGCTGAGCCTGGGCTGTCTCCAGCCTACCCAGGTGAAGACATCTTCTCCCCCTGCCCGAAGACCAACTTAAGACTTTATTTTACCATCGGGGGAGTGCACCCTGCCGACACCCACCCACCGAACAACATCGTGAGTGGGGGCCCTGCCTTTGCGGCCCCCCCCTCCTTCTCACCCCCCCTCTCTCTCTCTCCTTGTTCTCTCTCTGCCTCTCCAAAAGGCACCTCTTTTTTTATTAACTAATTACCCATTGAGCAGAGAGAAGAAAGGGCCCCCCTCCCAATTAACACCATCAAGGGGAGAGGCGGGCCAGTTAATTTACACTCCCTCTGCTCGGGGGAAGACCCTTATTACCTAGGCCATTAACACTTGCAGGCCTGTGACTTTTGGGGTGTGTGTAGCTCTTTGAAAACCCACCCCACCATGGCGTCTACATCTGCGGCGGCGGCGGGGCCGGCGAGAACATATGCGGCAGTGGCGAGTAAAGCCACGGCCACTCCCGCTTCCGCTGCTGCCCCGTCGCCGTTCCGCCTATTGACCAAGAAGCTTGGGGTGAAGAGCTACACCCACCCCAACATGACCATCGAGGCGTGTGTTAAGGCTATGGCTGGGGTTGTCGGCCCTCCGGCCATAGTCGCCGCCTCGAAGATGTATGGGAAGGCTGTGTTCTTCCTGGAGTCCGAGCGGGCGGTGGCCCTGGCCATCGCCCAGGGGCTCATCATGGGCGGGACCTTCCTGCCGGTGGACCCTCTTGAGGCCACCGCGCAGAGGGTCGTATTATCCAACGTCCCGCCCTTTATCTCCGGTGAGCTCCTCCTCCCCCACTTACACCAACTTGGGGAGGTGAGGTCGGGTATCTCGCTGATCCCGCTCGGATTCCGGGAGGCCAGCCTTCGCCATGTCTTCTCCTTCCGGCGCCAGGCCTTTATTCAGCTGGCGCGGGAGGGGGAGACGGACGGGGCCTTTACAGTCCTCCACGAGGGGACCCCATACCGCGTCTTCTGGACGACGGACGGCGTGCGGTGCCACGCCTGTAAGGAGGTGGGGCATGTACGGAAAAACTGCCCCACCTCCAAAGCCGCCAGGGTGACTGGCGTGGCCAAGGCTGGCGCCGCCGCCGCTCCTCCCTCCGGGTCTAGCCGTGCCCCCTCCCAAACAAATGCTACCGGGGTATGGTCATCGTCGGAGGTCACCGCCATCCAGGCCTCCGGCGGGGGGGAGGAGGAGCGTCCGGTCGGAAAGAAGGCGCGGTGTAAGACTAAAACCGTGGGGCAGGTCCCCCCGTGGAGGGCGTGCCCCATGATATGGAGCCCATGACGCCCGAGAGCGTCGCCGCGTTAATCGCGGAGTGCGGAGGGGGGGGGCCCTCGTGCCCGAGCCCGCGACCGCCGAGGCGGTAGCGCCAGAACCTGCGGCCGGGCTTGGGCCCGGGGGACCCGAAGAACTCGCTCCACCGGAGGGAGCAGGGGAGGCCTCTGCAGAAATGGAGGTCTCCTTCTACCCCTCCGCACTCAAAAGAAGGCGCGACCCCCTGGATGAGGAGGAGGACCGGGAGGAGGAATGTCCCTCCGGTCAGGGGGAGTCGTCGCCCGCCGCGGGTACTGCGCCCCACCCCACCGCTGTTAACATCGTTAGCGATCGGCAGGGGTCGCCTGTCCCTGGGGAGGCCGAGGCAGAGGTTTCTGCCCAGCTCGTGCCTCCCGGGGATGGGGACACGACCCTACCCGTGGGGGGGGTTGCAGAACAACCCGCGGCAGAAATTGACCCCCTATCAGTGGCTTTACCCCTCGACGAGTCGGGCGGCTTGGGGTCTGGGTCGGGCGGGCTCGTGGTTGATGAGCTCGCCCAGAGCGGCCCAGACTTTTCCCAGGTGCTGCTCGACTTCGTCGAGGTTTGTAAAAAATTTACCCCATCTGCTGGGTCGGAGGCCGGTGGCGTAGTAGAGGAGGGCCCTCTGTCTGTGTCTCCAGCGCCGGGCGACTTGGAGGAGATCGGGTCTACGTACTCTCCCGTCTCTCCGGTTTCTCCGGTCGTTCCGGCGCCTGGGGCGGAGGGGGTCTCCGAACCGCCGCCGTCTTCTGGCCCGGCCCCCCTAGAGGAGCCCAGGGAGGAATCCTCCGCTACCGATCCTGGGGGTGGGATCCGGGCGGAGGCGGGGCCGGCCGTCGCGGCCGAGCCGCCCGATGCGCACTGCGTGGCGGACGGTTTGGCCGCCGGTGGCGTCCCCCCGGAGGTGGACGGGGACTCGGTGGTGGGGGCGGAGGAGTATTGGGATTCCGCCGCCGATGAGGCGATGGATGACCTCGCGCCCCTCGCCGGGACCCCCCTCATTCTTATTCCCATTAGGGAACTCCGGAACTTTGTGGCCACGTGCCAGGGTCGCCACAGCACCCGGCGGGCCCTCGACAGATGGTCGGGGCTGGCGCTGCTCATCGGGTCGGCCCGCGTCGCCTACAAGACCATGGGCGAGGACGCGGGTGTGAACCCGCTCGAGCTGCGTCAGTTCCGGTTATTTCTCACTGGGCTGCTAAGGGAGTGGCGGTCGACTAGCGGCCGCCCTCCCTTCCCCCGTTAGTTATAAGTAGGGGTTGGTTTATGCTTCTGAAATGAAGATAACCATAGCCAGCCTCAACATCAACGGCAGCAGGGAAGCTAGCCGCAGATTTAATAACTTTTCGGTCCTTCGGGACGGGAAGTATGCGGTGTGCTTCCTGCAAGAAACCCACGCCATTCCGGGAGACGAGGCCACGTGGCTCCTGGAGTGGCAAGGAGGGGTCAACATGAGTCACCTCTCCAGTGTTTCCAGTGGGGTGGCTATCTTGTTGGCCCCGCATTTTCAGCCGGAGATCTTGGGGGTCAAGGAGCTCGTGCCGGGCCGCTTGCTCCAGGTCACTGTTCGCCTGGGGGGCGTGCCGCTCCATCTAGTGAACGTGTATGCCCCTCAGGCCGGTGCGCAGCAAGCGCGCTTCTTTGAAGAAGTGTCCACTCTTTTGGGCTCCATCGACGCGGGCGAGTGCGTTATCCTCGGGGGGATTTTAATTGTACCCTCGAGGCGAGGGACCGCACGGGCGCCCTGCCTTGCCCGGCGGCGACGGAGAAGTTGAGGGACCTGGTCGGGTCCCTCGACTTGGTGGACGTCTGGCGAAATCTCCATCCCGACTCCAGCGCCTTCACTTGCGTGAGGTCTGGGGGAGGAGCGTCCAGGATCGACTGCCTCTACATTTCCCGGGCATACGTCTCCTGCGTTCCGGTGGCTTCCATGCGGCCGGTGCCGTGCACGGACCACCGCCTGGTGTGGGCGGAGCTCGTTCTGCCGCGCGCACGGGGGGGCTCCGCGTATTGGCACTTTAACAATCTGCTGCTGGAGGACGCACGGTTCCGGGATTCATTTAGTCGGTTCTGGGCCGGCTGGAGAAGGAAGCAGGGGGGCTTCCCCTCCTTGAGGCTATGGTGGGATGTGGGCAAGGCTCACATCCGTCTCTTCTGTCAGGAGTACGCGAAGGGGTCGACCAAGAGGCGGGAGGCCTGGGTCGGGCAGTTGGAGAAGGAGGTGCTCGACCTGGAGTCCCGTCTCGGTCAAGTCGTCGAGGATCCGGCCCTGCGGCTGGTGTACGAAGAGAAGAAGGGCGCGCTGAAGGACCTGCAGCTCATCGGGTCCCGAGGCGCGTACGTGAGGTCGCGGATCCAGTTCCTGCGGGACCTGGACCGCGGCTCCCCCTTCTTCTACTCGCTGGAAAAAAGACGGGGGGTCCGTAAGCAGCTCTTGGAGCTGCTGGCCGATGACGGATCTCTGGTCTCGGATCCGGAGGGAATCCGCGCGGAAACCCGCGCCTATTACGGGGCTCTGTTCTCTCCGGATCCGTCCAGCGAGGACGCGCGCAGAGTTTTGTGGGAGGACCTGCCGAAGGTCGGCCTGGAGGGCGCCGAAAAATTGGACGCTCCTCTGAGTTTGGAGGAGCTGTCCGGCACCCTCCGCCAGCTCTCTAGGGGGAAGTCCCCGGGGCTGGACGGGCTGACCGTGGAGTTCCACAGGGCGTTCTGGGGCGTCCTGGGGGGCGACTACGCGCGGGTCCTGGGGGAATGTTTGCCGACCGGGGAGATGCCCCTCTCTTGGCGCAGGGCGGTGATTGTCCTGCTGCCTAAGAGGGGTTATCTCCGCCTCCTTAAGAACTGGCGCCCGGTCTCCCTCCTCAGCACGGATTACAAAATCTTTGCCAGGGCCATGTCTGCTCGCCTTGGCGCCGTGCTGGCCCACATGATCCACCCCGACCAGTCCTACACGGTCCAGGGCCGGTCTATCCATGATAACATCCATCTGGTCCGGGACCTGGTCCACCACTCCCAGAGAGCTGGTCTGTCGGTCGCCTTCCTTTCCCTGGATCAGGAGAAGGCGTTCGACAGGGTGGATCACGAGTATCTTTTCGGGACTCTGCGCGCATTCGGGTTCGGGACGCATTTTGTCGCCCGGATCCGACTTCTGTACGCTGCCGCGGAGTGTCTGATTAAAGTTAACGGGTCCTTGATGGCGCCCCTTCACTTCGGGAGGGGGGTGCGTCAGGGATGCCCCATGTCCGGCCAGTTATATGCCATTTGCGTAGAGCCTTTCCTGCGCCTCTTGCGGAAGAGGTTGGCGGGACTGGCTCTGCAAGGGCCGGGCGTGGAGGTGGTCCTCTCGGCTTACGCCGATGACGTGCTCCTCATGGTCACGGATCCCGTTGACTTGCAGAGGATGCGGGAATGCCAGCAGATTTACTCGGACGCATCCTCCGCCAGGATCAACTGGGAGAAATGTTCCGGACTCCTGGTGGGTCAGTGGCGGGTGGACTCCCTGCCGGAGGAGTTCAGGCCCTTTGCCTGGAGCACTACACACCTCCTCTACTTGGGAGTCTACCTCAGCCCTGCCGAGGAAGCCTGGCCGGCGAACTGGCAAGAGTTGGAGGCCAAAGTCACCGCTCGCTTAGGACGCTGGACAGGATTGCTCCGAGTGTTGTCCTACAGGGGTCGAGCGATGGTCATAAACCAACTGGTAGCCGCCATGTTGTGGTACCGGTTCGTCACTTTGATCCCTCCCCCTGCGTTTGTCGCCAAGATACAGAAGAAGCTCGTCGACTTCTTCTGGGACAAAAGGAAGCACTGGGTCTCTGCCGCGGTTCTGAGTCACCCGCTTAGGGAGGGCGGTCAGGCGTTGTTGTGCCTCCACACCCAGGCTGCGACTTTCCGTCTTCAGACGCTGCAGAGATACCTGTACGTCGAGAATCCTCCGAGATGGTGTGCGCTGGCGACGTATTTTTTCCGCCAGCTGCACGGCCTCAATTACGACATGCAGCTCCTGTTTTTGGAACTGAGCGGCAGACATGCCAGCCTGCGGGAGCTGCCTGTCTTCTACCAGGAACTACTATGGGTTTGGAGCTGCGTCGCCTCCAGGCGGAGCTCTCCCCCGTCAGGAATGGCGGCTGTCCTCTGGGAGCCGCTGTTCAGGAATCCACACCTCCACGTCCGCGGGTTCGGGTGGCTGGCGGAGCGCAGGGCTGTGCCTGCCAGGTTGACTAGAGTCGGGGACCTACTCGATGGCGGAGGAGCGGGCTGGATGGCGCCAGAGGAGTTGGCGTGGCGCATGTCCTGGAACAGCGTCCGGCTCGCGGCCAATGCCATCGGGGCGGTGAAAGCGATGCTGCCCCCCGGCGCCACGAGGTGTATCGAGGCGGCTCAGGCGCGTGGGGCGATTCCGTCCGAGCTTACCCCCGTTCGGACGGAGTTCCTGATCGGCGCCCTGCCCCGAAACTCCCCTCGGGGATCGGCGCCTCACAACCTGAGCCGTCTCGAGGAAATGCCCTCTGTGCCTTTTCATTCCGCACAGAGGGGTTTCCTGTACGGGCTGCTCCTGCACACCTTCCACTTTGCCATCTTCGCCTGCCGTCCGGACACGCCGTGGCGTGCCGTTTTACCTTCCGACGGAGGCGGAGGTCCCCAATGGGGGGCTCTCTATGCGGGAGTTCTCCCTTGTTCTATTGGGGACTTGGCCTGGAGGGTGTTGCACAGAGCAGTCCCGTGCAATAGACTCTTAAGTATGTTTACGGACTCCCAGGCCGCCTGTTTGTTTTGCGGTCTGGAGGAGTCCGTGTTTCATGCATATAGTGAGTGTGAGAGGTTGCAGCCCCTCTTTCATTATTTGAAGGGGCTGCTCCTCAAGTTTTGGTTGCACTTCAGTCCCACGCTCTTGATCTACGGTCACCCGGTGCGGAGGGGAGCGGGCAGGTTGGAGGACCTCCTCGTGGGTCTGCTCCTGGGCCTGGCCAAGAAGGCCATTAATTGGTCCAGGCAGCGGGCGGTCGAGGGGGTCGTCCGACCGGATTGCCTCCCTCTCTTCCGTGGCCATGTTCGCGCCCGGGTGGCCCTAGAGATGGAGCACGCGGTGTCCACTGGCGCGCTCGAGCAATTTCGTGACCGGTGGGCGCCGCGGGGACTGGAGTGCATAATTAGTTCAAACAACCAAATTTTAATTTGATTTGTTAAGGTTTATTTAAAGGGTTATTAGAGTTTTGTTTACAGTTTATTGTTTTAACTTATTTGTCTCGCAAAAAGAGGACAAACAAGGTGAAGGTGCCATCTAGAGGTTACCGACAAAACTGACTGGCACCCTCACAATTACACACACTCAAATATTTTGATCCTCTTACACACACTCAAATACTGTGAGCCTATTGCACATACTCAATTGATGTGAACCTATAACCCACACACGAATATTGTGATCCTATTACAAACTCTCAAGTACTGTCAACCTATTACATGTACTCAAATACTGTGAACCTATTACTCACACTCAAATACTATGAACATGTTATACACCAAATACGGTGAACCTATTACACACACTCAAAGACTGTGAACCGATTACACACACTCAAATACTGTGAACCTATTACAAATACACAAATACTGTGAACATATTACACATATTCAAATACAGTGAACCTATTGCACACCAAATACTGTGAGCCTATTGCACATACTCAAATACTGTGAACCTATTACACACAGTCAAATATTGTGAACCTATTACACACACTCAAATACTGTGAACCTATTATACACACTCAAATACTGTGAACCTATTACACACACTCAAATGCTGTGAATCTATTACACACACTCAAATGCTGTGAGCCTATTATACACACTCAAATACTGTGAAACTATTATGCACATTAAATAATGTGAACCTATTACACACACTCAAATACTGTGAACCTATTATACACACTCAAATGCTGTGAACCTATTACAAACACTCAAATGCTGTGAATCTATTACACACACTCAAATACTGTGAACCCTATTACACACATTCAAATACTGTGAACCTGTTACACACTCAAATACTGTGAAATTATTTCACACTCAAATACTGTGAACCTATTACACACACTCAAATACTGTGAAACTATTACACAGACACAAATACTGTGAACCTATTACTCATTCAAATACTGTGAACCTATTAAACACACTAAAATACTGTATACCTATTACACACACTCAAATACTGTGAACCTATTACACACACAAATACTGTGAACCTATTACTCACTCAAATACTGTGAATATATTACACACACTCAAATGCTGTGAAACTATTACACACACTCAAATACTTTGAACCTATTACACACACTCAAATACTTTGAACCTATTACACGCACTCAAGTACTGTGAACCTATTACACACACTCAAATACTTTGAACCTATTACACACACTCAAGTACTGTGAACCTATTACACACACTCAAATACTGTGAAACTGTTACCCACACTCAAATGCAGTGAACCTATTAAACACTCAAATACTGTGAACCTATTACACACTGAAATAATGTGAACCTATTACACACTCAAATACTGTGAACTTATTACACATGCGCAAATACTGTGAACCTATTATAAACTAAAATACTGCGAACCTGTTACACATACTCAAATAATGTGAACCTTTTACACACTCAAATACTGTGAAACTATTACACAAACTCATATTCTGTGAACCTTTTATACACTAAAATACTGCAAATCTATTACCCACACACATTTACTGTAAACCTATTACACACTCAAATACTGTGAACTTATTACACACTCTCAAACACTGTGAACATATTACACACACTCAAATACTGTGAACCTATTACACACATTCAAATACTGTGAAGCTATTACACACATTCAAATACTGTCAACCTATTACATACCAAATTCTGTGAACCTATTACACACACTCAAATACTGTGAATCTATTACACACACTCAAATACAGTGAGCCTATTAGACACACTCAAATAATGTGAACCTATTACACACACTCAAAAACTGTGAACCTATTACACACACTCAAATACTGTGAACCTATTACACACACTCAAATACTGTGAACCTATTACACACATTCAAATACTGTGAAGCTATTACACACATTCAAATGCTGTCAACCTATTACATACCAAATTCTGTGAACCTATTACACACACTCAAATGCTGTGAACCTATTACACACACTCAAAGACTGTGAAACTATTACAAATACTCAAATACTGTGAACCTATTACACACTCTAATACTGTGAACCTATTACAAACTCTAATACTGTGAACAGATTACAGACTCAAATACTGTGAACATATTACACACATTCAACTGCTGTAAACCTAATAGATACACTCAAATAATATGAACAGATTACACACACTCAAATACTGTGAACATATTATACACACTCAAATACTGTGAGAGCGGGACCAGTGGTGGGGATATAAAGAGTGTTGGTCCGAGAGCAGAGCGAGAGTGGGACCAGCGGAGGGATATAAAGAGCGTTGGTCCGAGAGCACAGCGAGAGTGGGACCAGCGGAGGGATATAAAGAGCGTTGGTCCGAGAGCAGAGCGAGAGTGGGTCCAGTGCAGGGATATAAAGAGTGTTGGTCCGAGAGCAGAGTGAGAGTGGGACCAGCGGAGGGACATAAAGAGTGTTGGTCCAAGAGCAGAGCGAGAGTGGGACCAGCGGAGGGATATAAAGAGTGTTGGTCCGAGAGCAGAGCGAGAGTGGGGCCAGCGGAGGGATATAAAGAGCGTTGGTCCGAGAGCAGAGTGAGAGTGGGACCAGCAGAGGGATATAAAGAGCGTTGGTCTGAGAGCAGATCGAGAGTGGGACCAGTGGAGGGATAGAAAGAGTGTTGGTCCGAGAGCAGAGCGAGAGTGGGACCAGCGGAGGGATATAAAGAGTGTTGGTCCGAGAGCAGCGTGAGAGTGGGACCAGCGGAGGGATATAAAGAGCATTGGTCCGAGAGCAGAGCGAGAGTGCGACCAGCGGAGGGATATAAAGAGCATTGGTCTGAGAGCAGAGCAAGAGTGGGATCAGCGGAGGGATATAAAGAGTGTTGGTCCGAGAGCAGAGCGAGAGCGGGACCAGTGGAGGGATATAAAGAGCGTTGGTCCGAGAGCAGAGCGAGAGTGGGACCAGTGGTGGGATATCAAGAGCGTTGGTCCGAGAGCAGAGCGAGAGTGGGACCAGCGGTGGGATATCAAGAGCGTTGGTCCGAGAGCAGAGCGAGAGTGGGACCAGCGGAGGGATATAAAGAGAGTTGGTCTGAGAGCAGAGTGAGAGTGGGACCAGCAGAGGGATTTAAAGAGCGTTGGTCCGAGAGCAGAGCGAGAGTGGGACCAGCGGTGGGATATAAAGAGCGTTGGTCCGAGAGCAGAGCGAGAGTGGGACCAGCGGAGGGATATAAAGAGCGTTGGTCCGAGAGCAGCTTGAGAGTGGGACCAGTGGAGGGATATAAAGAGTGTTGGTCCGAGAGCAGAGCGAGAGTGGGACCAGCAGATGGATATAAAGAGTGTTGGTCCGAGAGCAGAGCGAGAGTGGGACCAGCGGAGGGATATAAAGAGTGATGGTCCGAGAGCAGAGCGAGAGTGGGACCACTGGTGGGATATAAAGAGTGTTGGTCCGAGAGCAGAGCGAGAGTGGGACCAGTGGTGGGATATAAAGAGTGTTGGTCCGAGAGCAGAGCGAGAGCGGGACCAGTGGAGGGATATAAAGAGTGTTGGTCCGAGAGCAGAGCGAGAGTGGGACCAGTGGTGGGATATAAAGAGTGTTGGTCCGAGAGCAGAGCAAGAGTGGGACCAGCGGTGGGATATAAAGAGCGTTGGTCCGAGAGCAGAGCAAGAGTGGGACCAGCGGAGAGATATAAAGGGTGTTGGTCCGAGAGCAGCGTGAGAGTGGGACCAGTGGTGGGATATAAAGAGTGTTGGTCCGAGAGCAGAGCAAGAGTGGGACCAGCGGTGGGATATAAAGAGTGTTGGTCTGAGAGCAGCGTGAGAGTGGGATCAGTGGTGGGATATAAAGAGTGTTGGTCCGAGAGCAGAGCGAGAGCGGGACCAGCGGTGGGATATAAAGAGCGTTGGTCCGAGAGCAGAGCAAGAGTGGGACCAGCGGAGAGATATAAAGGGTGTTGGTCCGAGAGCAGCGTGAGAGTGGGACCAGCGGAGGGATATAAAGAGCGTCGGGCTGAGAGCAGAGCGAGAGTGGGACCAGCGGTGGGATATAAAGAGCGTTGGTCCAAGAGCAGAGCGAGAGTGGGACCAGTGGTGGGATATAAAGAGCGTTGGTCCGAGAGCAGAGCAAGAGTGGGACCAGCGGAGGGATATAAAGAGCATTGGTCTGAGAGCAGAGCGAGAGTGGGACCAGCGGTGGGATATAAAGAGCGTTGGTCCAAGAGCAGAGTGAGAGTGGGACCAGCGGAGGGATATAAAGAGTGTTGGTCTGAGAGCAGAGCAAGAGTGGGGCCAGCGGCGGGATATAAAGAGCGTTGGTCTGAGAGCAGAGCGAGAGTGGGACCAGCGGAGGGATATAAAGAGTGTTGGTCCGAGGGCAGAGCGAGAGTTGGACCAGCGGAGGGATATAAAGAGCGTTGGTCTGAGAGCAGAGTGAGAGTGGGACCAGCGGAGGGATATAAAGAGCGTTGGTCTGAGAGCAGAGCGAGAGTGGGACCAGCGGAGGGATATAAAGAGTGTTGGTCCGAGGGCAGAGCGAGAGTTGGACCAGCGGAGGGAAATAAAGAGCGTTGGTCCGAAAGCAGAGCGAGAGTGGGACCAGTGGTGGGATATAAAGAGCGTTGGTCCGAGAGCAGAGCGAGAGTGGGACCAGCGGAGGGATATAAAGAGCGTTGGTTCGAGAGCAGGGCGAGAGTGGGACCAGCGGAGGGATATAAAGAGCGTTGGCCTGAGAGCAGAGCGAGAGTGGGACCAGCGGAGGGATATAAAGAGCGTTGGTCTGAGAGCAGAGCGAGAGTGGGACCAGCGGAGGGATATAAAGAGCATTGGTTCGAGAGCAGAGCGCGAGTGGGACCAGCGGAGGGATATAAAGAGCGTTGGTCCGAGAGCAGAGCGAGAGTGGGACCAGCGGAGGGATATAAAGAGCGTTGGTCCGATAGCAGAGTGAGAGTGGGACCAGCGGAGGGATATAAAGAGCGTTGGTCGGAGAGCAGAGCGAGAGTGGGACCAGCGGAAGGATATAAAGAGTGTTGGTCCGAGAGCAGAGCGGGGGTGGGACCAGCGGAAGGATATAAAGAGCGTTGGTCCGAGAGCAGAGCGAGAGTGGGACCAGCGGAGGGATATAAAGAGCGTTGGTCCGAGAGCAGAGCGAGTGTGGGACCAGCGGAGGGATATAAAGAGCGTTGGTCCGAGAGCAGAGCGAGAGTGGGACCAGCGGTGGGATATAAAGAGCGTTGGTCCGAGAGCAGCACGAGAGTGGGACCAGCGGAGGGATATAAAGAGCGTTGGTCCGAGAGCAGAGCGAGAGTGGGACCAGCGGAGGGATTTAAAGAGCGTTGGTCTGAGAGCAGATCGAGAGTGGGACCTACGGAGGGATATAAAGAGGGTTGGTCCGAGAGCAGAGCGAGAGTGGGACCAGCGGAGGGATATAAAGAGCGTTGGTCCGAGAGCAGAGCGAGAGTGGGACCAGCGGAGGGATATAAAGAGCGTTGGTCTGAGAGCAGAGCGAGAGGGGGACCAGCGGAGGGATATAAAGAGTGTTGGTCCGAGAGCAGAGCGCGAGTGGGACCAGCGGAGGGATATAAAGAGTGTTGGTCCGAGAGCAGAGCGAGAGTGGGACCAGTGGTGGGATATAAAGAGTGTTGGTCTGAGAGCAGCGCGACAGTGGGATCAGCGGTGGGATATAAACAGCGTTGGTCCGAGTGCAGAGCGAGAGCGGGACCAGCGGTGGGATATAAAGAGCGTTGGTCCGAGAGCAGAGCGAGAGCGGGACCAGCGGTGGGATATAAAGAGCGTTGGTCTGAGAGCAGAGCGAGAGTGGGACCAGCGGAGAGATATAAAGGGTGTTGGTCCGAGAGCAGAGCGACAGTGGGACCAGCGGAGAGATATAAAGAGTGCTGGTCCGAGAGCAGCGTGAGAGTGGGACCAGCGGAGGGATATAAAGAGCGTCGGCCTGAGAGCAGAGCGAGAGTGGGACCAGCGGTGGGATATAAAGAGTGTCGGTCCGAGAGCAGAGCGAGAGTGGGTCCAGCGGAGGGATATGAAGAGTGTCGGTCCGAGAGCAGAGCGAGAGTGGGACAAGCGGAGGGATATAAAGAGTGTTGGTCCGAGAGCAGCGTGAGAGTGGGACCAGCGGAGGAATATAAAGAGCGTTGGTCCGAGAGCAGAGTGAGAGTGGGACCAGCAGAGGGATATAAAGAGCGTTGGTCCGAGAGCAGAACGAGAGTGGGACCAGCGGTAGGATATGAAGAGCGTTGGTCCGAGAGCAGAGCGAGAGTGGGACCAGCGGAGGGATATAAAGAGTGTTGGTCCGAGAGCAGAGCGAGAGTGGGACCAGCGGTGGGATATAAAGAGCGTTGGTCCGAGAGCAGAGCGAGAGTGGGGCCAGCGGAGGGATATAAAGAGCGTTGGTCCGAGAGCAGAGTGAGATTGGGACCAGCGGAGGGATATAAAGAGCGTTGGTCTGAGAGCAGAGCGAGAGTGGGACCAGCGGAGGGATATAAAGAGTGTCGGTCCGAGAGCAGAGCGACAGTGGGACCAGCGGAGGGATATAAAGAGTGTTGGTCCGAGAGCAGAGCGAGAGTGGGACCAGCGGAGGGATATAAAGAGTGTTGGTCCGAGAGCAGAGCGAGAGTGGGACCAGCGAAGGGATATAAAGAGTGTTGGTCCGAGAGCAGAGCGAGAGTGGGACCAGCGGAGGGATATAAAGAGTGATGGTCCGAGAGCAGAGCGAGAGTGGGACCAGTGGTGGGATATAAAGAGTGTTGGTCCGAGAGCAGAGCGAGAGTGGGACCAGCGGAGGGATATAAAGAGTGTTGGTCCAAGAGCAGAGCGAGAGTGGGACCAGTGGAGGGATATAAAGGGCGTTGGTCTGAGATCAGAGCGAGAGTGGGACCAGCGGAGGGATATAAAGAGCGTTGGTCTGAGAGCAGAGCGAGAGTGGGACCAACGGTGGGATATAAAGAGTGTTGGTCAGAGAGCAGAGCGAGAGTGGGACCAGCGGAGGGTTATAAAGAGCGTTGGTCCGAGAGCAGAGCGAGAGTGGGACCAGCGGAAGGATATAAAGAGTGTTGGTCCAAGAGCAGAGCGAGAGTGGGACCAGCGGAGGGATATAAAGAGTGTTGGTCCGAGAGCAGAGCAAGAGTGGGGCCAGCGGAGGTATATAAAGAGCGTTGGTCCGAGAGCAGAGTGAGAGTGGGACCAGCGGAGGGATATAAAGAGCGTTGGTCTGAGAGCAGAGCGAGAGTGGGACCAGCGGAGGGATATAAAGAGTGTCGGTCCGAGAGCAGAGCGAGAGTGGGACCAGGGGAGGGATATAAAGAGTGTTGGTCCGAGAGCAGCGTGAGAGTGGGTCCAGCGGAGGGATATAAAGAGCATTGGTCCGAGAGAAGAGTGAGAGTGGGACCAGCGGAGGGATATAAAGAGCGTTGGTCCGAGAGCAGAGCGAGAGTGGGATCAGCGGAGGGATATAAAGAGTGTTGGTCCGAGAGCAGAGCGAGAGCGGGACCAGTGGAGGGATATAAAGAGCGTTGGTCCGAGAGCAGAGCGAGAGTGGGACCAGTGGTGGGATTTCAAGAGCGTTGGTCCGAGAGCAGAGCGAGAGTTGGACCAGCGGTGGGATATCAAGAGCGTTGGTCCGAGAGCAGAGCGAGAGTGGGACCAGCGGAGGGATATAAAGAGAGTTGGTCTTAGAGCAGAGCGAGAGTGGGACCAGCAGAGGGATTTAAAGAGCGTTGATCCGAGAGCAGAGCGAGAGTGGGACCAGCGGTGGGATATAAAGAGCGTTGGTTCGAGAGCAGAGCGAGAGTGGGACCAGTGGAGGGATATAAAGAGCATTGGTCCAAGAGCAGCTTGAGAGTGTGACCAGTGGAGGGATATAAAGAGTGTTGGTCCGAGAGCAGAGCGAGAGTGGGACCAGCGGAAGGATATAAAGAGTGTTGGTCCAAGAGCAGAGCGAGAGTGGGACCAGCGGAGGGATATAAAGAGTGTTGGTCCGAGAGCAGAGTGAGAGTGGGACCAGCGGAGGGATATAAATAGCGTTGGTCTGCGAGCAGAGCGAGAGTGGGACCAGCGGAGGGATATAAAGAGTGTCGGTCCGAGAGCAGAGCGAGAGTGGGACCAGCGGAGGGATATAAAGAGTGTTCGTCCGAGTGCAGCGTGAGAGTGGGACCTGCGGAGGGATATAAAGAGCGTTGGTCCAAGAGCAGAGCGAGAGTGGGACCAGCGGAGGGATATAAAGAACGTTGGTCTGAGAGCAGAGCGAGAGTGAGACCAGCGGAGTGATATAAAGAGCGTTGATCCGAGAGCAGAGCGAGAGTGGGACCAGCGGAGTGATATAAAGAGTGTTGGTCCGAGAGCAGCGTGAGAGTGGGACCAGCGGAGGGATATAAAGAGCGTCGGCCTGAGAGCAGAGCGAGAGTGGGACCAGCGGTGGGATATAAAGAGCGTTGGTCCGAGAGCAGAGCGAGAGTGGGACCAGCGGTGGGATATAAAGAGCGTTGGTCCGAGAGCAGAGCGAAAGTGGGACCAGCGGAGGGATATAAAGAGCGTTGGTCCGAGAGCAGAGCGAGGGTGGGACCAGCGGAGGGATATAAAGAGTGTGGGTCCGAGAGCAGAGCGAGAGTGGGACCAGCGGAGGGATATAAATAGCGTTGGTCTGCGAGCAGAGCGAGAGTGGGACCAGCGGAGGGATATAAAGAGTGTCGGTCCGAGAGCAGAGCGAGAGTGGGACCAGCGGAGGGATATAAAGAGTGTTCGTCCGAGTGCAGCGTGAGAGTGGGACCTGCGGAGGGATATAAAGAGCGTTGGTCCAAGAGCAGAGCGAGAGTGGGACCAGCGGAGGGATATAAAGAACGTTGGTCTGAGAGCAGAGCGAGAGTGAGACCAGCGGAGTGATATAAAGAGCGTTGATCCGAGAGCAGAGCGAGAGTGGGACCAGCGGAGTGATATAAAGAGTGTTGGTCCGAGAGCAGCGTGAGAGTGGGACCAGCGGAGGGATATAAAGAGCGTCGGCCTGAGAGCAGAGCGAGAGTGGGACCAGCGGTGGGATATAAAGAGCGTTGGTCCGAGAGCAGAGCGAGAGTGGGACCAGCGGTGGGATATAAAGAGCGTTGGTCCGAGAGCAGAGCGAAAGTGGGACCAGCGGAGGGATATAAAGAGCGTTGGTCCGAGAGCAGAGCGAGGGTGGGACCAGCGGAGGGATATAAAGAGTGTGGGTCCGAGAGCAGAGCGAGAGTGGGACCAGCGGAGGGATATAAAGAGCGTTGATCTGAGAGCAGAGCGAGAGTGGGACCAGCGGTGGGATATAAAGCGTGTTGGTCCGAGAGCAGAGCGAGAGTGGGACCAGCGGAGGGATATAAAGAGCGTTGGTCTGAGAGCAGAGCGAGAGTGGGACCAGCGGAAGGATATAAAGACTGTTGGTCCAAGAGCAGAGCGAGAGTGGGGCCAGCGGAGGGATATACAGAGCGTTGGTCCGAGAGCAGAGTGAGAGTGGGACCAGCGGAGGGATATAAAGAGCGTTGATCCGAGAGCAGAGTGAGAGCAGGACCAGCGGAGGGATATAACAAGTGTTGGTCCGAGAGCAGAGCGAGAGTGGGACCAGTGGTGGGATATAAAGAGCGTTGTTCCGAGAGCAGATCGAGAGTGGGACCAACGGAGGGATATAAAGAGCGTTGGTCTGAGAGCAGAGCGAGAGTGGGACCAGTGGAGGGATATAAAGAGCGTTGGTCCGAGAGCAGAGCGAGAGTGGGAACAGCGGAGGGATATAAAGAGCGTTGGTCCGAGAGCAGAGCGAGAGTGGGACCAGCGGAGGGATATAAAGAGCGTTGGTCCGAGAGCAGAGCGAGAGTGCGATCAGCGGAGGGATATAAAGAGCGTTGGTCCGAGAGCAGAGCGAGAGTGGGACCAGCGGAGGGATATAAAGAGCGTTGGTCTGAGAGCAGAGTGAGAGTGGGACCAGCGGAGGGATATAAAGTGCATTGGTCCGAGAGCAGAGCGAGAGTGGGACCAGCGGTGGGATATAAAGAGCGTTGGTCCGAGAGCAGAGCGAGAGTGGGACCAGCGGTGGGATATCAAGAGTGTTGGACCGAGAGCAGAGCGAGAGCGGGATCAGCGGAGGGATATAAAGAGCGTTGGTCCGAGAGCAGAGCGAGAGCGGGACCAGCGGAGGGATATAAAGAGCGTTGCTCCGAGAGCAGAGCGAGAGCGGGACCAGCGGAGGGATTTAAAGAGCGTTGGTCCGAAAGCAGAGCGAGAGTGGGACCAGCAGTGGGATATAAAGAGCGTTGGTCCGAGAGCAGAGCGAGAGTGGGACCAGCAGAGGGATATAAAGAGTGTTGGTCCGAGAGCAGCTTGAGAGTGTGACCAGTGGAGGGATATAAAGAGTGTTGCTCCGAGAGCAGAGCGAGAGTGGGACCAGCGGAGGGATATAAAGAGTGTTGGTCCGAGAGCAGAGCGAGAGTGGGACCAGCGGAGGGATATAAAGAGTGATGGTCCGAGAGCAGAGCGAGAGTGGGACCAGTGGTGGGATATAAAGAGAGTTGGTCCGAGAGCAGAGCGTGAGTGGGACCAGTGGTGGGATATAAAAGTGTTGGTCCGAGAGCAGAGCGAGAGCGGGACCAGTGGTGGGATATAAAGAGCGTTGGTCCGAGAGCAGAGCGAGAGCGGGACCAGCGGTGGGATATAAAGAGCGTTGGTCCGAGAGCAGAGCGAGAGTGGGACCAGCGGTGGGATATAAAGGGTATTGGTCCGAGAGCAGAGCGAGAGTGGGACCAGCGGTGGGATATAAAGAGCGTTGGTCCGAGAGCAGAGCAAGAGCGGGACCAGCGGAGAGTTATAAAGGGTGTTGGTCCGAGAGCTGCGTGAGAGTGTGACCAGCGGAGGGATATAAAGAGCGTCGGCCTGAGAGCAGAGCGAGAGTGGGACCAGCGGTGGGATATAAAGAGCGTTGGTCCGAGAGCAGAGCGAGAGTGGGACCAGCGGAGGGCTATAAAGAGCGTTGGTCTGAGAGCAGAGCGAGAGTGGGACCAGCGGAGGGATATAAAGAGCATTGATCCGAGAGCAGAGTGAGAGCAGGACCAGCGGAGGCATATAAAGAGTGTTGGTCCGAGAGCAGAGCGAGAGTGGGACCAGCGGTGGGATATAAAGAGCGTTGGTCCGAGAGCAGAGCGAGAGTGCGACCAGCGGAGGGATATAAAGAGCGTTGGTCTGAGAGCAGAGGGAGAGCAGGACCAGCGGAGGGATATAAAGAGCGTTGGTCTGAGAGCAGAGCGAGAGCGGGACCAGCGGAGGGATATAAAGAGCGTTGGTCTGAGAGCAGAGCGAGAGTGTGACCAGCGGAGGGATATAAAGGGCGTTGGTCCGAGAGCAGAGCGAGAGTGGGACAAGCGGAGGGATATAAAGAGCGTTGTTCCGAGAGCAGAGCGAGAGTGGGACCAGCGGAGGGATATAAAGAGCGTTGGTCCGAGAGCAGAACGAGAGCGGGACCAGCGGAGGGATATAAAAAGCGTTGATCCGAGAGCAGAGCGAGAGCGGGACCAGCGGAGGGATATAAAGAGCGTTGGTCCGAGAGCAGAGCGAGAGTGGGACCAGCGGAGGGATATAAAGAGCGTTGGTCCGAGAGCAGAGCGAGAGCGGGACCAGCGGAGGGATTTAAAGAGCGTTGGTCCGAGAGCAGAGCGAGAGTGGGACCAGCGGTGGGATATAAAGCGCGTTGGTCCGAGAGCAGAGCGAGAGTGGGACCAGCGGAGGGATATAAAGAGCGTTGGTCCGAGAGCAGCTTGAGAGTGTGACCAGTGGAGGGATATAGAGAGTGTTGGTCCGAGGGCAGAGCGAGAGTGGGACCAGCGGAGGGATATAAAGAGTGATGGTCCGAGAGCAGAGCGAGAGTGGGACCAGTGGTGGGATATAAAGAGTGTTGGTCCGAGAGCAGAGCGAGAGTGGGGCCAGTGGTGGGATATAAAGAGTGTTGGTCCGAGAGCAGTGCGAGAGCGGGACCAGCGGTGGGATATAAAGAGTGTTGATCCGAGAGCAGAGTGAGAGCAGGACCAGCGGAGGGATATAAAGAGTGTTGGTCCGAGAGCAGAGCGAGAGTGGGACCAGCGGTGGGATATAAAGAGCGTTGGTCCGAGACCAGAGCGAGAGTGGAACCAGCGGAGGGATATAAAGAGCGTTGGTCCGAGAGCAGCTTGAGAGTGGGACCAGTGGAGGGATATAAAGAGTGTTGGTCCGAGAGCAGAGCGAGAGTGGGACCAGCGGAGGGATATAAAGAGTGTTGGTCCGAGAGCAGAGTGAGAGTGGGACCAGCGGAGGGATATAAAGAGTGATGGTCCGAGAGCAGAGCGAGAGTGGGACCAGTGGTGGGATATAAAGAGTGTTGGTCCGCGAGCAGAGCGAGAGTGGGACCAGCGGAGGGATATAAAGAGTGTTGGTCCGAGAGCAGAGCGAGAGTGGGACCAGTGGAGGGATATAATGGGCGTTGGTCTGAGATCAGAGCGAGAGTGGGACCAGCGGAGGGATATAAAGAGCGTTGGTCTGAGAGCAGAGCGAGAGTGGGACCAGCGGAGGTTTATAAAGAGCGTTGGTCCGAGAGCAGAGCGAGAGTGGGACCAGCGGAAGGATATAAAGAGTATTGGTCCAAGAGCAGAGCGAGAGTGGGACCAGCGGAGGGATATAAAGAGTGTTGGTCCGAGAGCAGAGCAAGAGTGGGGCCAGCGGAGGGATATAAAGAGCGTTGGTCCGAGAGCAGAGTGAGAGTGGGACCAGCGGAGGGATATAAAGAGCGTTGGTCTGAGAGCAGAGCGAGAGTGGGACCTGCGGAGGGATATAAAGAGTGTCGGTCCGAGAGCAGAGCGAGAGTGGGACCAGGGGAGGGATATAAAGAGGGTTGGTCCGAGAGCAGCGTGAGAGTGGGACCAGCGGAGGGATATAAAGAGCATTGGTCCGAGAGCAGAGCGAGAGTGGGACCAGCGGAGGGATATAAAGAGCGTTGGTCCGAGAGCAGAGCGAGAGTGGGAGCAGCGGAGGGATATAAAGAGTGTTGGTCCGAGAGCAGAGCGAGAGCGGGACCAGTGGAGGGATATAAAGAGCGTTGGTCCGAGAGCAGAGCGCGAGTGGGACCAGTGGTGGGATACAAAGAGCGTTGGTCCGAGAGCAGAGCGAGAGTGGGACCAGCGGTGTGATATCAAGAGCGTTGGTCCGAGAGCAGAGCGAGAGTGGGACCAGCGGAGGGATATAAAGAGAGTTGGTCTGAGAGCAGAGTGAGAGTGGCACCAGCAGAGGGATTTAAAGAGCGTTGGTCCGAGAGCAGAGCGAGAGTGGGACCAGCGGTGGGATATAAAGAGCGATGGTCCTAGAGCAGAGCGAGAGTGGGACCAGCGGAGGGATATAAAGAGCGTTCGTCCGAGAGCAGCTTGAGAGTGTGACCAGTGGAGGGATATAAAGAGTGCTGGTCCGAGAGCAGAGCGAGAGTGGGACCAGCGGAGGGATATAAAGAGTGTTGGTCCGAGAGCAGAGCGAGAGTGGGACCAGCGGAGGGATATAAAGAGTGATGGTCCAAGAGCAGAGCGAGAGTGGGACCAGTGGTGGGATATAAAGAGTGTTGGTCCGAGAGCAGAGCGAGAGTGGGACCAGTGGTGGGATATAAAGAGTGTTGGTCCGAGAGCAGAGCGAGAGCGGGACCAGTGGTGGGGTATAAAGAGTTTTGGTCCGAGAGCAGAGCGAGAGTGGGACCAGCGGAGGGATATAAAGAGCGTTGGTCCGAGAGCAGAGCAAGAGTGGGACCAGCGGAGAGATATAAAGGGTGTTGGTCCGAGAGCAGAGCGAGAGTGGGACCAGCGGAGAGATATAAAGAGTGTTGGTCCGAGAGCAGCGAGAGAGTGGGACCAGCGGAGGGATATAAAGAGCGTCGGCCTGAGAGCAGAGCGAGAGTGGGACCAGCGGTGGGATATAAAGAGCGTTGGTCCGAGAGCAGAGCGAGAGTGGGTCCAGCGGAGGGATATAAAGAGTGTTGATCCGAGAGCAGAGTGAGAGCAGGACCAGCGGAGGGATATAAAAAGTGTTGGTCCGAGAGCAGAGCGAGAGTGGGACCAGTGGTGGGATATAAAGAGCGTTGTTCCGAGAGCAGAGCGAGAGTGGGTCCAGCGGTGGGATATAAAGAGCGTTGCTCCGAGAGCAGATCGAGAGTGGGACCAACGGAGGGATATCAAGAGTGTTGGTCCGAGAGCAGAGCGAGAGCGGGACCAGCGGAGGGATATAAAGAGCGTTGCTCCGAGAGCAGAGCGAGAGAGGGACCAGCGGAGGGATTTAAAGAGCGTTGGTCCGAAAGCAGAGCGAGAGTGGGACCAGCGGTGGGATATAAAGAGCGTTGGTCCGAGAGCAGAGCGAAAGTGGGACCAGCGGAGGGATATAAAGAGCGTTGGTCCGAGAGCAGCTTGAGAGTGTGACCAGTGGATGGATATAAAGAGTGTTGCTCCGAGAGCAGAGCGAGAGTGGGACCAGCGGAGGGATATAAAGAGTGTTGGTCTGAGAGCAGAGCGAGAGTGGGACCAGCGGAGGGATATAAAGAGTGATGCTCCGAGAGCAGAGCGAGAGTGGGACCAGTGGTGGGATATAAAGAGTGTTGGTCCGAGAGCAGAGCGAGAGCGGGACCAGCGGTGGGATATAAAGAGCGTTGGTCCGAGAGCAGAGCAAGAGTGGGACCAGCGGAGAGATATAAAGGGTGTTGGTCCGAGAGCAGAGCGAGAGTGGGACCAGCGGAGGGATATAAAGAGTGATGGTCCGAGAGCAGAGCGAGAGTGGGACCAGTGGTGGGATATAAAGAGTGTTGGTCCGAGAGCAGAGCGAGAGCGGGTCCAGTGGTGGGATATAAAGAGCGTTGGTCCGAGAGCAGAGCGAGAGCGGGACCAGCGGTGGGATATAAAGAGCGTTGGTCCGAGAGCAGAGCAAGAGTGGGACCAGCGGAGAGATTTAAAGGGTGTTGGTCTGAGAGCAGAGCGAGAGTGGGACCAGCGGAGAGATATAAAGGGTGTTGGTCCGAGAGCAGAGCGAGAGTGGGACCAGCGGAGAGATATAAAGAGTGTTGGTCCGAGAGCTGCGTGAGAGTGGGAACAGCAGAGGGATATAAAGAGCGTCGCCCTGAGAGCAGAGCGAGAGTGGGACCAGCGGTGGGATATAAAAAGCGTTGGTCCGAGAGCAGAGCGAGAGTGGGACCAGCGGTGGGATATAAAGAGCGTTGGTCCGAGAGCAGAGCAAGAGTGGGACCAGCGGAGGGCTATAAAGTGCGTTGGTCTGAGAGCAGAGCGAGAGTGGGACCAGCGGAGTGATATAAAGAGCATTGATCCGAGAGCAGAGTGTGAGCAGGACCAGCGGAGGGATATAAAGAGTGTTGGTGCGAGAGCAGAGCGAGAGTGGGACCAGTGATGGGATATAAAGAGCGTCGGTCCGAGAGCAGAGCGAGAACGGGACCAGTGGTGGGATATAAAGAGCGTTGGTCCGAGAGCAGAGCGAGAGTGGGACCAGCGGTGGGATATAAAGAGCGTTGGTCCGAGAGCAGAGCGAGAGTGCGACCAGCGGAGGGATATAAAGAGCGTTGGTCCGAGAGCAGAGCGAGAGTGGGACCAGCGGAGGGATATAAAGAGCGTTGGTCCGAGAGCAGAGCGAGAGTGGGACAAGCGGAGGGATATAAAGAGCGTTGGTCCGAGAGCAGAGCGAGAGTGGGACCAGCGGAGGGATATAAAGAGCGTTGGTCCGAGAGCAGAGCGAGAGTGGGACCAGCGGAGGGATATAAAGAGCGTTGGTCCGAGAGCAGAGCGAGAGTGGGACCAGCGGTGGGATATAAAGAGCGTTGTTCCGAGAGCAGATCGAGAGTGGGACCAACGGAGGGATATAAAGAGCGTTGGTCCGAGAGCAGAGCGAGAGTGGGACCAGCGGAGGGATATAAAGAGCGTTGGTCCGAGAGCAGAGCGAGAGTGCGATCAGCGGAGGGATATAAAGAGCGTTGGTCTGAGAGCAGAGTGAGAGTGGGACCAGCGGAGGGATATAAAGTGCATTGGTCCGAGAGCAGAGCGAGAGTGGGACCAGCGGAGCGATATAAAGAGCGTTGGTCCGAGAGCAGAGCGAGAGTGGGACCAGCGGTGGGATATCAAAAGTGTTGGTCCGAGAGCAGAGCGAGAGCGGGATCAGCGGAGGGATATAAAGAGCGTTGGTCCGAGAGCAGAGCGAGAGTGGGACCAGCGGAGGGATATAAAGAGCGTTGCTCCGAGAGCAGAGCGAGAGCGGGACCAGCGGAGTGATTTAAAGAGCGTTGGTCCGAAAGCAGAGCGAGAGTGGGACCAGCGGTGGGATATAAAGAGCGTTGGTCCGAGAGCAGAGCGAGAGTGGGACCAGCGGAGTGATATAAAGAGCGTTGGTCCGAGAGCAGCTTGAGAGTGTGACCAGTGGATGGATATAAAGAGTGTTGCTCCGAGAGCAGAGCGAGAGTGGGACCAGCGGAGGGATATAAAGAGTGTTGGTCCGAGAGCAGAGCGAGAGTGGGACCAGCGGAGGGATATAAAGAGTGATGGTCCGAGAGCAGAGCGAGAGTGGGACCAGTGGTGGGATATAAAGAGTGTTGGTCCGAGAGCAGAACGAGAGCGGGACCAGTGGTGGGATATAAAGAGCGTTGGTCCGAGAGCAGAGCGAGAGCGGGACCAGCGGTGGGATATAAAGAGCGTTGGTCCGAGAGCAGAGCAAGAGTGGGACCAGCGGAGAGATATAAAGGGTGTTGGTCCGAGAGCAGAGCGAGAGTGGGACCAGCGGAGAGATATAAAGAGTGTTGGTCCGAGAGCAGAGCGAGAGTGGGACCAGCGGAGGCATATAAAGAGTGATGGTCCGAGAGCAGAGCGAAAGTGGGACCAGTGGTGGGATATAAAGAGTGTTGGTCCGAGAGCAGAGCGAGAGCGGGACCAGTGGTGGGATATAAAGAGCGTTGGTCCGAGAGCAGAGCGAGAGCGGGACCAGCGGTGGGATATAAAGAGCGTTGGTCCGAGAGCAGAGCAAGAGTGGGACCAGCGGAGAGATATAAAGGGTGTTGGTCCGAGAGCAGAGCGAGAGTGGGACCAGCGGAGAGATATAAAGGGTGTTGGTCCGAGAGCAGAGCGAGAGTGGGACCAGCGGAGAGATATAAAGAGTGTTGGTCCGAGAGCTGCGTGAGAGTGGGACCAGCAGAGGGATATAAAGAGCGTCGGCCTGAGAGCAGAGCGAGAGTGGGACCAGCGGTGGGATATAAAGAGCGTTGGTCCGAGAGCAGAGCGAGAGTGGGACCAGCGGTGGGATATAAAGAGCGTTGGTCCGAGAGCAGAGCGAGAGTGGGACCAGCGGAGGGATATAAAGAGCATTGATCCGAGAGCAGAGTGAGAGCAGGACCAGCGGAGGGATATAAAGAGTGTTGGTGCGAGAGCAGAGCGAGAGTGGGACCAGTGGTGGGATATAAAGAGCGTCGGTCCGAGAGCAGAGCGAGAGCGGGACCAGTGGTGGGATATAAAGAGCGTTGGTCCGAGAGCAGAGCGAGAGTGGGACCAGTGGTGGGATATAAAGAGCGTTGGTCCGAGAGCAGAGCGAGAGTGTGACCAGCGGAGGGATATAAAGAGCGTTGGTCCGAGAGCAGAGCGAGAGTGGGACCAGCGGAGGGATATAAAGAGCGTTGGTCCGAGAGCAGAGCGAGAGTGGGACAAGCGGAGGGATATAAAGAGCGTTGGTCCGAGAGCAGAGCGAGAGTGGGACCAGCGGAGGGATATAAAGAGCGTTGGTCCGAGAGCAGAGCGAGAGCGGGACCAGCGGAGGGATATAAAGAGCGTTGGTCCGAGAGCAGAGCGAGAGCGGGACCAGCGGAGGGATATAAAGAGCATTGGTCCGAGAGCAGAGCGAGAGTGGGACCAGCGGAGGGATATAAAGAGCGTTGGTCCGAGAGCAGAGCGAGAGTGGGACCAGCGGAGGGATATAAAGAGCGTTGGTCCGAGAGCAGAGCGAGAGCGGGACCAGCGGAGGGATTTAAAGAGCGTTGGTCCGAGAGCAGAGCGAGAGTGGGACCAGCGGTGGGATATAAAGAGCGTTGGTCCGAGAGCAGAGCGAGAGAGGGACCAGCGGAGGGATATAAAGAGCGTTGGTCCGAGAGCAGCTTGAGAGTGTGACCAGTGGAGGGACATAAAGAGTGTTGGTCCGAGTGCAGAGCGAGAGTGGGACCAGCGGAGGGATATAAAGAGTGTTGGTCCCAGAGCAGAGCGAGAGTGGGGCCAGCGGAGGGATATAAAGAGTGATGGTCCGAGAGCAGAGCGAGAGTGGGACCAGTGGTGGGATATAAAGAGTGTTGGTCCGAGAGCAGAGCGAGGGTGGGACCAGTGGTGGGATATAAAGAGTGTTGGTCCGAGAGCAGAGTGAGAGTGGGACCAGTGGTGGGATATAAAGAGTGTTGGTCCGAGAGCAGTGCGAGAGCGGGACCAGTGGTGGGATTTCAAGAGTGTTGGTCCGAGAGCAGAGCGAGAGTGTGACCAGCGGAGGGATATAAAGAGCGTTGGTCCGAGAGCAGAGCGAGAGTGGGACCAGCGGAGGGATATAAAGAGCGTTGGTCCGAGAGCAGAGCGAGAGTGGGACAAGCGGAGGGATATAAAGAGCGTTGGTCCGAGAGCAGAGCGAGAGTGGGACCAGCGGAGGGATATAAAGAGCGTTGGTCCGAGAGCAGAGCGAGAGTGGGACCAGCGGAGGGATATAAAGAGCGTTGGTCCGAGAGCAGCTTGAGAGTGTGACCAGTGGAGGGATATAAAGAGTGTTGGTCCGAGTGCAGAGCGAGAGTGGGACCAGCGGAGGGATATAAAGAGTGTTGGTCCGAGAGCAGAGCGAGAGTGGGGCCAGCGGAGGGATATAAAGAGTGATGGTCCGAGAGCAGAGCGAGAGTGGGACCAGTGGTGGGATATAAAGAGTGTTGGTCCGAGAGCAGAGCGAGGGTGGGACCAGTGGTGGGATATAAAGAGTGTTGGTCCGAGAGCAGAGTGAGAGTGGGACCAGTGGTGGGATATAAAGAGTGTTGGTCCGAGAGCAGTGCGAGAGCGGGACCAGTGGAGGGATTTCAAGAGTGTTGGTCCGAGAGCAGAGCGAGAGTGGGGCCAGCGGTGGGATATAAAGAGCGTTGGTCCGAGAGCAGAGCAAGAGTGGGGCCAGCGGAGAGATATAAAGGGTGTTGGTCCGAGAGCAGAGCGAGAGTGGGACCAGCAGAGGGATATAAGGAGCGTTGGTCTGAGAGCAGAGCGTGAGTGGGACCAGTGGAGGGATATAAAGAGCGTTGGTCTGAGAGCAGAGCGAGAGTGGGACCAGCGGTGGGATATAAAGAGTGTTGGTCCGAGAGCAGAGCGAGAGTGGGACCAGCGGAGGGATATAAAGAGCGTTGGTCTCAGAGCAGAGAGAGAGTGGGACCAGTGGTGGGATACAAAGAGCGTTGGTCCGAGAGCAGAGCGAGAGTTGGACCAGCGGTGGGATATAAAGAGCGTTGGTCTGAGAGCAGAGCGAGAGTGGGACCAGTGGAGGGATATAAAGAGCGTTAGTCTGAGAGCAGAGCGAGAGTGGGACCAGCGGAGGGATATAAAGAGCGTTGGTCTGAGAGCAGAGCGAGAGTGGGACCAGCGGTGGGATATAAATAGTGTTGGTCCGAGAGCAGAGCGAGAGTGGGACCAGCGGTGGGATATAAAGAGCGTTAGTCCGAGAGCAGAGCTAGAGTGGGACCAGCGGAGGGATATAAAGAGCGTTGGTCCGAGAGCAGAGCTAGAGTGGGACCAGCGGAGGGATATAAAGAGCGTTGGTCCGAGAGCAGCTTGAGAGTGTGACCAGTGGAGGGATATAAAGAGTGTTGGTCCGAGTGCAGAGCGAGAGTGGGACCCGCGGAGGGATATAGAGAGTGTTGGTCCGAGAGCAGAGCGAGAGTGGGACCAGTGGTGGGATATAAAGAGCGTTGGTCCGAGAGCAGAGCGAGAGTGGGACCAGCGGTGGGATATAAAGAGCGTTGGTCCGAGAGCAGAGCGAGAGTGGGACCAGTGGTGGGATATAGAGAGTGTTGGTCCGAGAGCAGAGCGAGAGTGGGACCAGCGGAGGGATATAAAGAGTGATGGTCCGAGAGCAGAGCGAGAGTGGGACCAGTGGTGGGATATAGAGAGTGTTGGTCCGAGAGCAGTGAGAGAGCGGGACCAGCGGTGGGATATAAGGAGCGTTGGTCTGAGAGCAGAGCGAGAGTGGGACCAGTGGTGGGATATAAAGAGTGTTGATCCGAGAGCAGGGTGAGAGCAGGACCAGCGGAGGGATATAAAGAGTGTTGGTCCGAGAGCAGAGCGAGAGTGGGACCAGTGGTGGGAAAAAAAGGGCGTTGGTCCGAGAGCAGAGCGAGAGTGGGACCAGCGGTGGGATATAAAGAGCGTTGGTCTGAGAGCAGAGCGAGAGTGGGACCAGTGGAGGGATATAAAGAGCGTTGGTCTGAGAGCAGAGCGAGAGTGGGACCAGCGGAGGGATATAAAGAGCGTTGGTTCGAGAGCAGAGCGAGAGTGGGACCAGTGGTGGGATATAAAGAGCGTTGGTCCAAGAGCAGAGCGAGAGTGGGACCAGCGGAGGGATATAAAGAGTGTTGGTCCGAGAGCAGAGCGAGAGTGGGACCAGCGGAGGGATATAAAGAGCGTTGGTCCGAGAGCAGAGTGAGAGTGGGACCAGCGGAGGGATATAAAGAGCGTTGGTCAGAGAGCAGAGCGAGAATGGGACCAGCGGAAGGATATAAAGAGTGTTGGTCCGAGAGCAGAGCGAGAGTGGGACCAGCGGAAGGATATAAAGAGCGTTGGTCCGAGAGCAGAGCGAGAGTGGGACCAGCGGAGTGATATAAAGAGCGTTGGTCCGAGAGCAGAGCGAGAGTGGGACCAGCGGAGGGATATAAAGAGCGTTGATCCGAGTGCAGAGCGAGAGTGGGACCAGTGGAGGGGTATAAAGAGTGTTGGTCCGAGAGCAGAGCGAGAGTGGGACCAGCGGAGGGATATAAAGAGTGTTGGTCCGAGAGCAGAGCGAGAGTGGGGCCAGCGGAGGGATATAAAGAGTGATGGTCCGAGAGCAGAGCGAGAGTGGGACCAGTGGTGGGATATAAAGAGTGTTGGTCCGAGAGCAGAGCGAGAGTGGGACCAGTGGTGGGATATAAAGAGTGTTGGTCCGAGAGCAGTGCGAGAGCGGGACCAGTGGTGGGATATAAAGATTGTTGGTCCGAGAGCAGAGCGAGAGCGGGACCAGCGGTGGGATATAAAGAGCGTTGGTCCGAGAGCAGAGCAAGAGTGGGGCCAGCGGAGAGATATAAAGGGTGTTGGTCCGAGAGCAGAGCGAGAGTGGGACCAGCGGAGGGATATAAAGAGTGATGGTCCGAGAGCAGAGCGAGAGTGGGACCAGTGGTGGGATATAAAGAGTGTTGGTCCGAGAGCAGAGCGAGAGCGGGACCAGTGGTGGGATATAAAGAGCGTTGGTCCGAGAGCAGAGCGAGAGCGGGACCAGCGGTGGGATATAAAGAGCGTTGGTCCGAGAGCAGAGCAAGAGTGGGACCAGCGGAGAGATATAAAGGGTGTTGGTCCGAGAGCAGAGCGAGAGTGGGACCAGCGGAGAGATATAAAGGGTGTTGGTCCGAGAGCAGAGCGAGAGTGGGACCAGCGGAGAGATATAAAGAGTGTTGGTCCGAGAGCTGCGTGAGAGTGGGACCAGCAGAGGGATATAAAGAGCGTCGGTCTGAGAGCAGAGCGAGAGTGGGACAAACGGTGGGATATAAAGAGCGTTGGTCCGAGAGCAGAGCGAGAGTGGGACCAGCGGTGGGATATAAAGAGCGTTGGTCCGAGAGCAGAGCGAGAGTGGGACCAGCGGAGGGATATAAAGAGCATTGATCCGAGAGCAGAGTGAGAGCAGGACCAGTGGTGGGATATAAAGAGCGTTGGTCCGAGAGCAGAGCGAGAGCGGGACCAGTGGTGGGATATAAAGAGCGTTGGTCCGAGAGCAGAGCGAGAGTGGGACCAGCGGTGGGATATAAAGAGCGTTGGTCCGAGAGCAGAGCGAGAGTGCGACCAGCGGAGGGATATAAAGAGCGTTGGTCCGAGAGCAGAGCGAGAGTGGGACCAGCGGAGGGATATAAAGAGCGTTGGTCCGAGAGCAGAGCGAGAGTGGGACAAGCGGAGGGATATAAAGAGCGTTGGTCCGAGAGCAGAGCGAGAGTGGGACCAGCGGAGGGATATAAAGAGCGTTGGTCCGAGAGCAGAGCGAGAGTGGGACCAGCGGACGGATATAAAGAGCGTTGGTCCGAGAGCAGAGCGAGAGCGGGACCAGCGGAGGGATATAAAGAGCGTTGGTCCGAGAGCAGAGCGAAAGTGGGACCAGCGGAGGGATATAAAGAGCGTTGGTCCGAGAGCAGAGCGAGAGTGGGACCAGCGGAGGGATATAAAGAGCGTTGGTCCGAGAGCAGAGCGAGAGCGGGACCAGCGGAGGGATTTAAAGAGCGTTGGTCCGAGAGCAGAGCGAGAGTGGGACCAGCGGTGGGATATAAAGAGCGTTGGTCCGAGAGCAGAGCGAGAGTGGGACCAGCGGAGGGATATAAAGAGCGTTGGTCCGAGAGCAGCTTGAGAGTGTGACCAGTGGAGGGATATAAAGAGTGTTGGTCCGAGTGCAGAGCGAGAGTGGGACCAGCGGAGGGATATAAAGAGTGTTGGTCCGAGAGCAGAGCGAGAGTGGGGCCAGCAGAGGGATATAAAGAGTGATGGTCCGAGAGCAGAGCGAGAGTGGGACCAGTGGTGGGATATAAAGAGTGTTGGTCCGAGAGCAGAGTGAGAGTGGGACCAGTGGTGGGATATAAAGAGTGTTGGTCCGAGAGCAGTGCGAGAGCGGGACCAGTGGTGGGATATAAAGAGTGTTGGTCCGAGAGCAGAGCGAGAGTGGGGCCAGCGGTGGGATATAAAGAGCGTTGGTCCGAGAGCAGAGCAAGAGTGGGGCCAGCGGAGAGATATAAAGGGTGTTGGTCCGAGAGCAGAGCGAGAGTGGGACCAGCGGAGGGATATAAGGAGCGTTGGTCTGAGAGCAGAGCGAGAGTGGGACCAGTGGAGGGATATAAAGAGCGTTGGTCTGAGAGCAGAGCGAGAGTGGGACCAGCGGTGGGATATAAAGAGTGTTGGTCCGAGAGCAGAGCGAGAGTGGGACCAGCGGAGGGATATAAAGAGCGTTGGTCTCAGAGCAGAGAGAGAGTGGGACCAGCGGAGGGATACAAAGAGCGTTGGTCCGAGAGCAGAGCGAGAGTGGGACCAGTGGTGGGATACAAAGAGCGTTGGTCCGAGAGCAGAGCGAGAGTTGGACCAGCGGTGGGATATAAAGAGCGTTGGTCTGAGAGCAGAGCGAGAGTGGGACCAGTGGAGGGATATAAAGAGCGTTGGTCTGAGAGCAGAGCGAGAGTGGGACCAGCGGAGGGATATAAAGAGCGTTGGTCTGAGAGCAGAGCGAGAGTGGGACCAGCGGTGGGATATAAATAGTGTTGGTCCGAGAGCAGAGCGAGAGTGGGACCAGTGATGGGATATAAAGAGCGTCGGTCCGAGAGCAGAGCGAGAACGGGACCAGTGGTGGGCTATAAAGAGCGTTGGTCCGAGAGCAGAGCGAGAGTGGGACCAGCGGTGGGATATAAAGAGCGTTGGTCCGAGAGCAGAGCGAGAGTGCGACCAGCGGAGGGATATAAAGAGCGTTGGTCCGAGAGCAGAGCGAGAGTGGGACCAGCGGAGGGATATAAAGAGCGTTGGTCCGAGAGCAGAGCGAGAGTGGGACAAGCGGAGGGATATAAAGAGCGTTGGTCCGAGAGCAGAGCGAGAGTGGGACCAGCGGAGGGATATAAAGAGCGTTGGTCCGAGAGCAGAGCGAGAGCGGGACCAGCGGAGGGATATAAAGAGCGTTGGTCCGAGAGCAGAGCGAGAGCGGGACCAGCGGAGGGATATAAAGAGCGTTGGTCCGAGAGCAGAGCGAGAGCGGGACCAGCGGAGGGATATAAAGAGCGTTGGTCCGAGAGCAGAGCGAGAGTGGGAACAGCGGAGGGATATAAAGAGCGTTGGTCCGAGAGCAGAGCGAGAGCGGGACCAGCGGAGGGATTTAAAGAGCGTTGGTCCGAGAGCAGAGCGAGAGTGGGACCAGCGGTGGGATATAAAGAGCGTTGGTCCGAGAGCAGAGCGAGAGTGGGACCAGCGGAGGGATATAAAGAGCGTTGGTCCGAGAGCAGCTTGAGAGTGTGACCAGTGGAGGGATATAAAGAGTGTTGGTCCGAGGGCAGAGCGAGAGTGGGACCAGCGGAGGGATATAAAGAGTGTTGGTCCGAGAGCATAGCGAGAGTGGGGCCAGCGGAGGGATATAAAGAGTGATGGTCCGAGAGCAGAGCGAGAGTGGGACCAGTGGTGGGATATAAAGAGTGTTGGTCCGAGAGCAGAGCGAGAGTGGGACCAGTGGTGGGATATAAAGAGTGTTGGTCCGAGAGCAGAGTGAGAGTGGGACCAGTGGTGGGATATAAAGAGTGTTGGTCCGAGAGCAGAGCGAGAGCGGGACCAGTGGAGGGATATAAAGAGCGTTGGTCCGAGAGCAGAGCGCGAGTGGGACCAGTGGTGGGATATAAAGAGCGTTGGTCCGAGAGCAGAGCGAGAATGGGACCAGCGGTGTGATATCAAGAGCGTTGGTCCGAGAGCAGAGCGAGAGTGGGACCAGCGGAGGGATATAAAGAGAGTTGGTCTGAGAGCAGAGTGAGAGTGGCAACAGCAGAGGGATTTAAAGAGCGTTGGTCCGAGAGCAGAGCGAGAGTGGGACCAGCGGTGGGATATAAAGAGCGATGGTCCTAGAGCAGAGCGAGAGTGGGACCAGCGGAGGGATATAAAGAGCGTTCGTCCGAGAGCAGCTTGAGAGTGTGACCAGTGGAGGGATATAAAGAGTGCTGGTCCGAGAGCAGAGCGAGAGTGGGACCAGCGGAGGGATATAAAGAGTGTTGGTCCGAGAGCAGAGCGAGAGTGGGACCAGCGGAGGGATATAAAGAGTGATGGTCCAAGAGCAGAGCGAGAGTGGGACCAGTGGTGGGATATAAAGAGTGTTGGTCCGAGAGCAGAGCGAGAGTGGGACCAGTGGTGGGATATAAAGACTGTTGGTCCGAGAGCAGAGCGAGAGCGGGACCAGTGGTGGGGTATAAAGAGTTTTGGTCCGAGAGCAGAGCGAGAGTGGGACCAGCGGAGGGATATAAAGAGCGTTGGTCCGAGAGCAGAGCAAAAGTGGGACCAGCGGAGAGATATAAAGGGTGTTGGTCCGAGAGCAGAGCGAGAGTGGGACCAGCGGAGAGATATAAAGAGTGTTGGTCCGAGAGCAGCGAGAGAGTGGGACCAGCGGAGGGATATAAAGAGCGTCGGCCTGAGAGCAGAGCGAGAGTGGGACCAGCGGTGGGATATAAAGAGCGTTGGTCCGAGAGCAGAGCGAGAGTGGGTCCAGCGGAGGGATTTCAAGAGTGTTGATCCGAGAGCAGAGTGAGAGCAGGACCAGCGGAGGGATATAAAAAGTGTTGGTCCGAGAGCAGAGCGAGAGTGGGACCAGCGGAGGGATATAAAGAGCGTTGGTCTCAGAGCAGAGAGAGAGTGGGACCAGCGGAGGGATACAAAGAGCGTTGGTCCGAGAGCAGAGCGAGAGTGGGACCAGTGGTGGGATACAAAGAGCGTTGGTCCGAGAGCAGAGCGAGAGTTGGACCAGCGGTGGGATATAAAGAGCGTTGGTCTGAGAGCAGAGCGAGAGTGGGACCAGTGGAGGGATATAAAGAGCGTTGGTCTGAGAGCAGAGCGAGAGTGGGACCAGCGGAGGGATATAAAGAGCGTTGGTCTGAGAGCAGAGCGAGAGTGGGACCAGCGGTGGGATATAAATAGTGTTGGTCCGAGAGCAGAGCGAGAGTGGGACCAGTGATGGGATATAAAGAGCGTCGGTCCGAGAGCAGAGCGAGAACGGGACCAGTGGTGGGCTATAAAGAGCGTTGGTCCGAGAGCAGAGCGAGAGTGGGACCAGCGGTGGGATATAAAGAGCGTTGGTCCGAGAGCAGAGCGAGAGTGCGACCAGCGGAGGGATATAAAGAGCGTTGGTCCGAGAGCAGAGCGAGAGTGGGACCAGCGGAGGGATATAAAGAGCGTTGGTCCGAGAGCAGAGCGAGAGTGGGACAAGCGGAGGGATATAAAGAGCGTTGGTCCGAGAGCAGAGCGAGAGTGGGACCAGCGGAGGGATATAAAGAGCGTTGGTCCGAGAGCAGAGCGAGAGTGGGACCAGCGGAGGGATATAAAGAGCGTTGGTCCGAGAGCAGAGCGAGAGCGGGACCAGCGGAGGGATATAAAGAGCGTTGGTCCGAGAGCAGAGCGAGAGTGGGACCAGCGGAGGGATATAAAGAGCGTTGGTCCGAGAGCAGAGCGAGAGTGGGAACAGCGGAGGGATATAAAGAGCGTTGGTCCGAGAGCAGAGCGAGAGCGGGACCAGCGGAGGGATTTAAAGAGCGTTGGTCCGAGAGCAGAGCGAGAGTGGGACCAGCGGTGGGATATAAAGAGCGTTGGTCCGAGAGCAGAGCGAGAGTGGGACCAGCGGAGGGATATAAAGAGCGTTGGTCCGAGAGCAGCTTGAGAGTGTGACCAGTGGAGGGATATAAAGAGTGTTGGTCCGAGGGCAGAGCGAGAGTGGGACCAGCGGAGGGATATAAAGAGTGTTGGTCCGAGAGCATAGCGAGAGTGGGGCCAGCGGAGGGATATAAAGAGTGATGGTCCGAGAGCAGAGCGAGAGTGGGACCAGTGGTGGGATATAAAGAGTGTTGGTCCGAGAGCAGAGCGAGAGTGGGACCAGTGGTGGGATATAAAGAGTGTTGGTCCGAGAGCAGAGTGAGAGTGGGACCAGTGGTGGGATATAAAGAGTGTTGGTCCGAGAGCAGAGCGAGAGCGGGACCAGTGGAGGGATATAAAGAGCGTTGGTCCGAGAGCAGAGCGCGAGTGGGACCAGTGGTGGGATATAAAGAGCGTTGGTCCGAGAGCAGAGCGAGAATGGGACCAGCGGTGTGATATCAAGAGCGTTGGTCCGAGAGCAGAGCGAGAGTGGGACCAGCGGAGGGATATAAAGAGAGTTGGTCTGAGAGCAGAGTGAGAGTGGCAACAGCAGAGGGATTTAAAGAGCGTTGGTCCGAGAGCAGAGCGAGAGTGGGACCAGCGGTGGGATATAAAGAGCGATGGTCCTAGAGCAGAGCGAGAGTGGGACCAGCGGAGGGATATAAAGAGCGTTCGTCCGAGAGCAGCTTGAGAGTGTGACCAGTGGAGGGATATAAAGAGTGCTGGTCCGAGAGCAGAGCGAGAGTGGGACCAGCGGAGGGATATAAAGAGTGTTGGTCCGAGAGCAGAGCGAGAGTGGGACCAGCGGAGGGATATAAAGAGTGATGGTCCAAGAGCAGAGCGAGAGTGGGACCAGTGGTGGGATATAAAGAGTGTTGGTCCGAGAGCAGAGCGAGAGTGGGACCAGTGGTGGGATATAAAGACTGTTGGTCCGAGAGCAGAGCGAGAGCGGGACCAGTGGTGGGGTATAAAGAGTTTTGGTCCGAGAGCAGAGCGAGAGTGGGACCAGCGGAGGGATATAAAGAGCGTTGGTCCGAGAGCAGAGCAAAAGTGGGACCAGCGGAGAGATATAAAGGGTGTTGGTCCGAGAGCAGAGCGAGAGTGGGACCAGCGGAGAGATATAAAGAGTGTTGGTCCGAGAGCAGCGAGAGAGTGGGACCAGCGGAGGGATATAAAGAGCGTCGGCCTGAGAGCAGAGCGAGAGTGGGACCAGCGGTGGGATATAAAGAGCGTTGGTCCGAGAGCAGAGCGAGAGTGGGTCCAGCGGAGGGATTTCAAGAGTGTTGATCCGAGAGCAGAGTGAGAGCAGGACCAGCGGAGGGATATAAAAAGTGTTGGTCCGAGAGCAGAGCGAGAGTGGGACCAGTGGTGGGATATAAAGTGCGTTGTTCCGAGAACAGAGCGAGAGTGGGACCAGCGGTGGGATATAAAGAGCGTTGTTCCGAGAGCAGATCGAGAGTGGGACCAACGGAGGGATATAAAGAGCGTTGGTCCGAGAGCAGAGTGAGAGTGGGACCAGCGGAGGGATATAAAGAGCGTTGGTCCGAGAGCAGAGCGAGAGTGCGATCAGCGGAGGGATATAAAGAGCGTTGGTCCGAGAGCAGAGCGAGAGTGGGACCAGCGGAGCGATATAAAGAGCGTTGGTCCGAGAGCAGAGCGAGAGTGGGACCAGCGATGGGATATCAAGAGTGTTGGTCCGAGAGCAGAGCGAGAGCGGGATCAGCGGAGGGATATAAAGAGCGTTGGTCCGAGAGCAGAGCGAGAGTGAGACCAGCGGAGGGATATAAAGAGCGTTGCTCCGAGAGCAGAGCGAGAGCGGGACCAGCGGAGTGATTTAAAGAGCGTTGGTCCGAAAGCAGAGCGAGAGTGGGACCAGCGGTGGGATATAAAGAGCGTTGGTCCGAGAGCAGAGCGAGAGTGGGACCAGCGGAGTGATATAAAGAGCGTTGGTCCGAGAGCAGCTTGAGAGTGTGACCAGTGGATGGATATAAAGAGTGTTGCTCCGAGAGCAGAGCGAGAGTGGGACCAGCGGAGGGATATAAAGAGTGTTGGTCCGAGAGCAGAGCGAGAGTGGGACCAGCGGAGGGATATAAAGAGTGATGGTCCGAGAGCAGAGCGAGAGTGGGACCAGTGGTGGGATATAAAGAGTGTTGGTCCGAGAGCAGTACGAGAGCGGGACCAGTGGTGGGATATAAAGAGCGTTGGTCCGAGAGCAGAGCGAGAGCGGGACCAGCGGTGGGATATAAAGAGCGTTGGTCCGAGAGCAGAGCAAGAGTGGGACCAGCGGAGAGATATAAAGGGTGTTGGTCCGAGAGCAGAGCGAGAGTGGGACCAGCGGAGAGATATAAAGAGTGTTGGTCCGAGAGCAGAGCGAGAGTGGGACCAGCGGAGGCATATAAAGAGTGATGGTCCGAGAGCAGAGCGAGAGTGGGACCAGTGGTGGGATATAAAGAGTGTTGGTCCGAGAGCAGAGCGAGAGCGGGACCAGTGGTGGGATATAAAGAGCGTTGGTCCGAGAGCAGAGCGAGAGCGGGACCAGCGGTGGGATATAAAGAGCGTTGGTCCGAGAGCAGAGCAAGAGTGGGACCAGCGGAGAGATATAAAGGGTGTTGGTCCGAGAGCAGAGCGAGAGTGGGACCAGCGGAGAGATATAAAGGGTGTTGGTCCGAGAGCAGAGCGAGAGTGGGACCAGCGGAGAGATATAAAGAGTGTTGGTCCGAGAGCTGCGTGAGAGTGGGACCAGCAGAGGGATATAAAGAGCGTCGGCCTGAGAGCAGAGCGAGAGTGGGACCAGCGGTGGGATATAAAGAGCGTTGGTCCGAGAGCAGAGCGAGAGTGGGACCAGCGGTGGGATATAAAGAGCGTTGGTCCGAGAGCAGAGCGAGAGTGGGACCAGCGGAGGGATATAAAGAGCATTGATCCGAGAGCAGAGTGAGAGCAGGACCAGCGGAGGGATATAAAGAGTGTTGGTGCGAGAGCAGAGCGAGAGTGGGACCAGTGGTGGGATATAAAGTGCGTCGGTCCGAGAGCAGAGCGAGAGCGGGACCAGTGGTGGGATATAAAGAGCGTTGGTCCGAGAGCAGAGCGAGAGTGGGACCAGCGGTGGGATATAAAGAGCGTTGGTCCGAGAGCAGAGCGAGAGTGTGACCAGCGGAGGGATATAAAGAGCGTTGGTCCGAGAGCAGAGCGAGAGTGGGACCAGCGGAGGGATATAAAGAGCGTTGGTCCGAGAGCAGAGCGAGAGTGGGACCAGCGGTGGGATATAAAGAGCGTTGGTCCGAGAGCAGAGCGAGAGTGGGACCAGCGGAGGGATATAAAGAGAGTTGGTCTGAGAGCAGAGTGAGAGTGGCAACAGCAGAGGGATTTAAAGAGCGTTGGTCCGAGAGCAGAGCGAGAGTGGGACCAGCGGTGGGATATAAAGAGCGATGGTCCTAGAGCAGAGCGAGAGTGGGACCAGCGGAGGGATATAAAGAGCGTTCGTCCGAGAGCAGCTTGAGAGTGTGACCAGTGGAGGGATATAAAGAGTGCTGGTCCGAGAGCAGAGCGAGAGTGGGACCAGCGGAGGGATATAAAGAGTGTTGGTCCGAGAGCAGAGCGAGAGTGGGACCAGCGGAGGGATATAAAGAGTGATGGTCCAAGAGCAGAGCGAGAGTGGGACCAGTGGTGGGATATAAAGAGTGTTGGTCCGAGAGCAGAGCGAGAGTGGGACCAGTGGTGGGATATAAAGACTGTTGGTCCGAGAGCAGAGCGAGAGCGGGACCAGTGGTGGGGTATAAAGAGTTTTGGTCCGAGAGCAGAGCGAGAGTGGGACCAGCGGAGGGATATAAAGAGCGTTGGTCCGAGAGCAGAGCAAAAGTGGGACCAGCGGAGAGATATAAAGGGTGTTGGTCCGAGAGCAGAGCGAGAGTGGGACCAGCGGAGAGATATAAAGAGTGTTGGTCCGAGAGCAGCGAGAGAGTGGGACCAGCGGAGGGATATAAAGAGCGTCGGCCTGAGAGCAGAGCGAGAGTGGGACCAGCGGTGGGATATAAAGAGCGTTGGTCCGAGAGCAGAGCGAGAGTGGGTCCAGCGGAGGGATTTCAAGAGTGTTGATCCGAGAGCAGAGTGAGAGCAGGACCAGCGGAGGGATATAAAAAGTGTTGGTCCGAGAGCAGAGCGAGAGTGGGACCAGTGGTGGGATATAAAGTGCGTTGTTCCGAGAACAGAGCGAGAGTGGGACCAGCGGTGGGATATAAAGAGCGTTGTTCCGAGAGCAGATCGAGAGTGGGACCAACGGAGGGATATAAAGAGCGTTGGTCCGAGAGCAGAGTGAGAGTGGGACCAGCGGAGGGATATAAAGAGCGTTGGTCCGAGAGCAGAGCGAGAGTGCGATCAGCGGAGGGATATAAAGAGCGTTGGTCTGAGAGCAGAGTGAGAGTGGGACCAGCGGAGGGATATAAAGTGCATTGGTCCGAGAGCAGAGCGAGAGTGGGACCAGCGGAGCGATATAAAGAGCGTTGGTCCGAGAGCAGAGCGAGAGTGGGACCAGCGGTGGGATATCAAGAGTGTTGGTCCGAGAGCAGAGCGAGAGCGGGATCAGCGGAGGGATATAAAGAGCGTTGGTCCGAGAGCAGAGCGAGAGTGAGACCAGCGGAGGGATATAAAGAGCGTTGCTCCGAGAGCAGAGCGAGAGCGGGACCAGCGGAGTGATTTAAAGAGCGTTGGTCCGAAAGCAGAGCGAGAGTGGGACCAGCGGTGGGATATAAAGAGCGTTGGTCCGAGAGCAGAGCGAGAGTGGGACCAGCGGAGTGATATAAAGAGCGTTGGTCCGAGAGCAGCTTGAGAGTGTGACCAGTGGATGGATATAAAGAGTGTTGCTCCGAGAGCAGAGCGAGAGTGGGACCAGCGGAGGGATATAAAGAGTGTTGGTCCGAGAGCAGAGCGAGAGTGGGACCAGCGGAGGGATATAAAGAGTGATGGTCCGAGAGCAGAGCGAGAGTGGGACCAGTGGTGGGATATAAAGAGTGTTGGTCCGAGAGCAGTATGAGAGCGGGACCAGTGGTGGGATATAAAGAGCGTTGGTCCGAGAGCAGAGCGAGAGCGGGACCAGCGGTGGGATATAAAGAGCGTTGGTCCGAGAGCAGAGCAAGAGTGGGACCAGCGGAGAGATATAAAGGGTGTTGGTCCGAGAGCAGAGCGAGAGTGGGACCAGCGGAGAGATATAAAGAGTGTTGGTCCGAGAGCAGAGCGAGAGTGGGACCAGCGGAGGCATATAAAGAGTGATGGTCCGAGAGCAGAGCGAGAGTGGGACCAGTGGTGGGATATAAAGAGTGTTGGTCCGAGAGCAGAGCGAGAGCGGGACCAGTGGTGGGATATAAAGAGCGTTGGTCCGAGAGCAGAGCGAGAGCGGGACCAGCGGTGGGATATAAAGAGCGTTGGTCCGAGAGCAGAGCAAGAGTGGGACCAGCGGAGAGATATAAAGGGTGTTGGTCCGAGAGCAGAGCGAGAGTGGGACCAGCGGAGAGATATAAAGGGTGTTGGTCCGAGAGCAGAGCGAGAGTGGGACCAGCGGAGAGATATAAAGAGTGTTGGTCCGAGAGCTGCGTGAGAGTGGGACCAGCAGAGGGATATAAAGAGCGTCGGCCTGAGAGCAGAGCGAGAGTGGGACCAGCGGTGGGATATAAAGAGCGTTGGTCCGAGAGCAGAGCGAGAGTGGGACCAGCGGTGGGATATAAAGAGCGTTGGTCCGAGAGCAGAGCGAGAGTGGGACCAGCGGAGGGATATAAAGAGCATTGATCCGAGAGCAGAGTGAGAGCAGGACCAGCGGAGGGATATAAAGAGTGTTGGTGCGAGAGCAGAGCGAGAGTGGGACCAGTGGTGGGATATAAAGTGCGTCGGTCCGAGAGCAGAGCGAGAGCGGGACCAGTGGTGGGATATAAAGAGCGTTGGTCCGAGAGCAGAGCGAGAGTGGGACCAGCGGTGGGATATAAAGAGCGTTGGTCCGAGAGCAGAGCGAGAGTGTGACCAGCGGAGGGATATAAAGAGCGTTGGTCCGAGAGCAGAGCGAGAGTGGGACCAGCGGAGGGATATAAAGAGCGTTGGTCCGAGAGCAGAGCGAGAATGGGACCAGCGGTGTGATATCAAGAGCGTTGGTCCGAGAGCAGAGCGAGAGTGGGACCAGCGGAGGGATATAAAGAGAGTTGGTCTGAGAGCAGAGTGAGAGTGGCAACAGCAGAGGGATTTAAAGAGCGTTGGTCCGAGAGCAGAGCGAGAGTGGGACCAGCGGTGGGATATAAAGAGCGATGGTCCTAGAGCAGAGCGAGAGTGGGACCAGCGGAGGGATATAAAGAGCGTTCGTCCGAGAGCAGCTTGAGAGTGTGACCAGTGGAGGGATATAAAGAGTGCTGGTCCGAGAGCAGAGCGAGAGTGGGACCAGCGGAGGGATATAAAGAGCGTTGGTCCGAGAGCAGAGCGAGAGTGGGACCAGCGGTGGGATATAAAGAGCGTTGGTCCGAGAGCAGAGCGAGAGTGGGACCAGCGGAGGGATATAAAGAGAGTTGGTCTGAGAGCAGAGTGAGAGTGGCAACAGCAGAGGGATTTAAAGAGCGTTGGTCCGAGAGCAGAGCGAGAGTGGGACCAGCGGTGGGATATAAAGAGCGATGGTCCTAGAGCAGAGCGAGAGTGGGACCAGCGGAGGGATATAAAGAGCGTTCGTCCGAGAGCAGCTTGAGAGTGTGACCAGTGGAGGGATATAAAGAGTGCTGGTCCGAGAGCAGAGCGAGAGTGGGACCAGCGGAGGGATATAAAGAGTGTTGGTCCGAGAGCAGAGCGAGAGTGGGACCAGCGGAGGGATATAAAGAGTGATGGTCCAAGAGCAGAGCGAGAGTGGGACCAGTGGTGGGATATAAAGAGTGTTGGTCCGAGAGCAGAGCGAGAGTGGGACCAGTGGTGGGATATAAAGACTGTTGGTCCGAGAGCAGAGCGAGAGCGGGACCAGTGGTGGGGTATAAAGAGTTTTGGTCCGAGAGCAGAGCGAGAGTGGGACCAGCGGAGGGATATAAAGAGCGTTGGTCCGAGAGCAGAGCAAAAGTGGGACCAGCGGAGAGATATAAAGGGTGTTGGTCCGAGAGCAGAGCGAGAGTGGGACCAGCGGAGAGATATAAAGAGTGTTGGTCCGAGAGCAGCGAGAGAGTGGGACCAGCGGAGGGATATAAAGAGCGTCGGCCTGAGAGCAGAGCGAGAGTGGGACCAGCGGTGGGATATAAAGAGCGTTGGTCCGAGAGCAGAGCGAGAGTGGGTCCAGCGGAGGGATTTCAAGAGTGTTGATCCGAGAGCAGAGTGAGAGCAGGACCAGCGGAGGGATATAAAAAGTGTTGGTCCGAGAGCAGAGCGAGAGTGGGACCAGTGGTGGGATATAAAGTGCGTTGTTCCGAGAACAGAGCGAGAGTGGGACCAGCGGTGGGATATAAAGAGCGTTGTTCCGAGAGCAGATCGAGAGTGGGACCAACGGAGGGATATAAAGAGCGTTGGTCCGAGAGCAGAGTGAGAGTGGGACCAGCGGAGGGATATAAAGAGCGTTGGTCCGAGAGCAGAGCGAGAGTGCGATCAGCGGAGGGATATAAAGAGCGTTGGTCTGAGAGCAGAGTGAGAGTGGGACCAGCGGAGGGATATAAAGTGCATTGGTCCGAGAGCAGAGCGAGAGTGGGACCAGCGGAGCGATATAAAGAGCGTTGGTCCGAGAGCAGAGCGAGAGTGGGACCAGCGGTGGGATATCAAGAGTGTTGGTCCGAGAGCAGAGCGAGAGCGGGATCAGCGGAGGGATATAAAGAGCGTTGGTCCGAGAGCAGAGCGAGAGTGAGACCAGCGGAGGGATATAAAGAGCGTTGCTCCGAGAGCAGAGCGAGAGCGGGACCAGCGGAGTGATTTAAAGAGCGTTGGTCCGAAAGCAGAGCGAGAGTGGGACCAGCGGTGGGATATAAAGAGCGTTGGTCCGAGAGCAGAGCGAGAGTGGGACCAGCGGAGTGATATAAAGAGCGTTGGTCCGAGAGCAGAGCGAGAGTGGGACCAGCGGAGGGATATAAAGAGCATTGATCCGAGAGCAGAGTGAGAGCAGGACCAGCGGAGGGATATAAAGAGTGTTGGTGCGAGAGCAGAGCGAGAGTGGGACCAGTGGTGGGATATAAAGTGCGTCGGTCCGAGAGCAGAGCGAGAGCGGGACCAGTGGTGGGATATAAAGAGCGTTGGTCCGAGAGCAGAGCGAGAGTGGGACCAGCGGTGGGATATAAAGAGCGTTGGTCCGAGAGCAGAGCGAGAGTGTGACCAGCGGAGGGATATAAAGAGCGTTGGTCCGAGAGCAGAGCGAGAGTGGGACCAGCGGAGGGATATAAAGAGCGTTCGTCCGAGAGCAGAGCGAGAGTGGGACAAGCGGAGGGATATAAAGAGCGTTGGTCCGAGAGCAGAGCGAGAGTGGGACCAGCGGAGGGATATAAAGAGCGTTGGTCCGAGAGCAGAGCGAGAGCGGGACCAGCGGAGGGATATAAAGAGCGTTGGTCCGAGAGCAGAGCGAGAGCGGGACCAGCGGAGGGATATAAAGAGCGTTGGTCCGAGAGCAGAGCGAGAGTGGGACCAGCGGAGGGATATAAAGAGCGTTGGTCCGAGAGCAGAGCGAGAGTGGGACCAGCGGAGGGATATAAAGAGCGTTGGTCCGAGAGCAGAGCGAGAGCGGGACCAGCGGAGGGATTTAAAGAGCGTTGGTCCGAGAGCAGAGCGAGAGTGGGACCAGCGGTGGGATATAAAGAGCGTTGGTCCGAGAGCAGAGCGAGAGTGGGACCAGCGGAGGGATATAAAGAGCGTTGGTCCGAGAGCAGCTTGAGAGTGTGACCAGTGGAGGGATATAAAGAGTGTTGGTCCGAGTGCAGAGCGAGAGTGGGACCAGCGGAGGGATATAAAGAGTGTTGGTCCCAGAGCAGAGCGAGAGTGGGGCCAGCGGAGGGATATAAAGAGTGATGGTCCGAGAGCAGAGCGAGAGTGGGACCAGTGGTGGGATATAAAGAGTGTTGGTCCGAGAGCAGAGCGAGGGTGGGACCAGTGGTGGGATATAAAGAGTGTTGGTCCGAGAGCAGAGTGAGAGTGGGACCAGTGGTGGGATATAAAGAGTGTTGGTCCGAGAGCAGTGCGAGAGCGGGACCAGTGGTGGGATTTCAAGAGTGTTGGTCCGAGAGCAGAGCGAGAGTGTGACCAGCGGAGGGATATAAAGAGCGTTGGTCCGAGAGCAGAGCGAGAGTGGGACCAGCGGAGGGATATAAAGAGCGTTGGTCCGAGAGCAGAGCGAGAGTGGGACAAGCGGAGGGATATAAAGAGCGTTGGTCCGAGAGCAGAGCGAGAGTGGGACCAGCGGAGGGATATAAAGAGCGTTGGTCCGAGAGCAGAGCGAGAGTGGGACCAGCGGAGGGATATAAAGAGCGTTGGTCCGAGAGCAGAGCGAGAGCGGGACCAGCGGAGGGATATAAAGAGCGTTGGTCCGAGAGCAGAGCGAGAGCGGGACCAGCGGAGGGATATAAAGAGCGTTGGTCCGAGAGCAGAGCGAGAGTGGGACCAGCGGAGGGATATAAAGAGCGTTGGTCCGAGAGCAGAGCGAGAGCGGGACCAGCGGAGGGATTTAAAGAGCGTTGGTCCGAGAGCAGAGCGAGAGTGGGACCAGCGGTGGGATATAAAGAGCGTTGGTCCGAGAGCAGAGCGAGAGTGGGACCAGCGGAGGGATATAAAGAGCGTTGGTCCGAGAGCAGCTTGAGAGTGTGACCAGTGGAGGGATATAAAGAGTGTTGGTCCGAGTGCAGAGCGAGAGTGGGACCAGCGGAGGGATATAAAGAGTGTTGGTCCGAGAGCAGAGCGAGAGTAGGGCCAGCGGAGGGATATAAAGAGTGATGGTCCGAGAGCAGAGCGAGAGTGGGACCAGTGGTGGGATATAAAGAGTGTTGGTCCGAGAGCAGAGCGAGGGTGGGACCAGTGGTGGGATATAAAGAGTGTTGGTCCGAGAGCAGAGTGAGAGTGGGACCAGTGGTGGGATATAAAGAGTGTTGGTCCGAGAGCAGTGCGAGAGCGGGACCAGTGGTGGGATTTCAAGAGTGTTGGTCCGAGAGCAGAGCGAGAGTGGGGCCAGCGGTGGGATATAAAGAGCGTTGGTCCGAGAGCAGAGCAAGAGTGGGGCCAGCGGAGAGATATAAAGGGTGTTGGTCAGAGAGCAGAGCGAGAGTGGGACCAGCAGAGGGATATAAGGAGCGTTGGTCTGAGAGCAGAGCGAGAGTGGGACCAGTGGAGGGATATAAAGAGCGTTGGTCTGAGAGCAGAGCGAGAGTGGGACCAGCGGTGGGATATAAAGTGTGTTGGTCCGAGAGCAGAGCGAGAGTGGGACCAGCGGAGGGATATAAAGAGCGTTGGTCTCAGAGCAGAGAGAGAGTGGGACCAGTGGTGGGATACAAAGAGCGTTGGTCCGAGAGCAGAGCGAGAGTTGGACCAGCGGTGGGATATAAAGAGCGTTGGTCTGAGAGCAGAGCGAGAGTGGGACCAGTGGAGGGATATAAAGAGCGTTAGTCTGAGAGCAGAGCGAGAGTGGGACCAGCGGTGGGATATAAATAGTGTTGGTCCGAGAGCAGAGCGAGAGTGGGACCAGCGGTGGGATATAAAGAGCGTTGGTCCGAGAGCAGAGCTAGAGTGGGACCAGCGGAGGGATATAAAGAGCGTTGGTCCGAGAGCAGAGCTAGAGTGGGACCAGCGGAGGGATATAAAGAGCGTTGGTCCGAGAGCAGCTTGAGAGTGTGACCAGTGGAGGGATATAAAGAGTGTTGGTCCGAGTGCAGAGCGAGAGTGGGACCCGCGGAGGGATATAGAGAGTGTTGGTCCGAGAGCAGAGCGAGAGTGGGACCAGTGGTGGGATATAAAGAGCGTTGGTCCGAGAGCAGAGCGAGAGTGGGACCAGCGGTGGGATATAAAGAGCGTTGGTCCGAGAGCAGAGCGAGAGTGGGACCAGTGGTGGGATATAGAGAGTGTTGGTCCGAGAGCAGAGCGAGAGTGGGACCAGCGGAGGGATATAAAGAGTGATGGTCCGAGAGCAGAGCGAGAGTGGGACCAGTGGTGGGATATAGAGAGTGTTGGTCCGAGAGCAGTGAGAGAGCGGGACCAGCGGAGGGATATAAGGAGCGTTGGTCTGAGAGCAGAGCGAGAGTGGGACCAGTGGTGGGATATAAAGAGTGTTGATCCGAGAGCAGGGTGAGAGCAGGACCAGCGGAGGGATATAAAGAGTGTTGGTCCGAGAGCAGAGCGAGAGTGGGACCAGTGGTGGGAAAAAAAGGGCGTTGGTCCGAGAGCAGAGCGAGAGTGGGACCAGCGGTGGGATATAAAGAGCGTTGGTCTGAGAGCAGAGCGAGAGTGGGACCAGTGGAGGGATATAAAGAGCGTTGGTCTGAGAGCAGAGCGAGAGTGGGACCAACGGAGGGATATAAAGAGCGTTGGTTCGAGAGCAGAGCGAGAGTGGGACCAGTGGTGGGATATAAAGAGCGTTGGTCCAAGAGCAGAGCGAGAGTGGGACCAGCGGAGGGATATAAAGAGTGTTGGTCCGAGAGCAGAGCGAGAGTGGGACCAGCGGAGGGATATAAAGAGCGTTGGTCCGAGAGCAGAGTGAGAGTGGGACCAGCGGAGGGATATAAAGAGCGTTGGTCTGAGAGCAGAGTGAGAGTGGGACCAGCGGAGGGATATAAAGAGCGTTGGTCAGAGAGCAGAGCGAGAATGGGACCAGCGGAAGGATATAAAGAGTGTTGGTCCGAGAGCAGAGCGAGAGTGGGACCAGCGGAAGGATATAAAGAGCGTTGGTCCGAGAGCAGAGCGAGAGTGGGACCAGCGGAGTGATATAAAGAGCGTTGGTCCGAGAGCAGAGCGAGAGTGGGACCAGCGGAGGGATATAAAGAGCGTTGATCCGAGTGCAGAGCGAGAGTGGGACCAGTGGAGGGGTATAAAGAGTGTTGGTCCGAGAGCAGAGCGAGAGTGGGACCAGCGGAGGGATATAAAGAGTGTTGGTCCGAGAGCAGAGCGAGAGTGGGGCCAGCGGAGGGATATAAAGAGTGATGGTCCGAGAGCAGAGCGAGAGTGGGACCAGTGGTGGGATATAAAGAGTGTTGGTCCGAGAGCAGAGCGAGAGTGGGACCAGTGGTGGGATATAAAGTGTGTTGGTCCGAGAGCAGTGCGAGAGCGGGACCAGTGGTGGGATATAAAGATTGTTGGTCCGAGAGCAGAGCGAGAGCGGGACCAGCGGTGGGATATAAAGAGCGTTGGTCCGAGAGCAGAGCAAGAGTGGGGCCAGCGGAGAGATATAAAGGGAGTTGGTCCGAGAGCAGAGCGAGAGTGGGACCAGCGGAGGGATATAAAGAGTGATGGTCCGAGAGCAGAGCGAGAGTGGGACCAGTGGTGGGATATAAAGAGTGTTGGTCCGAGAGCAGAGCGAGAGCGGGACCAGTGGTGGGATATAAAGAGCGTTGGTCCGAGAGCAGAGCGAGAGCGGGACCAGCGGTGGGATATAAAGAGCGTTGGTCCGAGAGCAGAGCAAGAGTGGGACCAGCGGAGAGATATAAAGGGTGTTGGTCCGAGAGCAGAGCGAGAGTGGGACCAGCGGAGAGATATAAAGGGTGTTGGTCCGAGAGCAGAGCGAGAGTGGGACCAGCGGAGAGATATAAAGAGTGTTGGTCCGAGAGCTGCGTGAGAGTGGGACCAGCAGAGGGATATAAAGAGCGTCGGCCTGAGAGCAGAGCGAGAGTGGGACAAACGGTGGGATATAAAGAGCGTTGGTCCGAGAGCAGAGCGAGAGTGGGACCAGCGGTGGGATATAAAGAGCGTTGGTCCGAGAGCAGAGCGAGAGTGGGACCAGCGGAGGGATATAAAGAGCATTGATCCGAGAGCAGAGTGAGAGCAGGACCAGCGGAGGGATATAAAGAGTGTTGGTGCGAGAGCAGAGCGAGAGTGGGACCAGTGGTGGGATATAAAGAGCGTTGGTCCGAGAGCAGAGCGAGAGCGGGACCAGTGGTGGGATATAAAGAGCGTTGGTCCGAGAGCAGAGCGAGAGTGGGACCAGCGGTGGGATATAAAGAGCGTTGGTCCGAGAGCAGAGCGAGAGTGCGACCAGCGGAGGGATATAAAGAGCGTTGGTCCGAGAGCAGAGCGAGAGTGGGACCAGCGGAGGGATATAAAGAGCGTTGGTCCGAGAGCAGAGCGAGAGTGGGACAAGCGGAGGGATATAAAGAGCGTTGGTCCGAGAGCAGAGCGAGAGTGGGACCAGCGGAGGGATATAAAGAGCGTTGGTCCGAGAGCAGAGCGAGAGTGGGACCAGCGGAGGGATATAAAGAGCGTTGGTCCGAGAGCAGAGCGAGAGCGGGACCAGCGGAGGGATATAAAGAGCGTTGGTCCGAGAGCAGAGCGAAAGTGGGACCAGCGGAGGGATATAAAGAGCGTTGGTCCGAGAGCAGAGCGAGAGTGGGACCAGCGGAGGGATATAAAGAGCGTTGGTCCGAGAGCAGAGCGAGAGCGGGACCAGCGGAGGGATTTAAAGAGCGTTGGTCCGAGAGCAGAGCGAGAGTGGGACCAGCGGTGGGATATAAAGAGCGTTGGTCCGAGAGCAGAGCGAGAGTGGGACCAGCGGAGGGATATAAAGAGCGTTGGTCCGAGAGCAGCTTGAGAGTGTGACCAGTGGAGGGATATAAAGAGTGTTGGTCCGAGTGCAGAGCGAGAGTGGGACCAGCGGAGGGATATAAAGAGTGTTGGTCCGAGAGCAGAGCGAGAGTGGGGCCAGCGGAGGGATATAAAGAGTGATGGTCCGAGAGCAGAGCGAGAGTGGGACCAGTGGTGGGATATAAAGAGTGTTGGTCCGAGAGCAGAGTGAGAGTGGGACCAGTGGTGGGATATAAAGAGTGTTGGTCCGAGAGCAGTGCGAGAGCGGGACCAGTGGTGGGATATAAAGAGTGTTGGTCCGAGAGCAGAGCGAGAGTGGGGCCAGCGGTGGGATATAAAGAGCGTTGGTCCGAGAGCAGAGCAAGAGTGGGGCCAGCGGAGAGATATAAAGGGTGTTGGTCCGAGAGCAGAGCGAGAGTGGGACCAGCGGAGGGATATAAGGAGCGTTGGTCTGAGAGCAGAGCGAGAGTGGGACCAGTGGAGGGATATAAAGAGCGTTGGTCTGAGAGCAGAGCGAGAGTGGGACCAGCGGTGGGATATAAAGAGTGTTGGTCCGAGAGCAGAGCGAGAGTGGGACCAGCGGAGGGATATAAAGAGCGTTGGTCTCAGAGCAGAGAGAGAGTGGGACCAGCGGAGGGATACAAAGAGCGTTGGTCCGAGAGCAGAGCGAGAGTGGGACCAGTGGTGGGATACAAAGAGCGTTGGTCCGAGAGCAGAGCGAGAGTTGGACCAGCGGTGGGATATAAAGAGCGTTGGTCTGAGAGCAGAGCGAGAGTGGGACCAGTGGAGGGATATAAAGAGCGTTGGTCTGAGAGCAGAGCGAGAGTGGGACCAGCGGAGGGATATAAAGAGCGTTGGTCTGAGAGCAGAGCGAGAGTGGGACCAGCGGTGGGATATAAATAGTGTTGGTCCGAGAGCAGAGCGAGAGTGGGACCAGCGGTGGGATATAAAGAGCGTTGGTCCGAGAGCAGAGCTAGAGTGGGACCAGCGGAGGGATATAAAGAGCGTTGGTCCGAGAGCAGAGCTAGAGTGGGACCAGCGGAGGGATATAAAGAGCGTTGGTCCGAGAGCAGCTTGAGAGTGTGACCAGTGGAGGGATATAAAGAGTGTTGGTCCGAGTGCAGAGCGAGAGTGGGACCAGCGGAGGGATATAGAGAGTGTTGGTCCGAGAGCAGAGCGAGAGTGGGACCAGTGGTGGGATATAAAGAGCGTTGGTCCGAGAGCAGAGCGAGAGTGGGACCAGCGGTGGGATATAAAGAGCGTTGGTCCGAGAGCAGAGCGAGAGTGGGACCAGTGGTGGGATATAGAGAGTGTTGGTCCGAGAGCAGAGCGAGAGTGGGACCAGCGGAGGGATATAAAGAGTGATGGTCCGAGAGCAGAGCGAGAGTGGGACCAGTGGTGGGATTTCGAGAGTGTTGGTCCGAGAGCAGTGCGAGAGCGGGACCAGCGGTGGGATATAAGGAGCGTTGGTCTGAGAGCAGAGCGAGAGTGGGACCAGTGGTGGGATATAAAGAGTGTTGATCCGAGAGCAGGGTGAGAGCAGGACCAGCGGAGGGATATAAAGAGTGTTGGTCCGAGAGCAGAGCGAGAGTGGGACCAGTGGTGGGATATAAAGGGCGTTGGTCCGAGAGCAGAGCGAGAGTGGGACCAGCGGTGGGATATAAAGAGCGTTGGTCTGAGAGCAGAGCGAGAGTGGGACCAGTGGAGGGATATAAAGAGCGTTGGTCTGAGAGCAGAGCGAGAGTGGGACCAGCGGAGGGATATAAAGAGCGTTGGTTCGAGAGTAGAGCGAGAGTGGGACCAGTGGTGGGATATAAAGAGCGTTGGTCCAAGAGCAGAGCGAGAGTGGGACCAGCGGAGGGATATAAAGAGCGTTGGTCCGAGAGCAGAGCGAGAGTGGGACCAGCGGAGGGATATAAAGAGCGTTGGTCCGAGAGCAGGGTGAGAGTGGGACCAGCGGAGGGATATAAAGAGCGTTGGTCTGAGAGCAGAGTGAGAGTCGGACCAGCGGAGGGATATAAAGAGCGTTGGTCAGAGAGCAGAGCGAGAGTGGGACCAGCGGAAGGATATAAAGAGTGTTGGTCCGAGAGCAGAGCGAGAGTGGGACCAGCGGAAGGATATAAAGTGCGTTGGTCCGAGAGCAGAGCGAGAGTGGGACCAGCGGAGGGATATAAAGAGCGTTGGTCCGAGAGCAGAGCGAGAGTGGGACCAGCGGAGGGATATAAAGAGCGTTGGTCCGAGTGCAGAGCGAGAGTGGGACCAGTGGAGGGGTATAAAGAGTGTTGGTCCGAGAGCAGAGCGAGAGTGGGACCAGCGGAGGGATATAAAGAGTGTTGGTCCAAGAGCAGAGCGAGAGTGGGGCCAGCGGAGGGATATAAAGAGTGATGGTCCGAGAGCAGAGCGAGAGTGGGACCAGTGGTGGGATATAAAGAGTGTTGGTCCGAGAGCAGAGCGAGAGTGGGACCAGTGGTGGGATATAAAGAGTGTTGTTCCGAGAGCAGTGCGAGAGCGGGACCAGTGGTGGGATATAAAGATTGTTGGTCCGAGAGCAGAGCGAGAGCGGGACCAGCGGTGGGATATAAAGAGCGTTGGTCCGAGAGCAGAGCAAGAGTGGGGCCAGCGGAGAGATATAAAGGGTGTTGGTCCGAGAGCAGAACGAGAGTGGGACCAGCGGAGAGATATAAAGAGTGTTGGTCCGAGAGCAGCGTGAGAGTGGGACCAGCGGAGGGATATAAAGAGCGTTGGTCTGAGAGCAGAGCGAGAGTGGGACCAGCGGAGGGATATAAGGAGCGTTGGTCTGAGAGCAGAGCGAGAGTGGGACCAGTGGAGGGATATAAAGTGCATTGGTCCGAGAGCAGAGCGAGAGTTGGACCAGCGGAGGGATATAAAGAGCGTTGGTCCGAGAGCAGAGCGAGAGTGGGACCAGCGGTGGGATATCAAGAGCGTTGGTCCGAGAGCAGAGCGAGAGCGGGACCAGCGGAGGGATATAAAGAGCGTTGGTCCGAGAGCAGAGCGAGAGTGGGACCAGCGGAGGGATATAAAGAGCGTTGGTCCGAGAGCAGAGCGAGAGCGGGACCAGCGGAGGGATATAAAGAGCGTTGGTCCGAGAGCAGAGCGAGAGCGGGACCAGCGGAGGGATATAAAGAGTGTTGGTCCGAGAGGAGAGCGGGACCAGCGGAGGGATTTAAAGAGCGTTGGTCCGAGAGCAGAGCGAGAGTGGGACCAGCGGTGGGATATAAAGAGCGTTGGTCCGAGAGCAGAGCGAGAGTGGGACCAGCGGAGGGATATAAAGAGCGTTGGTCCGAGAGCAGCTTGAGAGTGGGACCAGTGGAGGGATATAAAGAGTTTTGGTCCGAGAGCAGAGCGAGAGTGGGACCAGCGGAGGGATATAAAGAGTGTTGGTCCGAGAGCAGAGCGAGAGTGGGACCAGTGGTGGGATATAAAGAGTGTTGGTCCGAGAGCAGAGCGAGCGTGGGACCAGTGGTGGGATATAAAGAGTGTTGGTCCGAGAGCAGAGCGAGAGTGGGACCAGTGGTGGGATGTCAAGAGTGTTGGTCCGAGAGCAGAGCGAGAGTGGGACCAGTGGTGGGATATAAAGCGTTTTGGTCCGAGAGCAGAGCGAGAGCGGGACCAGTGGTGGGATATAAAGAGTGCTGGTCCAAGAGCAGAGCGAGAGCGGGACCAGCGGTGGGATATAAAGAGCGTTGGTCCGAGAGCAGAGCAAGAGTGGGACCAGCGGAGAGATATAAAGGGTGTTGGTCCGAGAGCAGGGCGAGAGTGGGACCAGCGGAGAGATATAAAGAGTGTTGGTCCGAGAGCAGCGTGAGAGTGGAACCAGCGGAGGGACATAAAGAGCGTCGGCCTGAGAGCAGAGCGAGAGTGGGACCAGCGGTGGGATATAAAGAGCGTTGGTCCGAGAGCAGAGCGAGAGTGGGACCAGCGGAGGGATATAAAGAGCGTTGGTCTGAGAGCAGAGCGAGAGTGGGACCAGCGGAGGGATATAAAGAGCGTTGATCCGAGAGCAGAGTGAGAGCAGGACCAGCGGAGGCATATAAAGAGTGTTGGTCCAAGAGCAGAGCGAGAGTGGGACCAGCGGAGGGATATAAAGAGCGTTGGTCCGAGACCAGAGCGAGAGTGGGACCAGCGGTGGGATATAAAGAGCGTTGGTCCGAGAGCAGAGCGAGAGTGGGACCAGCGGAGGGATATAAAGAGCGTTGGTCTGAGAGCAGAGCGAGAGTGGGACCAGCGGAGGGATATAAAGAGCGTTGGTCTGAGAGCAGAGCGAGAGTGGGACCAGCGGTGGGATATAATGAGCGTTGGTCCAAGAGCAGAGCGAGAGTGGGACCAGCGGAGGGATATAAAGAGTGTTGGTCCGAGAGCAGAGCAAGAGTGGCGCCAGCGGAGGGATATAAAGAGCGTTGTTCCGAGAGCAGAGTGAGTGTGGGACCAGCGGAGGGATATAAAGAGCGTTGGTCTGAGAGCAGAGCGAGAGTGGGACCAGCGGAGGGATATAAAGAGTGTTGGTCCGAGGGCAGAGCGAGAGTGGGACCAGCGGAGGGATATAAAGAGCGTTGGTCCGAAAGCAGAGCGAGAGTGGGACCAGCGGAGGGATATAAAAAGCGTTGGTCCGAGAGCAGAGTGAGAGTGGGACCAGCGGTGGGCTATGAAGAGCGTTGGTCCAAGAGCAGAGCGAGAGCGGGACCAGCGGAGGGATATAAAGAGCGTTGGTCCGAGAGCAGAGCGAGAGTGGGACCAGCGGAGGGATATAAAGAGCGTTGGTTCGAGAGCAGAGCGAGAGTGGGACCAGCGGAGGGATATAAAGAGTGTTGGTCCGAGAGCAGAGCGAGAGTGGGACCAGTGGTGGGATATAAAGAGCGTTGGTCCGAGAGCAGAGCGAGAGCGGGACCAGCGGTGGGATATAAAGAGCGTTGGTCCGAGAGCAGAGCAAGAGTGGGACCAGCGGAGAGATATAAAGGGTGTTGGTCCGAGAGCAGAGCGAGAGTGGGACCAGCGGAGAGATATAAAGGGTGTTGGTCCGAGAGCAGAGCGAGAGTGGGACCAGCGGAGAGATATAAAGAGTGTTGGTCCGAGAGCTGCGTGAGAGTGGGACCAGCAGAGGGATATAAAGAGCGTCGGCCTGAGAGCAGAGCGAGAGTGGGACAAACGGTGGGATATAAAGAGCGTTGGTCCGAGAGCAGAGCGAGAGTGGGACCAGCGGTGGGATATAAAGAGCGTTGGTCCGAGAGCAGAGCGAGAGTGGGACCAGCGGAGGGATATAAAGAGCATTGATCCGAGAGCAGAGTGAGAGCAGGACCAGCGGAGGGATATAAAGAGTGTTGGTGCGAGAGCAGAGCGAGAGTGGGACCAGTGGTGGGATATAAAGAGCGTTGGTCCGAGAGCAGAGCGAGAGCGGGACCAGTGGTGGGATATAAAGAGCGTTGGTCCGAGAGCAGAGCGAGAGTGGGACCAGCGGTGGGATATAAAGAGCGTTGGTCCGAGAGCAGAGCGAGAGTGCGACCAGCGGAGGGATATAAAGAGCGTTGGTCCGAGAGCAGAGCGAGAGTGGGACAAGCGGAGGGATATAAAGAGCGTTGGTCCGAGAGCAGAGCGAGAGTGGGACAAGCGGAGGGATATAAAGAGCGTTGGTCCGAGAGCAGAGCGAGAGTGGGACCAGCGGAGGGATATAAAGAGCGTTGGTCCGAGAGCAGAGCGAGAGTGGGACCAGCGGAGGGATATAAAGAGCGTTGGTCCGAGAGCAGAGCGAGAGCGGGACCAGCGGAGGGATATAAAGAGCGTTGGTCCGAGAGCAGAGCGAAAGTGGGACCAGCGGAGGGATATAAAGAGCGTTGGTCCGAGAGCAGAGCGAGAGTGGGACCAGCGGAGGGATATAAAGAGCGTTGGTCCGAGAGCAGAGCGAGAGCGGGACCAGCGGAGGGATTTAAAGAGCGTTGGTCCGAGAGCAGAGCGAGAGTGGGACCAGCGGTGGGATATAAAGAGCGTTGGTCCGAGAGCAGAGCGAGAGTGGGACCAGCGGAGGGATATAAAGAGCGTTGATCCGAGAGCAGCTTGAGAGTGTGACCAGTGGAGGGATATAAAGAGTGTTGGTCCGAGTGCAGAGCGAGAGTGGGACCAGCGGAGGGATATAAAGAGTGTTGGTCCGAGAGCAGAGCGAGAGTGGGGCCAGCGGAGGGATATAAAGAGTGCTGGTCCGAGAGCAGAGCGAGAGTGGGACCAGTGGTGGGATATAAAGAGTGTTGGTCCGAGAGCAGAGTGAGAGTGGGACCAGTGGTGGGATATAAAGAGTGTTGGTCCGAGAGCAGTGCGAGAGCGGGACCAGTGGTGGGATATAAAGAGTGTTGGTCCGAGAGCAGAGCGAGAGTGGGGCCAGCGGTGGGATATAAAGAGCGTTGGTCCGAGAGCAGAGCAAGAGTGGGGCCAGCGGAGAGATATAAAGGGTGTTGGTCCGAGAGCAGAGCGAGAGTGGGACCAGCGGAGGGATATAAGGAGCGTTGGTCTGAGAGCAGAGCGAGAGTGGGACCAGTGGAGGGATATAAAGAGCGTTGGTCTGAGAGCAGAGCGAGAGTGGGACCAGCGGTGGGATATAAAGAGTGTTGGTCCGAGAGCAGAGCGAGAGTGGGACCAGCGGAGGGATATAAAGAGCGTTGGTCTCAGAGCAGAGAGAGAGTGGGACCAGCGGAGGGATACAAAGAGCGTTGGTCCGAGAGCAGAGCGAGAGTGGGACCAGTGGTGGGATACAAAGAGCGTTGGTCCGAGAGCAGAGCGAGAGTTGGACCAGCGGTGGGATATAAAGAGCGTTGGTCTGAGAGCAGAGCGAGAGTGGGACCAGTGGAGGGATATAAAGAGCGTTGGTCTGAGAGCAGAGCGAGAGTGGGACCAGCGGAGGGATATAAAGAGCGTTGGTCTGAGAGCAGAGCGAGAGTGGGACCAGCGGTGGGATATAAATAGTGTTGGTCCGAGAGCAGAGCGAGAGTGGGACCAGCGGTGGGATATAAAGAGCGTTGGTCCGAGAGCAGAGCTAGAGTGGGACCAGCGGAGGGATATAAAGAGCGTTGGTCCGAGAGCAGAGCTAGAGTGGGACCAGCGGAGGGATATAAAGAGCGTTGGTCCGAGAGCAGCTTGAGAGTGTGACCAGTGGAGGGATATAAAGAGTGTTGGTCCGAGTGCAGAGCGAGAGTGGGACCAGCGGAGGGATATAGAGAGTGTTGGTCCGAGAGCAGAGCGAGAGTGGGACCAGTGGTGGGATATAAAGAGCGTTGGTCCGAGAGCAGAGCGAGAGTGGGACCAGCGGTGGGATATAAAGAGCGTTGGTCCGAGAGCAGAGCGAGAGTGGGACCAGTGGTGGGATATAGAGAGTGTTGGTCCGAGAGCAGAGCGAGAGTGGGACCAGCGGAGGGATATAAAGAGTGATGGTCCGAGAGCAGAGCGAGAGTGGGACCAGTGGTGGGATTTCGAGAGTGTTGGTCCGAGAGCAGTGCGAGAGCGGGACCAGCGGTGGGATATAAGGAGCGTTGGTCTGAGAGCAGAGCGAGAGTGGGACCAGTGGTGGGATATAAAGAGTGTTGATCCGAGAGCAGGGTGAGAGCAGGACCAGCGGAGGGATATAAAGAGTGTTGGTCCGAGAGCAGAGCGAGAGTGGGACCAGTGGTGGGATATAAAGGGCGTTGGTCCGAGAGCAGAGCGAGAGTGGGACCAGCGGTGGGATATAAAGAGCGTTGGTCTGAGAGCAGAGCGAGAGTGGGACCAGTGGAGGGATATAAAGAGCGTTGGTCTGAGAGCAGAGCGAGAGTGGGACCAGCGGAGGGATATAAAGAGCGTTGGTTCGAGAGTAGAGCGAGAGTGGGACCAGTGGTGGGATATAAAGAGCGTTGGTCCAAGAGCAGAGCGAGAGTGGGACCAGCGGAGGGATATAAAGAGCGTTGGTCCGAGAGCAGAGCGAGAGTGGGACCAGCGGAGGGATATAAAGAGCGTTGGTCCGAGAGCAGGGTGAGAGTGGGACCAGCGGAGGGATATAAAGAGCGTTGGTCTGAGAGCAGAGTGAGAGTCGGACCAGCGGAGGGATATAAAGAGCGTTGGTCAGAGAGCAGAGCGAGAGTGGGACCAGCGGAAGGATATAAAGAGTGTTGGTCCGAGAGCAGAGCGAGAGTGGGACCAGCGGAAGGATATAAAGTGCGTTGGTCCGAGAGCAGAGCGAGAGTGGGACCAGCGGAGGGATATAAAGAGCGTTGGTCCGAGAGCAGAGCGAGAGTGGGACCAGCGGAGGGATATAAAGAGCGTTGGTCCGAGTGCAGAGCGAGAGTGGGACCAGTGGAGGGGTATAAAGAGTGTTGGTCCGAGAGCAGAGCGAGAGTGGGACCAGCGGAGGGATATAAAGAGTGTTGGTCCAAGAGCAGAGCGAGAGTGGGGCCAGCGGAGGGATATAAAGAGTGATGGTCCGAGAGCAGAGCGAGAGTGGGACCAGTGGTGGGATATAAAGAGTGTTGGTCCGAGAGCAGAGCGAGCGTGGGACCAGTGGTGGGATATAAAGAGTGTTGTTCCGAGAGCAGTGCGAGAGCGGGACCAGTGGTGGGATATAAAGAGTTTTGGTCCGAGAGCAGAGCGAGAGTGGGACCAGCGGAGGGATATAAAGAGTGTTGGTCCGAGAGCAGAGCGAGAGTGGGACCAGTGGTGGGATATAAAGAGTGTTGGTCCGAGAGCAGAGCGAGCGTGGGACCAGTGGTGGGATATAAAGAGTGTTGGTCCGAGAGCAGAGCGAGAGTGGGACCAGTGGTGGGATGTCAAGAGTGTTGGTCCGAGAGCAGAGCGAGAGTGGGACCAGTGGTGGGATATAAAGCGTTTTGGTCCGAGAGCAGAGCGAGAGCGGGACCAGTGGTGGGATATAAAGAGTGCTGGTCCAAGAGCAGAGCGACAGCGGGACCAGCGGTGGGATATAAAGAGCGTTGGTCCGAGAGCAGAGCAAGAGTGGGACCAGCGGAGAGATATAAAGGGTGTTGGTCCGAGAGCAGGGCGAGAGTGGGACCAGCGGAGAGATATAAAGAGTGTTGGTCCGAGAGCAGCGTGAGAGTGGAACCAGCGGAGGGACATAAAGAGCGTCGGCCTGAGAGCAGAGCGAGAGTGGGACCAGCGGTGGGATATAAAGAGCGTTGGTCCGAGAGCAGAGCGAGAGTGGGACCAGCGGAGGGATATAAAGAGCGTTGGTCTGAGAGCAGAGCGAGAGTGGGACCAGCGGAGGGATATAAAGAGCGTTGATCCGAGAGCAGAGTGAGAGCAGGACCAGCGGAGGCATATAAAGAGTGTTGGTCCAAGAGCAGAGCGAGAGTGGGACCAGCGGAGGGATATAAAGAGCGTTGGTCCGAGACCAGAGCGAGAGTGGGACCAGCGGTGGGATATAAAGAGCGTTGGTCCGAGAGCAGAGCGAGAGTGGGACCAGCGGAGGGATATAAAGAGCGTTGGTCTGAGAGCAGAGCGAGAGTGGGACCAGCGGAGGGATATAAAGAGCGTTGGTCTGAGAGCAGAGCGAGAGTGGGACCAGCGGTGGGATATAATGAGCGTTGGTCCAAGAGCAGAGCGAGAGTGGGACCAGCGGAGGGATATAAAGAGTGTTGGTCCGAGAGCAGAGCAAGAGTGGCGCCAGCGGAGGGATATAAAGAGCGTTGTTCCGAGAGCAGAGTGAGTGTGGGACCAGCGGAGGGATATAAAGAGCGTTGGTCTGAGAGCAGAGCGAGAGTGGGACCAGCGGAGGGATATAAAGAGTGTTGGTCCGAGGGCAGAGCGAGAGTGGGACCAGCGGAGGGATATAAAGAGCGTTGGTCCGAAAGCAGAGCGAGAGTGGGACCAGCGGAGGGATATAAAAAGCGTTGGTCCGAGAGCAGAGTGAGAGTGGGACCAGCGGTGGGCTATGAAGAGCGTTGGTCCAAGAGCAGAGCGAGAGCGGGACCAGCGGAGGGATATAAAGAGCGTTGGTCCGAGAGCAGAGCGAGAGTGGGACCAGCGGAGGGATATAAAGAGCGTTGGTTCGAGAGCAGAGCGAGAGTGGGACCAGCGGAGGGATATAAAGAGTGTTGGTCCGAGAGCAGAGCGAGAGTGGGACCAGTGGTGGGATATAAAGAGCGTTGGTCTGAGAGCAGAGCGAGAGTGGGACCAGCGGAGGGATATAAAGAGCGTTGGTCTGAGAGCAGAGCGAGAGTGGGACCAGCGGTGGGATATAAAGAGCGTTGGTCCAAGAGCAGAGCGAGAGTGGGACCAGCGGAGGGATATAAAGAGTGTTGGTCTGAGAGCAGAGCGAGAGTGGGACCAGCGGAGGGATATAAAGAGCGTTGGTCTGAGAGCAGAGCGAGAGTGGGACCAGCGGTGGGATATAATGAGCGTTGGTCCAAGAGCAGAGCGAGAGTGGGACCAGCGGAGGGATATAAAGAGTGTTGGTCCGAGAGCAGAGCAAGAGTGGCGCCAGCGGAGGGATATAAAGAGCGTTGTTCCGAGAGCAGAGTGAGTGTGGGACCAGCGGAGGGATATAAAGAGCGTTGGTCTGAGAGCAGAGCGAGAGTGGGACCAGCGGAGGGATATAAAGAGTGTTGGTCCGAGGGCAGAGCGAGAGTGGGACCAGCGGAGGGATATAAAGAGCGTTGGTCCGAAAGCAGAGCGAGAGTGGGACCAGCGGAGGGATATAAAGAGCGTTGGTCCGAGAGCAGAGTGAGAGTGGGACCAGCGGTGGGCTATGAAGAGCGTTGGTCCAAGAGCAGAGCGAGAGCGGGACCAGCGGAGGGATATAAAGAGCGTTGGTCCGAGAGCAGAGCGAGAGTGGGACCAGCGGAGGGATATAAAGAGCATTGGTTCGAGAGCAGAGCGAGAGTGGGACCAGCGGAGGGATATAAAGAGTGTTGGTCCGAGAGCAGAGCGAGAGTGGGACCAGTGGTGGGATATAAAGAGCGTTGGTCCGAGAGCAGAGCGAGAGTGGGACCTGCGGAGGGATATAAAGAGCATTGGTCCGAGAGCAGAGCAAGAGTCGGACCAGCGGAGGGATATAAAGAGCGTTGGTCCGAGAGCAGAGCGAGAGTGGGACCAGCGGTGGGATATCAAGAGCGTTGGTCCGAGAGCAGAGCGAGAGTGGGACCAGCGGAGGGATATAAAGGGCGTTGGTCCGAGAGCAGAGCGAGAGCGGGACCAGCGGAGGGATATAAAGAGCGTTGGTCCGAGAGCAGAGCGAGAGCGGGACCAGCGGAGGGATATAAAGAGCGTTGGTCCGAGAGCAGAGCGAGAGCGGGACCAGCGGAGGGATATAAAGAGCGTTGGTCCGAGAGCAGAGCGAGAGTGGGACCAGCGGAGGGATATAAAGAGCATTGGTCTGAGAGCAGAGCGAGAGCGGGACGAGCGGAGGGATATAAAGAGCGTTGGTCTGAGAGCAGAGCGAGAGCGGGACCAGCAGAGGGATATAAAGCGTGTTGGTCCGAGAGCAGAGCGAGAGCGGGACCAGCGGAGGGATATAAAGAGCGTTGGTCCGAGAGCAGAGCGAGAGCGGGACCAGCGGAGGGATATAAAGAGCGTTGGTCCGAGAGCAGAGGGAGAGCGGGACCAGCGGAGGGATATAAAGAGCGTTGGTCCGAGAGCAGAGCGAGAGTGGGACCAGCGGAGGGATATAAAGAGCATTGGTCTGAGAGCAGAGCGAGAGCGGGACGAGCGGAGGGATATAAAGAGCGTTGGTCTGAGAGCATTGCGAGAGCGGGACCAGCGGAGGGATATAAAGAGCGTTGGTCCGAGAGCAGAGCGAGAGCGGGACCAGCGGAGGGATATAAAGAGCGTTGGTCCGAGAGCAGAGGGAGAGCGGGACCAGCGGAGGGATATAAAGAGCGTTGGTCCGAGAGCAGAGCGAGAGCGGGACCAGCGGAGAGATATAAAGAGCGTTGGTCCGAGAGCAGAGCGAGAGCGGGACCAGCGGAGGGATATAAAGAGCGTTTGTCCGAGAGCAGAGCGAGAGCGGGACCAGCGGAGGGATATAAAGAGCGTTGGTCCGAGAGCAGAGCGAGAGCGGGACCAGCGGAGGGATATAAAGAGCGTTGGTCCGAGAGCAGAGCGAGAGCAGGACCAGCGGAGAGATATAAAGAGCGTTGGTCTGAGAGCAGAGCGAGAGCGGGACCAGCGGAGGGATATAAAGAGCGTTGGTCTGAGAGCAGAGCGAGAGCGGGACCAGCGGAGGGATATAAAGAGCGTTGGTCCGAGAGCAGCGTGAGAGTGGGACTAGCGGAGGGATATAAATAGTGTTGGTCCGAGAGCAGAGCTCAGCAGGCCAATTAAGGGCCACGCAGCAACAGGTGATGTCACAGACTGACATTTCATCTGTCAAGAGCTTTTGACAGATGTAATATCAGCGTTTGACAGCTCTTTGAAGCTGTCAAACACTGACAATCTGTACTCCAAGTTAATTCCTTCCCCTCAGGCTGATTTAGAGATCTCTCCAGAATAGAAAGCTGAATGCTGGCAACTTTTGACAGCTCGCGGCCATTCTGCTTTCTGTGCCGGTGAGATGAGGGACTCCCGAGACCTGAAGGAAGGAAGGCTGTAAAGGTAAGAAAGGGTAAGTGAAACTTGTTTAAACACTTTACACACACCAAACAGATTTACCTCTGCACTCATGCACCCATCACTCACCTGAACAACGGACATCTGGAACCCTCCAAGCCCTTCAGCCCGACGGTCCGCCTCGCTAACTTGGCGTGGTTTGGAGCTGTAGGGAATCCCACACTTCAGCAATAAAAATAGGGATTAAGCTAAAAATTGCTTGTTAACTACCTGTTAACTACCTGTTAACAGGCAGGTAATTGGCACTAATCCCCTTCCCACCTCGGGGAGGCGGCTCCCAGCACAGGTCGGGTACCCACCTCCTTTGAAACTGGCATGGAGGCGGGTTGGGGGCGGGATGGGTTCGTGCCCCCCGATTTTGAGATTTTAACCCCCACATGCCTCCAATCCTGCCTCCATGGCCCAATGAAAATCCTGCCCAAAGAACGTCGGCCCGAGAGCAGAGCGAGAGCGGGACCAGCAGTGGGGATATAAAGAGCGTCGGTCTGAGAGCAGAGTGAGAGCGGGACCAACGGTGGGGATATAAAGAGTGTCGGGCCGAGAGCACAGCGAGAGTGGGACCAGCTGTGGGATATAAAGAGTGCTGGACTGAGAGCAGAGCAAGAGTGGGACCAACCAGCAGTGGGATATAAAGAGTGTCGGTCTGAGAGTAGAGCGAGTGTGGGACCAGCGGTGAGGATATAAAGAGCGTCGGCCTGAGAGCAGAGCAAGAGCGGGACCAGCGGTGGGATATAAAAAGCGTCGGACCGAGAGCAGAGCGAGAGTGGGACCAGCGGTGGGATATGAAGAGCATCGGTCTGAGAGTAGAGCGAGTGTGGGACCAGCGGTGGGATATAAAGAGCGTCGGCCTGACAGCAGAGCAAGAGTGGGACCAGCGGTGGGGATATAAAGAACGTCGGCCCGAGAGCAGAGCGAGAGTGGGACCAGCGGTGGGATATAAAGAGCGTCGGTCTGAGAGTAGAGCGAGATTGGGACCAGCGGAGGGATATAAAGAGCGTCGGCCCGAGAGCAGAGCGAGAGTGGGACCAGCGGTGGGATATAAAGAGCGTCGGCCCGAGAGCACAGCGAGAGTGGGACCAGCAGTGGGATATAAAGAGCGTCAGTCTGACAGCAGAGCAAGAGTGGGACCAGCGGTGGGGATATAAAGAGCGTCGGCCCGAGAGCAGAGCGAGAGCGGGACTAGCGGTGGGCATATAAAGAGCATCGGCCCGAGAGCACAGCGAGAGTGGGACCAGCGGTGGGATATAAAGAGCGCTGGCACGAGAGCAGAGCAAGAGCTGGACCAGCGGTGGGATATAAAGAGCGGCGGCCCTCTCGCCTCTGAGTCAGAAGGTTGTGTATTCAAGTCCCACTCCAGGGACTTGAGCACAAAAAGCTAGGCTGACACTCCAATGCAGTGCCAGAGGTGCCATCTTTAGGATGAGGCATTAAACTGAGGGCCCTGTCTGCTCTCTCAGGTGGACGTAAAATATCCCATGGCACTATTTCGAAGAAGAGCAGGTGAGTTATCCCCGGTGTCCTCGCCAATATTTATCCCTCAATCAACATAACAAAAACAGATTATCTGGTCATTATCACATTGCTGTTTGTGGGACCTTGCTGTGCACAAATTGGCTGCTGCATTTTCTATATTACAACAAAATGACTACACTCCAAAAGTACTTAATTCGCTGTAAAACGCTTTGTGATGACTGGTGGTCATGAAAGGTGCTATATAAATGAAAGTCTTTCTGTATTGCAGGGTATAACATATTTAGAAAAGATAGAGAGGGAAAAAGGGGAGGTGGAGTAGCTGTACTCATTAGGGTAAACATAATGGCAGTAGAAAAAAGTGACACAGCTATCAGCAAGACAGAAATAGAAACCATGTGGATAGAGATAAAAGATAATAAAGGATCAATCACACTAATAGGCATAGTCTACAGGTCACCTAATAGTGGAAGGGATATGCAAACAAATTAAGAAAATAAGTAAAAAACATAGAATAATAATCAAGGGGGATTTCAACTACCCTGATATTAATTGCACAGAAGAGGTAGGTAAAGGGATTGCTATAATGTGTACAGGACTCCTTTCTAACCCAATATGTAAAAAGCCCAACAAGGGAGGATTTGCTATGAGATCTAGTAATGGGGAATGAACCAGAGCAGATAAGAGGAGTAACAGTAGGGGAACATCTAGGCAATAGTGACCATAATATAATATGCTTTAAGATAATAATTCAGAAGGACATAAGTATGAAGAAAACCAGGGTAATAGATTGGAGAAAAGCTGATTTTGAGGGGCTGCGAATACAACTTGGGGAAAATAAAATGGAAAACAATATTGGCAAACAATGATGTAGAACAGCAATGGGAAACATTTAAAATGGTGTTCAACAAAATCCAGGAAAAATATATTCCACCAAGAACAAGCTAAACACTAATGAGACATCATCGATGAATAAAGATATAAGGGAAAAAGTGAGGCTAAGAAAAGAGGCATACATTAATTACATGGACAGCAGGGGAGCACATGATAAGGGAAAATACAAAGATTAGGAGAGAAGTCAAAAAAACAATTACGAAGGCACAGAGTGCCTATGAAATTAAATTATCAAGGAGCATAAAATAAAATAGTAAAATATTTTGCAGGCATATAAATAAAAAAAGGAAGGTCGGGATGGGATTAGGGCAACAGGCAGCGATAGAAATATTAAATAATTACTTCGCTTCAGTATTTACCAGGGAGATAGAATAGGTGGACATGACATCAGATGATGAGATTAGTAATGAGATAATTGCATTTAAAATAAAAAGAAGAGAAATTTTAAATAAACTAATGAAACTCAGAGGATAAAACGTACGGTCCGGACGGGTTACATCCGCAAATCTTAAAAGAATCTAGGGAACAGATAGCAGAGGCATTATTACACATCTATATATATAAAAGGATACTTCTGTCTGTCATTCCGTCTGTCTGTCTGTCTGTCTTGAATTAACTCGAAAGTTATAGAGCGTACCTACACGTGCATTACGTCAAAAGAAAGCTGACGATTCCAGAACCGTCCTAAGCGTATTTATGTTTCGGCTGGACAAAAATTGCGCCCGCGGTATCCAAAAAACTTTCAACATTCCGCTCATTATCCGCTCATTAGCATCGAGTGACGTCGAGGTCGACCAATCATATGGCAGGTTCCTGGCGCGTGCGGCCGGGCCCTCCTACGGTCGAGTGACGGGACGATTGACCAATCCTACGCTTCGGTGACCTGACGGTCCACCAATCGGTGCCTGTGTGGGCGGGCCTTATCGTTCTGAACCGAGGTGAGTCGCCGCCATCTTGATTCCAAACTTTTCCTTTCCTTTTCCCGCTTTCTGCGTGTTTCTTTTCAAATCTACAATTCCAGCAAAAAAAAAGTTGCTTTTAAAAGACAAATTGTTTTTAAAAAAAGTTAATTAATTTGTAAATCTTTTGTCTAACCTCTATAATTTTCCTACCTTTCACCGTTTTTCCAGGCCTCAAAGCCTGGGCGTCTGTTGACCAGCCACACCCGAGCTAGGCGCCTCCTGTCGCGATCGACAAAAGGCCAGCGATCGCCGCCATCTTTGTGAAGGCTGGAGGGGGCGGGCCTGAGCCGAGCGTCGCCGCCGCCGCCATCTTAGTAAAGGCGGGTGGGGCGGGAGTCAGCGTCCGCGTCATCTTCTGCCCGGAGCGCGACTTGAGTCCGGCCGGGCCTCACGCGGTAGGTTGCGCGGCGGCGTCTCTCTGGTCTTGAAGCCAGCTCGGGCGGGGACATCAGGAGATTGCGGGGGCGGGACATCGGGAGATCCGGGGGTGGGACATCGGGAGATCGGGGGGCGGGACATCGGGAGATTGGGGGGCAGGACATCGGGGGACGGGAGATCGGGGGCGGGACATCGGGAGATCGGGGGGCGGCACATCGGGAGATTGCAGGGCGGGAGATCGGGGGGCGGGACATCGGGAGATCGGGGGCGGGACATCGGGGGGGCGGGAGATCGGGAGATCGGGGGCGGGGCTCGGGGCCTCCCCCTCTCCCCCCTCCCATCCCCCTCCTCCCCTTCCTCTCCCCCTCCCCCTCCCCCTCCCCTTCCTCCCCCCCTCCCCTTCCTCCCCCCCTCCCCCCTCCTCCCCTCCACCTCCCCTTCCTCCCCTCCCCCCCCACCCCCCTCCCCCCTCCATCCCCCCTCCCCCCTCCCCTCCCCCCTCCCCCCCTCTCTCCCCCTCCCCCTCCCTCCCCCCTCCCCCCCACTCCCTCCCTCCCTCCCCCTCCCCCCTCCCCCTCCCCCCTTCCCCTTCCCCCTCCCTCCCCCCCTTCCCCCCAGTCGCTGTCTCTCTTCCCCCCAGTCGCTCTCTCTCTTCCCCCCAGTCACACTCTCTCTTCCCCCCCAGTCTCTCTCTCTTCCAACAACAACATGCCCTCAAAAAAGCCTCGGCACCGCCGGGCACTCCAGCTAGTATTTAATAAATTGTTAGATAAAGGTGTAGTGCCAGATAGCTAAAGTAATATCTTTATTTAAAAAGGGAGATAGAACATGTCCAGGGAACTATAGACCAATCAGCAAGGATGATACCAGAAATGCAAGGGTATACCTATCAGGAAAGGATGAACAGGCTGGGTCTCTTTTCTCTTGAAAAGAGAAGGCTGAGGGTGACCTAATAGAGGTCTTTAAAATTATGAAAGGTTTTGATAGAGTAGATACAGAGAGAGTGTTTCCACTTGTGGGGAAGAGCATAACTAGAGGCCATCAATATAAGATAGTCACCAAGAAATCAAATAGGGAATTCAGAAGAAACTTCTTTAGCCAAAGAGTGGTGGGAATGTGGAACTCGCTACCACAAGGAGTAGTTGAGGCAAATAGTATAGATGCATTTAAGGGGCAGTTAAATAAGCATATGAGGGAGAAGGGAATAGAGGGTTATGTTGGTAGAGTTAGATGAGGAAAGATGGGAGGAGGCTCGAGTGGAGCATAAATGCCGGCATGGACTAGTTGGGCCGAATGTCCTGTTTCTGTGCCGTATATCCTATGTTTTTATTCATTCATGGGATGTGGGCATTACTGGCAAGGCCAGCATTTATTGCCCATGCCTAGTTGCCCTTGAGAAGGTGATGGTGAGCCGCCTTCTTGAACTGCTGCAGTCTGTGTGGTGAGGGTACTCCCACAGTGCTGTTAGGGAGGGAGTTCCCGGATTTTGACTCAGCGATGATAAAGGAATGGCGATATACTTCTAAGTCAGGATGGTGTGTGACTTGGAGGGGAACTTGGAGGTGGTGGTGTTCCCATGCATCTGCTGCCCTTGTCCTTCTAAGTGGAAGAGGTCGCGGGTTTGGGAGGTGCTGCTGAAGAAGCCTTGGCGAGTTGCTGCAGTGCATCTTGTGGATGGTACACACTGCAGCCGCGGTACGCCGGTGGTGGAGGGAGTGAATGTTTAAGGTGGTCGATGGGGTGCCAATCAAGCGGGCTGCTTTGTCCTGTATGGTGTCGAGCTTCTTGAGTGTTGTTGGAGCTGCACTCATCCAGGCAATTGGAGAGTATTCCATCACTCTCCTTACTTGTGCCTTGTAGATGGTGGAAATGCTTTGGGGAGTCAGGAGGTGAGACACTCACTGCAGAATACCTTTCCTCTGACCTGCTCTTGTTGCCACAGTATTTATGCGGCTGGTCCAGTTAAGTTTGTGGTCAGTGTTGATGGTGGGGGATTCGACGATGGTAATGCCGTTGAATGTCATGGGGCAGTGGTTAGATTCTCGCTCGTTGGACATAGTCATTGCCTGGCACTTGTGTGGCGCAAATGTTACCTGCCACGTATCAGCCCAAGCCTGAATGTCATCCAGGTTTTGTCGCATGCGGGCATGGACTGCTTCATTATCTGAGGAGTTGCGAATGGCATTGAACACTCTGCAGTCATCAGCGAACATCCCTGACCTTATGTTGGAGGGAAGGTCATTGATGAAGCAGCTGAAGATGGTTGGGCCTAGTACACTGCCCTGGGGAACTCCTGCAGCGATGTCCTGGGACTGAGATGAATGGCCTCCAACCACCACAACCATCTTCCTTTGTGCTAGGTATGACTCCAGCCAGTGGAGTGTTGTCCCCCCGATTCCCATTGACTAGGGCTCCTTGATGCCACACTCGATCAAATGCTGCCTTGATGTCAAGGGCAGTCACTCTCACCTCACCTCTGGAATTCAGCTCCTTTGTCTATGTTTGGGCCAAGGCTGTAATGAGGTCTGGAGCCGAGTGGTCCTGATGGAACCCAAAGTGTGCATCAGTGAGCAGGTTATTAGTGAAGCAGTGCCATTTGAGAGCACTGTCGACGACACCTTCCATCACTTTGCTGATGATTGAGAGTAGACTGATGGGGTGGTAAATGGCCGGATTGGATTTGTCCTGCTTTTCGTGGACAGGAGATACCTAGGCAGTTTCCACATTGTTGGATAGATGCCAGTGTTGTAGCTGTACTGGAACAGCTTAGCTAATGCTACATAGAAACATAGAAGATAGGAGCAGGAGTAGGCCATTCGGCCCCTCGAGCCTGCTCCGCCATTCAATGCGATCATGGCTGATCAACCAAATTCATTACGCTGTCCCTGCTTTCTCCCCATATCCCTTGATCCCCTTAGGCTTAAGAAATATATCTAACTCCTTCTTGAATATATTTAAGGAATTGGCCTCAACTGTCTTCTGTGGTAGAGAATTCCACAGGTTCACCACTCTCTGGGTGAAGAAATTCCTTCCCATCTCAGTCCTAAATGGCTTTCCCCTTATCCTTAGACTGTGACCCCTGGTTCTGGACTCCCCGCCACGGGAACAGCCTTCCTGCATCTAGACTGTCTAGTCCTGTTAGAATTTTATAAGTTTCAATGAGATCCCCTCTCATTCTTCTAAACTCTAGTGAATATAAGCCTAATCGACCCAATCTCTCTTCATACGTCATTCCTGCCATCCCTGGTATGAGTCTGGTGAATCTTCGCTACACTTCCTCCATGGCAAGAACATCCTCAGATAAGGTGACCAAAACTGCACACAATACTCAAGGTGTGGTCTCACCAAGGCCCTGTACCACAGCAGCAAGACATCCTTGTTCCTGCACTCGAACCCTCTTGCTACGAAGGCCAACATACCAATTGCCTTCTTACCCGCCTGCTGCACCTGCATGCTTACCTTCATCGACTGGTGCACAAGGACACCCAGGTCTCGTTGCACTTCCCCTTCTCCCAATCTATTGCCATTCAGATAATAATCTGCCTTCCTGTTTTTGACACCAAAGTGGATAACTTCGCATTTATCCACGTTATATTGCATCTGCCATGCTTCTGCCCAATCACCCAACCTGTCCAAATTATACTGGAGTTTCTCAGCATCCTCCTTGTAAAGTCTGTAGGTATTATGGCGAATTAATACACAGACTACAAGAGTAACTTTAACAGGGCTTTACTATTCGAAGGTCAGGGCGAATCTGCCCAATAAATCCTGACACAGCACTTATATACCGGTGTGGTCACCGTCGGTATTACAGTATACAGCAGCCAAGATAAAGTAGTGCCACACCTAAAATAGTTCTCTTAAAGGTGGACGGTTACATACAATAGTTCTCTTAAAGGTAGAACAGTTACATACACTACAATCCTCCCTTTTTAGCTTACAAGATACTTATTCCCCATTAACATAACATCATAACATATATACAACTTATGCAAAACAGTTCACAGATTCAGTCTCTCTGGAGGCTTCCTGACTCTGTCCGGATAACGCCTCGGTGGTGTAGTAGTTTTCGGCGGGGTAGTAGGTTCTTCTGGCAAGGTCGATTCGGCTTGAAGGACAGTGTCAGGTTCATCTGATTCCAGTATTACCAGATCGGAGGTAGGTGCTCTGGGTATCTCTGCTTCAACATTAGCCGTGTAAGGTTGTGGAGTAGGTTGGTCCTTTGTGGATGACCCTATGATCTGGTCAACATGGCGCCTTATTATGCTGTCTCCAATGTCCACGGTATACATCAGCGGCCCTAGCCTTTTCCCAATAGTTCCAGGCTGCCATTTCTCGGTACGGTAGTCCCGGGCCAAAACTTGTTGACCTATCTGAAAGGATCTAGTTGGCCTTTCATTCATGCCCTGAAATTGCCGGTTCTCTACGTCCCTTCTGACGTTTGGCTTAATCAAATCCAGCCGGCATCTTAGTCTTCTATTGAAAAACATCATGGCGGGAGTTTGGTTTGTGACCGCATGTGTTGCATTCCTGTACGCCAACAAGAAGTTATCTACCTTATGTTGTAGGTTGATGTCTTCATTACCCATGGCCTTTATGGCCTTCTTGAAGGTCTGGACAAACCTTTCAGCTAATCCATTGGTGGCGGGATGGTATGGGGCTGACGTGTAGTGCTTGACCCCATTCCTTTTTAAGAACTTCCTGAATTCTTCGGACACAAATTGCGGTCCATTATCAGAACAGATCTGTTCCGGCAGCCCATTCCTGGCAAATATGGTCCTTAATACTGTGATGGTTTTTTCCGTGGTGGTGGAGGACATCTTTATTACCTCCGGCCACTTGGAGTGTGCATCCACCGCGATTAGAAACATTGAGTCCATAAATGGACCAGCAAAGTCGACGTGTACCCTTTGCCAAGGAGATGAGGGCCACTCCCATGGATGCAGAGGAGCTTGTGGTGGCGCGTTTTGGACCTTCTGGCATCCTAGACAGCTCTTGGTTATTTCTTCGATGTCTCCATCAATACCTGGCCACCACACAAACGCTCTTGCTAGGTTCTTCATTTTCACTCCACCTAGATGCCCCTCGTGAAGCTCCTTTAGCACCTTATGCTGAAGTTTGGGTGGAATCACCACTCTAGATCCACACATCAAGGTTCCTCGGCACACTGACAGCTGTTCTTTTCTTTGCGAAAACGCGGGCAGCGTTGGTTCGCCATGTGCTGGCCATCCCTCCACTTTTAAATCGTAGACTCGTGAGAGAGTCGGATCACTTCTTGTTTCATTTTCGATCATCGAATTTGTTACTGGTAGACATTACACTATGGATGAGTGGAACATCTCTACTGGGTCCACTGTATCCGCCTCTTCTACTACTGGCAACGGTAGGCGCGATAACCCATCAGCATTTCCATGCTGTTTGGACCTTTTGTATTCGATGTCATATTGGTGTGCCCCAAGTAACATGGACCACCTCTGTAGCCTTTGCGCTGTCATAGTGGGAACGGCCTTGTTAGGGTTGAATATGGACACCAACGGCTGGTGGTCTGTCAGTAATGTGAACTTCTTGCCCTGCAGGTAATGATTGAATTTCTTTACTCCCCACACAAGGCTGAGGGCCTCCCTATCTATCTGAGCATAATTTCGCTCAGCGGAGGTCAATGATCGGGACGCAAATGCGACTGGCCTTTCCGAGCCATTTGGTAACTTGTGTGAAAGTACTGCTCCAATTCCATAAGGGGAAGCATCACAAGCCAGACGAAGAGGTAACGTTGGGTTGAAATGAGCCAACACTTCCTCAGAGGTAATCAATGCCTTGCTTCTGCGAAAGGCCTTCTTACAGTCCTCGCTCCACTTCCATGGTACTTCTTTCCACAACAGAGCATTCAGCGGATGCAGCACCGTGGATAGATTTGGCAGAAACTTGTGGTAATAATTAATCAACCCCAGAAACGATCTCAACTGTGATACATTTTCCGGAGCGGGGGCCTTCACGACAGCTTCTATCTTGTCAGGTGACTTGTGCAGCCCCTCTTGGTCAATGACATGACCGCAGTACGAGATCCGTTTCTGGAAGAACTCACATTTCTGGCGATTAACTCGAAGGCCATATTCCTTCAACCTGGTAAGCACCAGTTTCAAATTTGCGAGGTGTTCCTCCTCGTCCTCTCCTGTAATCAGGATATCGTCCAAGTAACACTGAGTGCTTGGAATACCCTGTAAGACCTGCTCCATGGCCCTCTGCCAAATTGCTGGAGCCGAAGCTACTCCAAAAACCAGTCTATTATAACGATACAAGCCTCTGTGCGTGTTGATTGTGAGATACTGGCGCGACTCTTCCTCGACTTCCATTTGTAAGTATGCTTGTGCCAGGTCTATCTTGGTGAAGTGTTTCCCACCAGACAATGAAGCAAAGATATCCTCAATCCGCGGAAGCGGGTATTGTACCATGTGAAGCACCGGATTAACTGTGATCTTGAAGTCTCCGCAGATGCGGACCTTTCCCGGTCCCCCTGGCTTGTTACTTGATGAAGACTTCATGACGGGAACAATGGGCGTGGCCCACTCACTCCAGTCCACCTTAGACAGTACCCCTGAACGTTCAAGCTCTTCCAGTTCTGCCTCCACAGCAGGTCGTATCGCGTAAGGTACCGATCTGGCTTTGAAAAATTTTGGGCTTGCATGTTCTGCAATCTTGATTTTTGCTTTAATTCCTCTCAGTGTTCCCAGTCCTTGCTGGAATACCTCTTTAGCTTCGTCCAATATTCTGGACAACCGTTCAGGTTTGACATCGTCCTTTCCGGAATCTACCGTCATTGTGTTTAGTGAATGCCAGTCTATCTTTATTTTCCTGATCCACTCCCGTCCCAGAAGTGGTGGACCTCCCTTGGGCAGCACATACATGTCCATCCCTTGGTGATCTTTGTCCTTGTATCTCACCTTGACTTTTATCTTTCCGATGGGGTATACTTTGTGCCCCGTGTATGTCTGCAATACTATCTCCGTATCCCGTAGGGGAATATGTTTGAATAACTTTTTGTAATCTTGCTTATTCATGACCGTCAATGCCGATCCGGTGTCCACTTCCATCTTCACTTGGACTTTTGCAATCTGTAGTGTGACCCAGATAGTTTGTCGGCCAGCTTCTTTACTCACATTGTGAATCCTCAGACTACCCAGTTCCTTGCTGTTGGAGTCTGAGTCCGAATTCTGTTCATCTGGACTCTTCCCAGTCACCTTATGTACCTTTCTGTACTTCTTCTGCGGTGACTTATTATTGCTGGTCTTCTTTCCTGACCGGCATACCTTAGCTATGTGACCAAGCTTGCCACATTTTCTACATTCCTGGTTTTTAAACCAGCATTGGTTCTGGTCGTGTGTTGTCTTCCCACAACGATAACATTTCATTGTACCTGAAGTCATTTGATCCACACTGAGTACCGCTGTCTTCCGCTGCATTTCCGCCATGCCTCTCGCTGCGGCTTCGTGCGATGCTGCAATAAGGACAGCCTTATCAAGTGTAAGATCGTTCTCTTCGAGCAGTCGTTTTTGTGTTCCTTCCTTCGACATCCCGCACACGAACTTGTCTCTCAGTGCCTCTGTCAGATTTACCCCAAACTGACAGTATTTTGCTAGCCTACGCAGTTCAACCAGGTACTCCGCGTTGCTTTCCTCTTTTCGTTGCGTTCTCACGTAAAATTTTGATCGTTCCGCTAACATCAGCGGTGCGGGGTTAAAATGATCCTTCAGGACAGCAACAATATTAGCGAAAGACTGATCCGCCGGTTTAGCTGGTGATAGAAGATGCTTCAATAACCCGTATGTCTTCGCACCCATTGAGTTTAGTAAGGTTAGAGCTTTGTCATAATTTGCTATCTTATTGACCTTACAATATATCTCGATGCGTTCTACATATGTGGCCCAATCTTCCACATCGGAATCGAAACCGTTGATGTTACTACGCTTAGGCATCTTCACACTCTTCCTGAGAAACAACAACGAAATATTTCTTTAACTTTTTTTTTCAAAATGGCGGTTTCCCGCGCTTGTCTTCTTTCCCCGCCCACTTTCAAAATGGCGGTTTACCGCTTCTGTCTTCTTCCCCGCCTACTGGCGGCTTCCCGCGTTTCTTCCCCTGGCGGGAGGGGTAAGCTTTTCCCTCGGGCGACGACCGCTGGCTTTCGGGGTTCGCAGCCTGCGCGTCGGCTTCAGTGCATTCCTTGTTCCCTTTCCTCGGCAGGGCAACTGGCGCTGGGTACAACCCATTGATGGCGAACAGTTTCAGCCGCTGGGCTGGATCTCGCTCAGTCTCCCTCGCTCGGGCTCTGTCTCTCCCGCTCGCTCGGGCTCTGTCTCTCCCTCAGCAGCTTCCAATCGCGCCTCCCAGCCCTCTCGCAGTCCGGTGCTTTCCTCCCCGGCTGCGGCTGAGTTCTCCGCGATTTATTTATTTTTATATCTTCCCGCGCCTTACGATCCCGGTCGCAGCGCCTCGTGGCCTCGGTAGCTGCCCGGCCTTTTTCGCCGGTCGCGGTCTAGCTGTCTCACGACGCCGTTGCGTCTCCCAGCCTGCTTGTACCACGGCTTCCGTGCTCTACGCTGCCCCAGTCTCAGCACCTCTGGGCCCAACTTCTGTCCGGCTCCTTTCCCCCGACCGTGGTCGAGTTCACCGCCCTTATCCTCCGTTTATTTTTTTATTTTTTTTATTTTCCCTTTACTCACAGTCACCGTGGCCGACTTGCTTCTCGTGCTGCTCGGCTCACTCACCACCGTGGCAGAAGGGACAATCAGTGCCTGTTGCTGATGGAAGGCTTCGTGTCTGAATTCTTCCTTCTTCCTTGCTCTGCAGACTCGAGTTTTCTCTCAGCAGAACGACGAGGGCGGGTGCCTCTTCTCGACACTCGTTAACTGCTTCGGAAGTTTTGTTGCCGCAGGGTAAGATCGAACTCGTCACCACTGTAAAGTCTGTAGGTATTATGGCGAATTAATACACAGACTACAAGAGTAACTTTAACAGGACTTTACTATTCGAAGGTCAGGGCGAATCTGCCCAATAAATCCTGACACAGCACTTATATACCGGTGTGGTCACCGTCGGTATTACAGTATACAGCAGCCAAGATAAAGTAGTGCCACACCTAAAATAGTTCTCTTAAAGGTGGACGGTTACATACAATAGTTCTCTTAAAGGTAGAACAGTTACATACACTACACTCCTCACAGCACACACGCCCACCCAGCTTTGTGTCGTCTGCAAACTTGGAGATATTACATCTAGTTCCCTCGTCTAGATCATTAATATATATTGTGAATAGCTCGGGCCCTAGGACCGATCCCTGCGGTACCCCACTAGTCACTGCCTGCCACTCGGAAAAAGAGCCGTTTATTCCAACTCTTTGCTTTCTGTCTGCCAACCAGTTCTCTATCCAAATCAATACCTTGCCCCAAATCCCATGTGCCTTAACTTTACACGCTAATCTATTATGCGGGGCCTGATCGAAAGCCTTCTGAATGTCCAAGTACACCACAGCCACTGGTTCTCCCTTATCTATTTTACCAGTTACATCCTCAAAAAATTCCAGTAGATTCGTCAAGCACGATTTATCCTTTGTAAATCCATGTTGATTTTGTCCGATCCGGTCACTGTTTTTCAAGTGCTCTGCTATTACATCTTTTATAATGGACTCTCGCATTTTCCCCACTACCGATGTCAGGCTTCCCGGTCTGTAATTCCCCGTTTTCTCTCTACCACCTTTTTTGAATAGTGGGGTAACATTAGCTACCCTCCAATCCATGGGTACTGTTCCAGAGTCTATTGAATTCTGGAAGATGACTGTCACGGGTGTGGGAGCCACGAGGCCGTGTAGATACGGGGCCGTGCTCTCCGGGCAAGGTAGGTTCTGGACCCAAGTGCAGAAACCAGGCTAGAGGCAGGTAGACAATCTTTAAGGTACTTTACTAGATTCACACATAACTAGATTCATACAAGGAACACAACAATATGCATAGAACTCAAGACAAGTTACAAAACGGCTAGTCAAGAATAGGAACTCAGGACAGCTTCCATGAGGCAACCTACTTGTCCATACTGAGCTGGGATAAGCTTACCACAAGCGCAACCAGCTTGCCGAGACGAGACTCGAGACAAGCTATCATGAGGGGCTGCCACAGGGGTAACAGGCTTATCAATACAGAGCTCAAGACAAGCGCCAACATGGCAACACACTAGTCCAGCCCAGCACCTTATCAAGACTAAGAACAACAAGAACACAGACTTAGATACATCTTAAATACAGAGCTCGAGAACCATGGCAGCCAGCTAGTCAAAGCCAGCAGCCACAGCGCGAAGGCTAGTCCCCGGTTCCCCGGTTAGGACTGAGCACAGAGGAAGGCAACCACAGAACTTATATACCAAGAAAACCAGGTGAAACCCATGAACAGCTAACAGGCCGTAAAGAATTAACACAGGAGGCTAGGAACAATTAACAAGGTGCTAGAAACAAACAAGTGAAGTTGCCATCTAGAGGTTACAGAAGGAACTGACTGGCACCCTCACAGATGACCAGCAATGCATCTACTTTTTCTAGGGCCACTTCCTTAAGTACCCTAGGATGTTGATTAGCAGGCCCTGGGGATTTATCGGCCTTCAATCCCGTTAATTTCCCCAACACCATTTCCCTCCAAATACTGATTTCATTCAGTTCCTCCCTCTGATTAGACCCTATGTTCCCCGACATCTCTGGGAGGTTATTTGTGTCCTCCTTTGTGAAGACAGAACCTATGTATGTATTTAATTGGTCAGCCACTTCTTTGTTCCCCATTATTATATTCCCCTGATTCTGACTGCAAGGGACCTACGCTTGGTTTCACCAATCTTTTTCTCTTCACATATCTATAAAAGCTTTTACAATCAGTTTTTATGTTCCCTGCAAGCTTACTCTCATACTCTATTTTCCCCTTCTTAATTAATCCCTTTGTCCTCCTTTGTTGAATCCTAAACAGCTCCCAGTCCTCAGGTTTACTGCTTTTTCTGGTCAATTTATATGCCCTCTCCTTGGATCTTATGCTATCCCTAATTTCCCTTGTTAGCCACGATTGCATCACCTTTTTTGTTTTATTTTTATGCCAAACTGGGATGAACAAATTCTGTAGTTCATCCATGCAATCTTTGAATGTTTGCCATTGCCTATCCACCGTCAACCCTTTGAGTGACATTCCCCAATGAATCCTACCCAACTTGCGCCTCATACCATCGTAGTTTCCTTTATTTAGATGCAGGACCTAATTCTCTGAGTCAACTACTTCACGCTCCATCTTAATGAAGAATTCTATCATATTATGATCACCCCAAGAATTCCTCCTCCACAGTATTGTTAATAATTTGGTTAGCCCAATCTATATGTAGATTAAAGTCACCCATGATAACTGCTGTGCCCTTATTGCACGCTTCTCTAATTTCCCTTTTAATGCCATCCCCAACCTCTGCATTACTGTTTGGAGGTCTATATACCACTCCCACTAACGTTTTCTGCCCCTTGGTATTTCTCAGATCTACCCATACAGATTCCACATCATCAGAGCTAATATCCTTCCTTACAATTGTGTTAATCCCCTCTTTAACCAGCAATGGTACCCCACCTCCTTTTCCTTTTTGCCTATCGTTCCTGAATATTGAATACCCCTGGATGTTGAGTTCCCAGCCTTGGTCACCCTGGAGCCATGTTTCCGTAATCCCAATCATATCATATTCGTTTACCTCTATTTGCGCAGCTAATTCTTCCACCTTATTATGAATGCTCCTCGCATTAAGACACAAAGCCTTCAGGCTTGTTTTTTTAATGCTCTTAGACCTATTAGAATTATTATTTACAGTGGCCATGTTTGATTTAAACCCTTGATTTCTCTGACTGCCACCTTTGTTTTTCTCCTTCCTGTCTTTTGCTCCTATCCTTGTTTCCCTTTCCTCTGTCTCCCTGCTCAGGTTCCCAACCCCCTGCCATTTTAGTTTAAACCCTCCCCCAGAGCACTAGCAAACACTCCCCCTAGGACATCGGTCCCGGTCCTGCCCAGGTGCAAACCGTCCCGTTTGTACTGGTCCCACCTCACCCAGAACCAGTTCCAATGTCCCAGGAATTTGAATCCCTCCCCCTTGCACCATTCCTCTAGCCACGTATTCATCTGACATATCCTTCTATTTCTACTCTGACTAGCACGTGGCACTGGTAGCAATCCTGAGATTACTACCTTTGAGGTCCTATTTTTTAATTTACCTCCTAACTCCCTTTATTCAGCTTTTAGGACCTCATCCCATTTTTTACCTATATCGTTGGTACCTATATGCACCACGACAACTGGCTGTTCACCCTCCCCTTCCAAAATGTTCTGCAACTGCTCCGAGACATCCTTGACCCTTGCACCAGGGAGGCAACATACCATCCTGGAGTCTCATTTGCGGCCGCAGAAACGCCTATCTATTCCCCTTACAATAGAATCCCCAATTACCTATTACTATAGCTGTACCCCTCTTTTCCCTCCCGTCCTGTGCAGCAGAACCACCCCTGGTGCCAGGAAGTTGGCCGCTGCTGCCTTCCCCTGGAAGCCATCCCCCGCAACAGTATCCAAAGTGGTATATCTGTTTGAGTGGGGGATGACTACAGGGGACCCCTGCGCTACCTGCCTGCGCCTACTACTCTGCCTGGTGGTCACCCATTCCCTTTCTGCCTGTGCAACCTTTACCTGCGGTGTGACCAACTGATTATACGTGATATCCATGACCTCCTCAGCATAGCGAATGCTCCAGTATGTATCCACTCACAGCTCCAGCGCCGCAATGCAGTCTGCCAGTAGCTGCAGCTAGATACACTTCCTGCACACATGGTCATCAGGGACACAGGAAGTGTCCCTGATTTCCCACATAGCGCAGGAGGAGCATACCATGGGGCCGAGCTCTCCTGCCATGACTTACCCTTTAATTAATTTAAATTAACTTAAATCAATTCAATACCACCAATTAAATGATATACTCAAGGGCCCTTGGTTGCTAGCACTAGAAACTATAACCACACACACACAAAAAAAAATTAAGACCTTCTAAACTTTACAAACTATGGCCTCGGAATTCAGTTGTTTGCGCTAGCCGTTAGTGCCTTAGGAGGAGGAGAAGTGGGGCGCTAAGTGGCTGGCGCCTGGGTGCAGCATGATGTGTGCCTCTTGCAAAACTCAGTTAAGATTTAGCGGCGGCGCAAAACCTTTGCGCGCGCTCAGCTGCGCGCGTAGATCCTGACGTCATTTCATGATGCAACGCCCTTTGTGCGCCCCGAACCGGAAATTCAGTGGCGCTGGCCTATTGTGCGCCTGGCGCTCCCCATGACTGGTATAGGGGAACGGTTCCCAGTCACTGCGAGGCGTAGGGGGCGCTAATTAAAGGGGATGACTCCTGCAGTATAAATGGCAGCCATTTTGCGCCACTCCTTTGTGAGAGACGGATATTTGGAGAGAGACAAAGATAAAGAGCTTTCTGGTTTGGCTCAACACGCGCACAGGTACTTGTGGCTTCCGGCCAGAGCTTTGCACTTGTATTTAACTTTCAGTGTCATAGCATTGATTGGAAACATATAATAGGGGGCTGCAATGGGTGGAAACGTTGGCTTACTGCATTGCACTCAAAGGGCTCAGCGATGCCGTGAGAGAGTGCCAGTCATGGCCAGACGAGAAGGGCCAACAGGTGTCGGCAAAGGAGGCCTTACCCACCCAGGGTATACCGCCAGCAGTTCTCATATCTGAACATGTCTGAGGAGCAGTGTGTTCGGAGGCTGCGATTCAGAAGGGAGGTGGTCACTGAGATCTGCCACCTGCTTCGCAGAGATCTGCAGCCACAGCTGAGGAGCTGGACGTCTCTGTCGGTGGCAGTGAAGGTGACGGTGGCTCTCAACTTCTATGCCACCGGCTCCTTCCAATCCGCTACTGGGGACATTGCCAACATCTCCCAGTTCGCGGTACATTGCTGCATCCACCAGGTGACCAATGCCCTTTTCAGAAGGAGATGTCAGTTCATCTCCTTCCCCATGACCGTGGACAAGCAGCAAGAGCGTGCAATGGGCTTTGCAGCATTAGCGGGCTTCCCCATGGTGCAAGGCGCCATTGACTGCATGCATGTGGCTTTGCAGGCACCTCTAGAGAATGCCGAGGATTACCGCAACCGGAAGGGCTACCATTTGCTCAACGTGCAGTTGGTGTGTGACCACAGGCAGCTCATCCTAGCTGTCAATGCCCGCTTTCCAGGCAGCAGCCACGATGCCTTCATCCTGCGCCAGACTTCTGTGGCAGACATGTTCGAGGCCCAGCCTCACCCATGAGGATGGCTTCTCGGGGACAAAGGCTATCCTTTGTGCTGGCTGATGACCCCGCTCCGTGCGCCCAGCACCCCTGCTGAAGAGCGATACAATGACAGCCATCAAGCAACCAGGAACATCATTGAGCAAACAATCGGCGTGCTGAAGCAACGGTTCTGCTGTCTGGATCATTCCGGGGGAGCCCTACAGTACTCACCTGAGCGAGTCTCCCATTTTGTTGTCGTGTGCTGCATGCTGCACAACCTGGCTATCCGCAGGACTCAGCCACTGCCAGCAGACATTGGAGGACCACCAGAGGAGGAGGAGGAAGAGGAGCACCAGCACGGGAGGGAGGCAGAAAGTGCAAGGGCCACCCGTCGGCTTATTGTAAGTCGGTTCTAGGCCCCCTCTCAGGGAATGGCTTGTGCCAATGACAGAAGATGAATGTAGCCGCTCCGCAAGCCCTTAGCCGATCAAGGCAACCAAGACTTCCAAAAGCAAACATGGACAATGCGATTTAAGAATTTTTTACTGTGAGACCTCTGTGCCCTTCCCACATGACAAACTAATGGAGAGAAACCCCCCCAAAAAACACAAATACACCAGTCTCGGCCTTTATATACAGTATAAAATAAATACACCAGTCTCGGCCTTTATATATAAAACAAATACACCAGTCTCGGCCTCTATATATAAAACAAATACACCAGTCTCGGCCTCTATATTTAAAACAGCACATTTGGCCACACTTTCTACTTTTCCCCTTCGAGGGTGATCCATCTCGCTTCCGTGACTGGCCCCTTCCCTCCCTGCAGCTCCTCCTCAATGGGACCCCAGTGGCTGCAGCAAGGCTGGGGGAAGGCTGCTGAGGGTCAGATGGTGAGACGGCAGATGCCCTTGGGGGTCGGCCTGGACCAGCTCTGGGCCTGGAGGGGCCGGCTGCTGACTCCTCCAACTCTGCTTGGGCAGCAGCAGTCTGTCCTATGGCTGGTGGCAGCTGCAGTGGAGGAGTGGCAGTGTTGGCTGCAGGAATGCTGCCAACCTGACAGAGCACAGGCACTCACTGGTCGGCTGATACAATGGCACTCGCACTGGCCAGCACTGCAGCATGCGCAGCAATCTGCTGAAGCACAGACTGCTGGGCTGCTGCGGCGCGGCGAGTGCCCCGGCGATGCCTGGCCGATCCTGCGAGTGTGGCAGCAGTTAATGCCGGTGTGGCCCTGGTCTGTGTCTGCATGACACCAGCCAGTGAATGCACGGCACGACTGAGCACTTGGCTAGAAGCCGCCTGTGATGCAGCGAAGTCCTGCTGACTCCTAGCCTGTGCTGCCATGAAGTCCTGCAGACTCCTGGCCTGTGCTGCACTAAATTGTTGCAGACTCCTGGCCTGTGCTGCCCCAAATTCCTGCACACTCCTTGCCAGTGACTCTATGGAGTCAGGCATCCTTGCCACTGCAGCCATGAGCTCAGTGTGCCTGCGCTCAGCCTGGGCACCCATTTCCACTAGGAGCCGTACCTTCTCTGCGCTCACCGTAGCAGGACTGGAGGCCGCACTCACCCTCCGGGGAGAAGGCCGCCGAGCTTCCCCATCCCTCCTGCGTTGCTGCAGCCCGCAGGGCCCCGGAGCTTCACTCTCCTCTGACCCTTCCCCCCCTGCTCCCCTCCAGGGAAGACGTGTCACCATCATGGCCATGGGCTGCCTCGGCTGAGGGTGTCCCTGATGGGCCGGACTCCGACACAGTGCCAGCTTGAGGGGCCGCCTCCTCAACTGGCGATTCACCATCTGAAAGCAGGGAGGCACAAGAGTTGCTTTAGAGTGAGGACAGGGTGGCAGCAAGGGAGGCATGAGTGCTGCTATGCACTGCATTGGTTCGAGAGTGGCAAAGGATGCTGGTGTGAGGCGCAAGTGGAAAGAGAGAGGTCAAAAAGGTGATGACCTTACCATTGGTGCCCAGAACAGGGTCAGCATCTCCAGTGGCGACGGGGCCAATCAGCCGGCCTGCCATGATCCGCTCCACTCGCTGCTCTAGGTCGCTGAGCTGTTTCAGGTCAGGACGGCCTCCCCCGGTCTGTCGCTGCTGTCTTCTCTTATGCACCAGCTTGCCCTTCAATAGAAAGGACGGCCTCTAAGTACAGTGTGAAGCCCTGATCTTGCCTGCACTGCCTCCCATGGTCGAATAGCCCTGACAGTGTGAAGCCCTGATCTTGCCTGCACTGCCTCCCATGGTCGAATAGCCCTGACAGTGTGAAGCCCTGATCTTGCCTGCACTGCCTCCCATGGTCGAATAGCCCTGACAGTGTGAAGCCCTGATCTTGCCTGCACTGCCTCCCATGGTCGAATAGCCCTGACAGTGTTTAAAGTCCTGAATGTGCAAGTGCTTTTCATGACAGTCCCATAGCTGCTGGATGAGGGCTGGGCATTAGGGCTTACAGGTCCCTTTGGCCATAAAGTGAGGTGCACATGCAGGGATGAGGAGGATACTGGAAACGGTACTCACCCTGACAACCCGAGTGAGGTCGTTGAACTTTTTCCAGCATTGGGTTGGAGTCCTGCCAACCACGCTGTTGGACGTGACCCTGTTTGCCACCTCCCTCCAGGCTTTCCGATATTCGGCGGGCAACGGCCTCCTGCCACCCTCAGGGAAGAGGACATGGCGCCTGCACTCCACTGCGCCAACCAGCACCCTCAGGTCACCCTCGCCGAAGCGCTGCACTCTCTCCCTGGCCTTCTCCATTCTCCTGGGCGTGGAGCAGTTCCAGCAGCAGTGTTCAGGCCTTGCTTTAGGGCTGCAGTGTGCAGGGTGTGGCAGCCAAACAATTCCACCCTCCCCCTTTAAGAGCTGACCAGCGCCTGACTGTCTGCCCTCAATGAGCAACTCGCCGCACATGCGCTGCGCCCGCCCTCGGTGTTAGCGCCCCGGATCGCCGGCTTAGTGCCTAATGAGAGTCGTGCATCGCCTGCTTTAGCGCAGCAGCAACCTCTTGGGGCGTTGTAACTGAATATCGGCGAAGGTGGCACTAAGTTGCGCCGGGCGCAAAATTTAGCGAACACCCGGCTGTAGCGCCTCAAACGTGGCTATACTGAATTTCTAGGCCTATGAACCTTAACTGTCAAAATAACCTGGCCGCACTCACCCAATCAGCTGCTCCCTCCTGCTCACGTCACGTTCCAAATTGTGACGTGGCTCTGGAACGCCGCCGCCGGTCTGAGATTGGTCTCAGCTCCCGATTCCAACCGATGTAAGGAAAGCCTGCGAAAGTGAGTTTTCATACTCACCTGGCCTCGGCTCACTGGTCTCAGCTCCCGACTCCAACCGCTGTACGGAAAGCCTGCGAACGTGAGCTTTTATACTCACAGGGCCTCGGCTCACTGGTCTCAGCTCCCGACTCCAACTGCTGACATTCCCCAATCCATCCTAGCCAACTCGCGCCTCAGACCATCGTAGTTTCCTTTATTTAAATTCAGTACCCAAGTCTCTGAATCAACTACTTCACTCTCCATCTTAATGAAGAATTCTATCATATTATGATCGCTCCGACCCAAGGGGCCTCACACAACAAGATTGCTAATTAATCCTTTCTCATTACATAATACCCAGTCTAAGATGGCCTGATCTCTAGTTGGTTCCTTGACATATTCACAGAATCACAGAATCACAGAAACCCCACAGTGCAGATAGAGGCCATTTCGGCCCATCGAGCCTGCACCGACACACATCCCACCCGATCCCCGTAACCCCTACACCAACACATATCCCACCCTATCCCTGTAACCCCACGTATTTAATCCCCCTAACACTAAGGGTCAATTTATCATAGCCAATCAACCTAACCCGCACATCTTTGGACTGTGGGAGGAAACCGGAGCACCCGGAGAAAACCCACGCAAACACGGGGAGAATGTGCAAACTCCACACAGACAGTCGCCCGAGGCCGGATTCGAACCCGGGTCTCTGGTGCTGTGAGGCAACAGTGCTAACCACTATGCCACCATGCTGCAAAGTCAAGCCTTGTTTAGTCTGTTTGAGCTCTGCCAGCAGTCTGCTGACATGTGTTTCTCTCTATTTCAGGAGAGTACACCCGAGGAGCAGAGGTACGACACGCTCGCCAAAAATAACTGAACAACATTATAGAAACATAGAAGATAGGAGCAGGAGTAGGCCCCTCGAACCCGCTCTGCCATTTAATGAGATCATGGCTGATCATCCAAATTCAGTACCCTGTCCCGGCTTTCTCCCCATATCCCTTGATCCCTTTAGCCTCAAGAAATATATCCAACTCCTTCTTGAATATATTTAATGAATTGGCCTCAACTAGCCTGTGTGGCAGAGAATTCCGCAGGTTCACCACTCTCTGGGTGAAGAAATTCCTCCTCAGTCCTAAATGGCGTACCCCTTATCCTTAGACAGTGACCCCTGGTTCTGGACTCCCCCTGCCATCGGGAACATCCTTCCTGCATCTAGTCTGTCTAGTCCTGTTAGAATTTTATAAGTTTCCATGAGATCCCCTCTCATTCTTCTAAACTCCAGCGAATATAAGCCTATTATAAAGTAGCATATTTAAGAGCTTCTTTTATTTTCTGCTGTTAAATATTTGATATTTACATTATTAGTGAAGACGACTATCAGCCAAACATAGCGGAAGGCAGCCTATCTCTGGGAGCATTTAAAGGACCCACCCAGTATAGAGTGTGGAGACCTGTAATGGACATTCTCAGCCCTGGTACGGAGGGCCTTTCCTGTTTTCTTACTTAACCTGTAAAATCCCCAATAAGTGTGCTCATCTTAACAATACCAGACAAGAGTACAAGAATGTAAATATTATTCATACTGACTTAATATAAGAAAATAAATGAAATGGAAGTATGTAATGTCTGATTCATGACTTATGTAATGCAACAATGAAATAATAATCACAACTATTTGAGAAGCAATCAACCAATTTATTCATTTCATTAGTAAGAAACACTGATCTAAATCATTAACCTGTCACAGTGGCTTGTTTCATGGCTTAAAACTGAAAAAATAATGCACAAGGATATTCACAACTGATTTGGTCAAATCACTTTCGATCACCACCTGACTCCCCAAAGCCTTTCCACCACCTACAAGGCACAAGTCAGGAGTGTGATGGAATACTCTCCACTCGCCTGGATGAGTGCAGCTCCAACACCACTCAAGAAGCTCGACACCATCCGGCACAAAGCAGCCCACTTGATTGACACCCCATCCTCCACCTTAAACATTCACTCCCTCCACCACCGGCGCACTGTGGCTGCAGTATGTACCATCTACAAGATGCACTGCAGCAACTCGCCAAGGCCTCTTCAACAGCACCTCCCAAACCCGCAATCTCTACCGCCTCGAAGGACAAGGGCAGCAGGCGCATGGGAACACCACCACCTCCAAGTTCCATTCCAAGTTACACACCATCCTGGCTTGGAAATATATCGGCCGTTCCTTCATTGTTGCCGAGTCAAAATCCTGGAACTCCCTCCCTAACAACACTGTGGGAGAACCTTCACCACACAGACTGCAGCGTTTGAAGAAGGCGGCTCAGCAACACCACCTTCAGGGCAATTAGGGATGGGCAGTAAATGCTGGCCTGGCCTTGCCAGCGACCCCCACATCCCAGGAATGAATAAAAAAAATCCAGAAGAAACTTTCAACATGGAATGTTCGCACTTCTATGAAAAAATAAGAAACGTACTTGAAGGGGGCGGAACACGAGGGAGGTTGAAAATATTTGTGAACAAAATGAAGTAAATCAGAAAGTAATGGTTAAATGACGTCAGAAATATATATTTTTTTAATCTGTAGATTTTAGGAGCGAGAGAGAGATCTGTCAAAAAATGAAAAGAAACTTTGTCTGATTTCCGAGCGGCCTCCAGCGGGTGTTTTAAGAGCAGCCGGTTCAGTCGCTCAACGCGCCCACACTCTGCCCATTTGTATCTGAAAATTACAATCCGGGTCCTCTGCACTTCACGGGTCCCCGGTTTGTAAATGACGTTGTTTCCCCCTGAAACAGGCGGGCGTTCCCGCTGCCCATCTCAGGATCCTACCCAAGGTGGCGATGGCTGAAGCTCCAGTGTAAACTTTAGTGCCATTTCCAGGCGACTCTCACTCCGGTTACACCAGGCGGGGGCTCTTAAAATCAGCCCCATTAGTTCAGAATAGGAACAGGAAGAGGCCATTCAGCCCCTCGAGCCTGTTCCACCAATCAATGAGATCATGGCTGATCTGTGACCTAACTCCAGACACCTGCCTTTGGCCCATATTGCTTAATATCTTTGGTTAACAAAAATCTATCAATCTCAGGATTAAAATTAACAATTGACCCAGCAGCAATTGCGGTTTGTGGAAAAGAGTTCCAAACTTCTACCACCCTTTGTGTGTAGAAGTGTTTCCTAATTTCACTCCTGAAAAGCCTGGCAATTTTTAATAGACCTGTTAGTGGCCTTTAACCCCGCAGATTGTCAGCGGGGCGGAGTTTTCCCTGACTTCATGCCATCCCGGACAGAAGATGGGAAAGATTCTCTCAGTGAAAGTGTGGGTGGTAGTGTGGAGATGGGACATGTTGTCCGCATTGTAAAATGACACCTGTCCGCCCTCATAGTCCAGGTACACCCCGATCTTCCGGGGCTTCACACTCGGGGTGAGGGGGGTCGGTGAGGGGAGGGAGAGGGAGGTGAGGGCAACATAGACACTTCCGGGAAACAGCCACACAATCCAGTATCCGCTCTCAGGTCTCAGTCTGATTCTCCCTTTCCTCTTGGCAGAATCTCGGGCCACTCCCACAAACCACTCAGTCATGTTCCCCACCTCCACCTCCCAGTAGTGTCTCCCTGATGTGAATCCCTCCGATCCCAGGGCACAGGGCCAGCGAGCAAACCTCTCCGGGGTGTCAGGGAGCGGCTGCCATTTGTCTCCGAGTCTCACACTGGTCCGGTCCTCAGACAGGATGAGCCGGGGATTCGCTGTGTTCGGATCCAGAGTCAGAGAGGCTGGAGCTGGGGGAAAGTTGGTCCAGGAAACCATCCCGTATACATTCCAGGAATTCCTCCTCCACAGTATTGTTACTAATTTGGTTAGCCCAATCTATATGTAGATTAAAGTTACCCATGATAACTGCTGTGCCCTTATTGCACGCTTCTCTAATTTCCCTTTTAATGCCATCCCCAACCTCCGTATTACTGTTTGGAGGTCTATATACCACTCCCACTAACGTTTCCTGCCCCTTGGTATTTCTCAGTTCTACCCATACAGATTCCACATCATCAGAGCTAATATCCTTCCTTACATAACAACAGAAAATGCTGGAAAAACTCAGCAGGTCAGGCAACATCCGTGGAGAGAAATTTGAGTTGACGTTTCGGGTCGAACCCTTCTTCAAAACTGGAAAGAAAAAAAACTAGATCGAAGGCAGGGCTGCGATCGGACAAAAGAATAAAAGAAACAAAAGAAGTAAAGGAGATTAGAAGCTAGACGAGATGGTAATAGGCTGAGATTAGGTGTAAAGTGTACTGGCAGGGCAAGAGATAGCTGCCAGGTGTGAGAGAGAAACAAAAGGAAAGGGGGGGGGGGGGAAAGGAGTGGAAAAATTACAAGAAAAAATGAAATAGGGGCCGAGCTTATGATCTGAAATTGTTGAACTCGATATTGAGTCCGGAAGGCTGCAGAGTGCCTAATCGGAAGATGAGGTGCTGTTCCTCGAGTTTACGTTGAGCTTCCGTGGAACAATACAAGAGGCCAAGGACGGTGAGGTCCGAGTGGGAATGGAGCGGTGAATTAAAATGACAGGCGACCGGAAGCTCGGGGTCACCCTTACGGACTGAACGGGGGTGTTCCGCAAAGCGGTCACCCAATCTGCGTTTGGTCTCCCCAATGTAGAGGAGACCACACCGTGAGCAGCGAATACAGTATACTAGATTGCGAGAAGTACAAGTAAATCGCTTCCTTACAATTGTGTTAATCCCCTCTTTAACCAGCAATGGTACCCCACCTCCTTTTCCTTTTTGCCTATCGTTCCTGAATATTGAATACCCCTGGATGTTGAGTTCCCAGCCTTGGTCACCCTGGAGCCATGTTTCCGTAGTCCCAATCATATCATATTCGTTTACCTCTATTTGCGCAGCTAATTCATCCACCTTATTACGAATGCTCCTCGTATTAAGACACAAAGCCTTCAGGCTTGTTTTTTTAACGCTCTTCGACCTTTTAGAATTATTATTTACTGTGGCCATGTTTGATTTAAACCCTTGATTTCTCTGACTGCCACCTTTGTTTTTCTCCTTCCTGTCTTTTGCTTCTATCCTTGTTTCCACAGCATTGTTACTAATTTGGTTAGCCCAATCTATATGTAAATTAAACTCACCCATGATAACTGCTGTGCCCTTATTGCACGCATCTCTAATTTCCCATTTAATGCCATCCCCAACCTCAGCATTACTGTTTGGGGGTCTGTATACAACTCCCACTATCATTTTCTGCCCCATGGTATTTCTCAGCTCTACCCATACAGATTCCCCATCATCAGAGCTAATATCCTTCCTTACTATTGTGTTAATCTCCTCTTTAACCAGCAATGCTACCCTACCGCTTTTTCCTTTTTGCCTGTCTTTCCTGAATATTGAATACCCCTGGATGTTGAATTCCCAGCCTTGGTCACCCTGGAGCCATGTCTCCGTAATCCCAATTATATCATATCCGTTTACATCTATTTGCCCAGCTAATTCATCCACCTTATTACGAATGCTCCTCGCATTAAGACACAAAGAAGTACGGCTACTTCTGGAGCACAAGTCTTCAGCACGACAGCTATGTAATACTTTGAATAAAAATTACTCACCTGAGACTTTCCTTCCCCTTTAAGAACCAACAGAGCTTTGGGATTAAAGCAGATTTGTGTTTAGATACTCCGGACTGTTGGTGCTATTATTGTTAAAGACTGACTCCAGGAGTCAGATGTATGAACTGTTCACACTGTAAAGCTGTATGTAATCTGAGAAGCCAAATTTGAAATCTCATATCAAAATGAACTATATTTTCAACGTTCTGAGGAATGTTAACTAATAGCTGGAACTGGTTAACTTACAATTCTGCTGCTGACCCAGCTGGACTGACACAGTCTGTTCCCTGAGCTAGACTGTGTGTGAACATTTTGGAGTTTTGACGAATGCTAAACCAGACATGGGTCCCTAGGTCCAGGAAAATTGGCCTAATTGCATTTCATTTTATGGAGAGGGAAACCGAGATTACGTTTCAGTTTGGTGACCTTGTCATTGACCTGAAACGTTGACTGTTTCTCTCTCCACAGATGCTGCCTGACCTGCTGAGTATATCCAGCATTTTCTGTGTTTATTTCAGATTTCCAGCATCTGCAGAATTTTGCTTTTGCCTTTAATTTTGCTTTGGATGTTACTTTCAATAATCAGCTATAGAACTAAAGCTGAAGTTAATGAGTGCAAGTTGAATTGCATCGTTGGCTTCAGAACTGAAGGCAAGAGCGGTGCAGTCGACAGCAAATATACTGTTGATGGGGGTGGAATTTTCTGTGCATTTGTGCCCAGAGAAACGTATAATCAGAGCATAAAGCAAATACCCGGTGTAAAAGATTGAGTAAACTCGTTCGCAAGTGTGTTGCTCACGTAATTACACAGTGCCCAAATTTCCTCGCTCTTTTAGGTCTGTCTATTGATCCCCACCCCCGAATGCATCTCGACGCCTTATAATCCATGTGCCCCCAGGCTAAAGAGCCGTACATGCAAACTTCCTGAAATTAAGCTGACTCAAAACGGATGTAAAATTAAGCTCAGCAGGAAAGAAAATCATTTTTCTGGCGCTCTATTGTAATTTTTTGAGTAATTTTTAAAAATGTATCCTCACTGAGCTCTGCACTGTATTTTCTGTTTCTTTAAAGGGATTTTTATGGCATCTGTATGTGTCACATTGAAAATTGAAAGGCTTCCACAATTCCATATTATTAAACATACTGGGGGAAAAATTTGGTTGCTTTGCACCTCCTGTTAGCGCCGGGGCGCAAAGCAGCTAGCGCCCGGGTGCAGTGCCACCAACGCCTCCCGCAAAATTCAGCGGGAGGTTAGCAGCGGCGGTAACCGTTAGCGCCCCGCGGCGCTACATCATCAGCGATGATGTCATCACCGTGCACAGTGCCCCGCTTGCGCCCCGGCTGCGATCTTCGGTAGCGCCCCTGTCTTACTGCCGGACGCTATGTCCAATGGGGTCAGGGGGGTCTACCTGTGGCCGGGGCAGTGCTATTTAAAGGTGAGGTGCCGGGTGGCCATTTTGGTTGCTGGCCGCCTGCCAGCACCTGCCTCCACTGCCGTCCCCGGCCTCCTGACCCGGCCCCCTATGGAGTGCCGGCTGCGCTCCATGAACCTGGCACTTCTCTTGAGTGCCGGGCTCTTTTGTCGGCACTCCAATCCCCAATGGCCCAACTGGGCCCCGGGTCGTGCTGTGCAAGGCCCCTCCCCTTTAAGAAGGGGAGGAAGGCCTGCAATACCGCGGCACGTAGTGCCACGATATTCCCTCACAGTGCCCCAAGAGGGAGGCAGGGCACTTCCAGTAGCGCCCCGCTACCACTCAATTTCGGCCGCGGGGGCATTAATTTTTCTGGGGGGCGAAGTTAACGCCCCAAAGGGGGTGCAACTGAATTTTTCCCCCACTGTTCCTAATGTGCATGATGGTCAGATGGCTTTAAACTTTAATTTTCATACTAAACTAAGGAATACATGGTATGAAATAAACGTTTCCTTTGGGCTGCGGTTGTTTACTCTGACTTCCACTTCATAGAATCATTGAATCATAGCATGATACAGAACAGGAGGCCATTCGTCCCATCGTGTCTGTGTCTGCTCTCTAAAAGAGCTACCAATTATACCACTCCCCTGCTCTTTCCCCATAGTTCTGCATTTTTTATCTTTTTAAGTAGAGACCCTATTCCCTTTTGCTTCGTTTACACCCATTTTTACATTCGGTGTTAATGAGATTGGCAGGAAATTTGGGTGTAAATAGACATCAACAAAATGGGTGCATGAATGGGCATAATTTCGAGTGTAACTTCCCGATTAGGCCCCCACAGAGAATTCCACTCCCTGCACTCTATAGTGTGAATGGCTCAACATTCTGGCATGCGGCGGCTTCATTGGCCAATGAGAATGCAGACCTTCAATTCTACATATCAGGTTAGTTCCATCTGTTCCAGAAAAGTAAGCATGGGGACCTGATCTCCTGTATTTACTATTGGGTCTGCATATTGCATAAAAAAGAAAGAAAGACTTGCATTTATAAAGCACCTTTCACGACCACCAGACGTCCCAAAGCAGTTTACAGCCAATGAAGTACTTTTTGAAATGATCTAGACGAGGGAACTAGATGTAATATCTCCAATTTGCAGACGACACAAAGCTGGGTGGGCATGTGTGCTGTGAGGATGATGCCGAGAAACTCAAGTATGATTTGGACAGGTTGGATGATTGGGCAGAAGCATGGCAGATGCAAAATAACGTGGATAAATGCGAGGTTATCCACTTTGGTGTCAAAAGCAGGAAGGCAGATTATTATCTGAAATGCAATAGATTGGGAGAAGGGGAAGTGCAACGAGACCTGGGTGTCCTTGTGCACCAGTCGCTGAAGGTAAGCATGCAAGTGCAGCAGGCGGTTAAGAAGGCAAATGGCATGTTGGCCTTCGTAGCGAGAGGGTTCGAGTACAGGAACAAGGATGTCTTGCTGCAGTTGTACAGGGCCTTGGTGAGACCACATCTTGAGTATTGTGTGCAGTTTTGGTCACCTTATCTGAGGAAGGATGTTCTTGCCATGGAGGCAGTGCAGCGAAGATTCACCAGGCTGATACCTGGGATGGCAGGAATGAAGTATGAGGAGAGATTGGGTCGATTGGGCTTATACTCGCTGGAGTTTAGAAGAATGAGAGGGGATCTCATTGAAACTTATAAAATTCTAACAGGACTAGACAGACTAGATGCAGGAAGGATGTTCCCGATGGCCGGGGAGTCCAGAACCAGGGGTCACAGTCTAAGGATAAGGGGTAAGCCAATTAGGATAGAGATGAGGAGGAATTTCTTCACCCAGAGAGTGGTGAACCTGTGGAATTCTCTACCACAGAAGGCAGTAGAGGCCAATTCATTAAATATCTCAAGAAGGAGTTAGATATTTTTCTTAAGGCTAAAGGGATCAAGGGATATGGAGAGAAGGCAGGGACCGGGTACTGAATTTGGATGATCAGCCATGATCTCATTGAATGGCGGAGCAGGCTCCAGGGGCCGAATGGCCTACTCCTGCTCCTATCTTCTATGTTTCTAGTCACTGTTGTAATGTAGGAAACGCGGCAGCCAATTTGCGCACAGCAAGCTCCCACAAACAACAATATGATAATGACCAGATCTGTTTTAGTGATAAATATTGGCCAGGACACCAGGGATAACTCCCCTGCTCTTCTTCAAAATAGTGCCATGGGAACTCTTAAGTCCACCTGAGAGAGCAGATAGGGCCTTGGTTTAAGATCCCATCTGAAAGATGGCACCTCTGACAGTGCAGCACTCCACTGGAGTGCCAGCCCAGATTTTGTACTTGAGTCTCTGGAGGGGGACTTGAACCCACAACCATTACTAGACACAGAGGCAAGGGTGCTACCCACTGAGCCACAGCTGACACTAGGCCTGCCATGTTTACGGAGACCAGCTATGGACTGAGTGTAACAGGGCAAAAGCAGTGCACGGAGATCATGTTCTCCAAACAGGGACAGTAAAGCGAAAGTAGCGTGAAAGCTGTAATGTATATACCTTTAAGGGGGGAACTATCTTTTACAGCTCATGTATACTGCAGTACCGGCAGTGACCACACCTGTATATAGTACTGAGTAGTAATCTGTACAGATCAGTTCCAGCGTGAGCCACGTTGAGTAAACACCTGTTGTACCGTTCTCCTGCAGTCTGTGTCTTATTATACACAGACACAACATTGGCGACAAGGCAAGTTCGAACCTACCTGCAACTCTGCATCACCTCCCGGGGATTCGTTCCTGGAGATCAGTGGATTGGAGCTCAAGGCCAGAGACTCGAGTGTCGACCACGGGCAACCGCCCAGTCATCCAGCAGAGACTCGAGAATTGTGGGGGAGGCTGTCGAGAGCCAGGCTTGGCTTTGCAGTCGAGGTGGTCCGGCGAAACGGGCTGGCAACAGGTAGTGCGCAGACCCTTCCCGGACAGCGGTGAGCTAGAGCCCGACCAAGCGGCACAGCAAAGGGCCGAGCAGCGTCGACGGGGGAGAGAGAGAGAGGGCAGAGCGCACAGGGCACAGCCGGTGTTCAGGGGCTGAGCAGCGTCGAAGAGAGGGAGCGAGAGACGCGCAGAAACCCGCGAGGCACCATCATTGCCATGAGGACCGCCGAGAGCAGCATTGGCAGCAGCACAGGAGAAGCGCGCGAAACCTACAGGGCGCCGCCATTGCCACGAGAACCGCTGGGAGTGGTGTTGGCAGCAGCGGGGGAGGAAGGAAAGCGCGGGAGACACCATTTTAAGCCATTGGGAGACGCCATTTTAAACCACACCCAAAATGCCGAAGAGTGGCAGTATCACCACATTTGACAATGAAGTCGAAGATTGGACTACATATGTCGAACGAATAGAGGTATACTGCAAGGCAAATGGGGTGTCAGATGACAAGAAAGCGTCGGTATTGTTAAATTTAATGGGTGCAAAGACGTATGGTTTATTACGAAATCTAGTAACCCCAACAAAGCCAATGGAAAAGAGTTTTGAAGACATAGTAACGATACTGCAGGAACATTTAAACCCCACACCGCTGCTGATAGCAGAAAGATTCAAGTTTCACAAATGGAACTAGCATAAGGATGAAAGCAATGCTGATTATTTAACAGAGCTGCGCAAACTATCGAAACACTGCCAGTTTGGAGCGGGACTGGCAGATATCTTAAGGAACAAGTTTGTGTGTGGGCTTCAAAGTGAAGGAACCCAGAAACAGCTTTTATCTGAAAAGGACCTTACGCTGGAAAAGGCTTTCAGCATTGCGGTATCATATGAAGCAGCAGCACGGGGCGCTGCAGAGATACAACAGAGACCGCAAGAATATGGCACAAACGAAATGTCATATAGACCAGAGAAGTGCTATCGCTGCGGCAGAACAACACGTGACCAGAATGATTGCTGGTTCAAAGACAAAGTGTGCAGACAGTGTGGAAAAGTAGGGCACATAGCACGAGTCTGCAGGTCGGGAAAGAAAGCCAGCAATAAGAAACCTGCCAAAGAAAAGTACAAGAAGGTACATAAGATGACGGAGAATAGTTCAGATGAACAAAAGAGTGATAACGACTCTGAAAGCAGGGAACTGAGTTGTCTGAAACTACACAATGTGATCACAACGGAGGATCACCGAACCATTTGGGTCACTCTCAAGATAGCAGGAGTCCAGGTAAAGATGGAATTGGACACAGGATCAGCCCTAACAGTCATAAACCGACGGGACTACGAGCGGCTATTCTCACACATACCCTTGAGAGACACAAAAATTATTTTGAAGACGTACACGGGGCAAAAAGTCTACCCCAAAGGAAAAATAAGGGTGACCGTTATATATAACGGTAAGGAAACACCAAAACTAGACCTGTATGTATCGCAAGATGGAGGACCACCATTACTGGGATGTGAATGGATCCGGAAAATACAACTGACTGTGGCTGACAAAAAGGATGACGACGTCACACCTGGGCGATTGTCAAAGATCCTAACTGACGCGAAAGAAGTGTTCCAGCAAGGACTCGGAACACTAAAAGGCATGACAGTGGCGATTAAAATGGAAGAAAACGCAAGCCCAAAATTTTTTAAGGCCAGATTATGCGATCCGCCCAGCCGTCGAAGCAGAGCTGGAGAGTCTGGAACGTTCGGGTGTACTGTCCAAGGTAGACTGGAGCGAGTAGGCTACACCCATCGTCCCTGTGATGAAAAAGTCATTGAGCAGCACGCCTGGGGAACCAAGGAAGGTTCGCATCTGTGGGGACTTTAAGGTAACAGTGAACCCGGTCCTTCACACCGTACAATATCCACTTCCGCAGATTGAAGATATTTTCGCCTCGCTATCTGGAGGGAAACGCTTCACTAAGATTGATCTGGCCCAGGCATATCTGCAAATGGAGGTAGGAGAAGCATCAAAAAATACCTCACAATCAACACCCATAAAGGTCTCTACCAATACAATCGGCTGGTATTCGGGGTAGCATCAGCTCCGGCTATTTGGCAGAGGGCAATGGAACAAGTCCTGCAAGGGATCCCAGGGACCCAGTGTTATTTGGACAACATCCTGGTCACGGGCAAAAATGACAGTGATCACCTTGCCAACCTGGAGCAGGTGCTCACTAGATTGCAGGAATATGGGCTCCGAGCTAACCGCCCCAAATGCGAGTTTTTTAGAAAACAAATCTCGTATTGTGGCCACGTTATCGATAAAGAGGGGTTACATAAGTCCCCAGAGAAGATTGAGGCAGTAGTCAAGGCTCCAGCACCGGAAAATGTGTCACAACTGAGGTCGTTCCTCGGGCTGGTAAACTACTACCATAAGTTCTTGCCAAATTTGTCTACAATACTACACCCACTGAACACCCTCCTGCAAACTGGGGTGCCATGGAAGTGGAGTGATGAATGCAGACGAGCTTTCCAGAAGAGCAAAACACTAATCACATCGAAAGAGGTATTGGCCCATTACAACCCGGCATTACCAATTCGGTTGGCATGTGATGCGTCACCCTACGGCATTGGAGTGGTGCTGTCGCACAAATTCTCGGACGGCTCAGAGAGGCCAATAGCCTTTGCGTCACGATCACTAACCTCAGCTGAGCGTAACTACGCCCAGATTGACAGGGAGGCCCTCAGCCTAGTGTGGGGAGTGAAAAAGTTCAATCACTATTTGCATGGGCAGAAATTCACCTTGCTGACTGATCACCAGCCTCTTGTCTCCATTTTTAATCCAAAGAAGGGCGTTCCGGTGATGACTGCGCAACGACTACAAAGATGGTCACCTTTTCAAGGGGCGCACCACTATGAGATTGAATTTAAGGGCACGAAACAGCATGGAAATGCTGATGGGCTATCACGCCTGCCACTGCCTACTGCGGTGGAAGCACCAGCAGTGGATCCTGTCGAAATATTCCATTCGACTATAGTTGAATACCTACCGGTAACTAACGCTCGTATCGAAAAGGAAACCCAAAATGACCCGACACTGTCTCGGGTATATGATTTGACGGTGAAGGGATGGCCAGCACATGGCGACTCACTGTTGCCAGCATTCTCGACAAGGAGAGAACAGCTGTCAGTGTGCTGGGGGACCTTGATGTGTGGATCCCGAGTGGTAATTCCACCCAAGTTAAGGGATAGAGTGCTCAATGAGCTTCATGAGGGTCATCTGGGAGGGGTAAAAATGAAAAGCCTAGTCAGGGCTTATGTGTGGTGGCCGGGAATCGATAAACAAATCGAGGACCTGACCAAGAGCTGCTCAGGATGCCAGAAAGTCCAAAATGCACCACCACAGGCCCCTCTACACCCATGGGAGTGGCCCTCATCTCCATGGCAACGGGTGCATATTGAGTTTGCTGGTCCATTCATGGACTCAATGTTTTTAATAGCCGTGGATGCGCACTCGAAATGGCCTGAGGTCATCAAAATGTCCTCCACCACCACGGAGAAAACTATTGCAGTCCTACGGACCATTTTTGCCAGGAATGGCTTGCCAGAACAGATTTGCTCCGACAACGGACCATAGTTTGTGTCCAAAGAATTCTGGAGGCTCTTGAAATAGAATGGGGTAAGGCATTACACATCCGCCCCGTATCATCCAGCCACAAATGGATTGGCTGAGAGGTTCGTACAAACCTTTAAGAAGGCAATAAAGGCTATGTACAATGACAACATTCCGCTGCAGCACAAGGTGGACAATTTCCTGTTCGCCTACCGGAATGCGACACATGCAGTCACCAATCAGGCCCCAGCCATGATGTTCTTTAACCGAAGGTTAAGATCTCGCCTGGATTTGCTCAGACCAAACGTACGAAGAGATGTTGAGAGTAAGCAATTCCAGCACATCCATGAGAAGCCAACAAGGAGCTTCAATGTAGGGCAACCAGTCTTGGTCCGCAACTACCGAACAGAAAAATGGCAGCCAGGAGCGATATGCACATGGCAGGGCCCACTAATGTACACAGTGGACGTTGGGGAGAGCATCGTGAGACGCCATGCTGACCAGATCCTAGAGTCAGAGGAACAATTCAACCCCATGCCTCGCCCATACGTACCCGGTGATGAACCCGATGTACAGGTCGCATCTACCCCAGAAACAGTAGCATTGGAAGCTGATGAACCAACCGACGACAGGGGGCCAGAATCGCCTCCGCACCAAGAGCAAGACACTCGGGAAAGGCGCTATCCAGAAAGGATCAGGAAGCCTCCCCAAAGACTGAATATATAAATAGACTATTTTCAGCTAATGTTGCATGTTAAAAGTGTTAATTGTAATTAGTTTGATATTTAATTGTTAAATGAGTGTTATGGTACTGTTAATCTAAAAGGGGAGGAATTGTAATGTATATACCTTTAAGGGGGGAACTATCTTTTACAGCTCATGTATACTGCAGTACCGGCAGTGACCACACCTGTATATAGTACTGAGTAGTAATCTGTACAGATCAGTTTCAGCGTGAGCCACGTTGAGTAAACACCTGTTGTACCATTCTCCTGCAGTCTGTGTCTTATTATACACAGACACAACAAAAGCACTTTGAGCTCTGTGGAGATACGTATACCTAAGAACTCTGGGGAAAGATCCCGTTTGTTCATGATTTGTAGCAATATCATAAACATGTTCCTGATACTCGTTTGCTATTTAGTTACAAACAGTAAAAAAAGACAATCTTCTCCCTTGATTTCTTATTTGTCTGTGTATTCACCATTTTCTCAAGGCACAACTAAGCAACAAACAGACCAATAAAGTTTTATGTACCTGGTTGCAATTGTCCTTGCAGAATTTGTCACTTAGTGCAAGTAAGTGCTCAGCCATCATCCATGAATTATGCCTCATACTGGTGTGACCGGATGTAGACTGGTATAAATCTTAATAGGAAATGGGTCAGGTTAGTGTAAACCCTTAGCTGAAATCAGTGTTGTGGGGAGGGTAAACTCCAAGCTCAATGAGATCTGCTTTTGTTTAGTCACTAATTAAATGGCGTCAGGAAAGTGTAAACCTTCACCTGAATGGAAGTGGGATAGTACAAACCCTTAACTGAAAGGAAACAGGATCTTATAAACCCCGAACTGAAAAGAGTCCAGGTAATATAAACTGTTAAATGAATGGAGTCAGGTTGGTGAACCATAACCAGTCAGAAGTCCAGTTGTATAAACCCCAGTATAATGTACTCACCTGACAATCCAGTAGCTGAGAGGGAGAGAATATCCATACAGAGTATCCTCTGGTCAGGTACTTGTCATGCTTTCAATCCATTGCTGCAGTAACTTTACAACACAAGCAGTCCCTCAACTTCCGCAACCTCATGAATACAAAACTGAAATTGCTTCTCAGCTTTCAGCATTGAAAATCACAAACTTGCTGCACAATACAGTATTTGACTAATCGTTTCTTCCCTGTCAGCAGATTGTCTTCATCCTCCATGTCTCACTTAATTACTTTCAGTTAAAAGTCTGCTAAAAGGTTGGCTACAATGTCCTCCAACTGCTGAATCCTTTAGATATTTAATTAACTCCTTCATTACCTTTTTTTTAACTGATAACGGGGATTTGAAAATGTTTGCTACTTAAATCTCAAAATATTGACACATAACCTGGAACTACAATGTGTGTACATGGTGAGTTAGTAACAGTTGTAGAAGCCCAGGGATTAGGGAGAAGCTATGTTCATTAATGATACCCATGCACAGTGTCACTTGGAGCTCAGAGTCAGTTAGTATTCTGGTTACTTTCATCTGTAATGCACAATGAATTACTGGACTGCAGTAATAATGCAGTGCTATTAATCAAGGAATATTTTACCACTGAATGATTCAGAGATTTATCACTGTGCAATTCTTTCCTGTGCAAATAGTGTTTTGTTTTAGTAGATTCATTATTAAGCAGCCAGTAATATTATTTTTGTAGCCTAAACTGGCTTTAGTTAAAATGGAACGATATGGCCGCGAAATTGGTAGCTTTAGTACTGGCTGTTGAGGCTGGGTTCGCAGCAAAATGGCAGCTGCTTCGCTTCCGCCCGCTTCCGGCGGGAACGTGGCGGTGGTCATTTTGGAGAGGATGGCAGCACTGCTGTTGCTTGCACTCGCCGCCCATATTTAAATGGTGCAAATCGTGACTCTGAACCTGAATCGATGCTGAATTTAACGGCAAGACCTGATTAGCATTGTTTTGGTTCTGTTTCCCGGTCGCAGCCAGCTAGCTGTCGGGCAGGTAGGCCTTCTGCACCAGTTCACAGGTGGGGAGAGGAGGAAGGAGGGAGGGATTGGAGGCCTTGGAAGAGATCGGAAGAGTCGTGGGGGAGATCAGTAGAGTCAGGGGAGATCAGTAGAGTCGAGGGAGATCAAAAAAGTCATGGAGGAGAACGAAAGAGTCAGTAGGGGGAGATCGGAAGGGTCGGGGGGGAGATCGGAAGAGTCGTGGAGGTGAGAAGAGTCAGAGTCGGTGGGGGGAGATCATAAGAGTCGGGGAGAGATCGGAAGAACCGCGGAGAGATCAGAAGGGTCGGGGGTGGGGTCCGATCATGGGAGGTGAGTGAAGCAGGTAAGTGGAAAGGCACTTAGTTCCTGGATCCAGCAGTCCTCGCCTCCCTTTAGCCGCCGGGTTTCCGGAGGCCTCGAAAACACAGCTGGCCAGGGTTAAATTTAAAATGGTGGTTTAATATGAGGCAAGCTACCTTATTATAATATTTGTATTTGCCGTCGGACCACCTTTGAAATGCATGCATTAAATCTCAAACTTGCGATCTGTCAAGTTACGACTTGACAGATCATCTGCTCCGACTGTATTATCCTCATTGCTGGTGCAGAGTTGGGCTAATTTTCCACCAACTGCCCAGCAATTACGCATGAAAATTTTACAGCTGGTGCAAACAGGTGCAGGAGCCTGTTTGCACACCACACTTGTGAATTCTATAACTTTGAGTGATATCCTTATTGGTGTTGCCAGAAGATAAAAATTTGATCGCTTTAGTTTTAAGTGGGTCCACAAGTTGTGCAGCTTTCGTCTCATTATGCAAATACAGAATAATTGTGAGGAAAAGAGCTACACTTTCCAAGTTATGGTCATCCTCCTGCCAGCCATTCACAAGCAACTAGTTTTGGTGACAGTAAACTGACAAATGTATTTCTGCTAACTTCTGTACATTGCCTTTCTATTGTTGTTAAACAGTTTGTAATTTTGGAAAGCTTTCCTGATACAGTCTGACTGGATGTGGCTGTGATTACACACTGCAATGTTGGTACCTATAACCCCAATACTTATAAGAGGATAGAAACCCATCAAGGAGATCAAAGCCTCAGTCTTAAATTGATCCAAATAAGCGGCCAACTTTCATTCCACTCAAATTGTCCGTAAATGAATTAAAGAATGCAAGTGTCATAGAATAATGTGGCAGTCCAAGAACTCTGGGTCGAAGGTTGTTGTTACAATATAATCGTCGTCAATTAATTCTAGTACTGCCACGCAGAGAACATTGAACTACAGCAAAGAACTGCTTGTGGGATGTACTGTCACAAATTTGTACAGTATACTACCACACCGAGACAGGCTGGAGGTTGAGGTAAGAGAGGTCTCAGTGCCTTTTTCAATGTTTATGTTTGATCCTAATTCCATAGGTAACTGTTTTTTATACTGATAGTCTCATCAGGCAACGATTGCGGTTACACAGACTTTACCGTATTGAACTGGGACCTCACTAACCAGGGGTGTAAACCATCTTTGCTGTGAATTGGCAGACTACTCTTTTCATTCAGGTTGCTGTTGTACAAGATGAGCTTACTCCCTGGAATTCAAAGGCCAATTCAAAGAATAACTAGGTAAATCCAGATCGGGGTGAGTGAGAGACTGGGGGTGAATGAGAGACCTTCTGTTTCCTGAATGGAGCACTGGCCCACGTGATCCCGGATATGCTTATTGTGGTGTATGTAACCTGTTCCACCTTAAGAGAACTTAAGCCTGTTCCACCTTAAGAGATGTACTACTTTCTCTGGCTGCTGTATACGTAATACCGGTGGTGACCACACCGGTATATAAGCACTGTGTAGTAATATTGTATTCAGTATAGTCCCTACCTCCAACCAGTAAAGACCTGTTGAATTTACTCTGGTAGTCTGTGTAGTAATTATCACTATAACACACAGACTTAACAGTGGCGACGAGTCCGATTCTTACCCTGCGGCAGTTATTTCCACGGCGGCTTCGTCCACAGACAGGACGTCGAAGAGAGGTTTCCACCCTCATCACCCTACTGGAAGACACGTCGAGCGGCAGGCATCGAGAAACCGGAGTGCAGAAGACATCCTGACCTCGAAGCCTCCATCAGCGACTGTCAGCTTCTTCTTTCTACCTCGGTGGGGGGTAAGCCAGGCAGCGACGCGACAGAAAGTCAACCGCGTTGGCTGTACAGACGGGGCTGGGAAGACGGAGGAATCAGGGCGGTGAGATCGATCGCGACCGGAGATAAGGGCCGGGCCGCTTTCAAGCGAGAGGCGCAGCGCGGGGACATCGATCGCGACCGGAGATAAGGGCCGCATTCGGGCTAAAAGGTGCAGCGTCTGGGGAAACTGAAGGCGAGAGCCGCAGTGAAGCGGAGACAGCGTCGGGGGACGGTTGAAGACCGCCAAGCGCGGGAAAACCGCCATTTTGTGGGCGGAGGACGACGACAAGAGCGGGAAGCCGCCATCTTGGATAACATAAAAATACAATAAATTGCAATGATGCCTAAACATGGGAACATTAATACCTTTGATAGTGACATCGAAGATTGGGCCATGTATGTAGAACGCATACAAAATTATTGTAAGGCAAATAAAATTCCTGATGCAGATAAAGCACTAACATTATTAAATTTAATGAGTGCGAAGACATACGGGCAATTGAAACACCTTGTATCACCAGGTGAACCGGTGGATAAGATGTTCGAGGAGATTGTTACTGTCCTGAGAAGTCATCTAAACCCCACGCCGCTGATGCTAGCGGAACGATTTAAATTTTACGACAGAAGGCAGCTGCAGAATGAAAGCAATGCTGAATATTTGATGGAATTACGTAAGCTAGCAAAATATTGTCAGTTTGGAACGGGACTGACAGAGGCACTACGAGATAAATTTGTGTGTGGTTTATTTAAACAGGATACACAAAAGCGACTGCTCGAGGAGAATGAGCTGACGCTTGAGAAGGCGGTCACTATGGCAGCAGCACACGAAGCCGCAGCGAGAGGCACGGCAGTAATGCAGCTACGGTCACCGGAACTCGGTACAAACAAATTGGGTTTGAGTTCTGTCAAATGTTATCGTTGTGGAAAGACAACGCACGATCAGAACCAGTGTTGGTTTAAAAACCAAGAATGCAGAACGTGTGGCAGGCTTGGCCACATAGCTAAAGTATGCCGGTCAGGAAAGAAGACCAGCAACAAAAAGTCACCGCAAGGAAAATACGCAAAGGTACACAAGGTGACAAAGAACAGTTTGACCGAACAAAAGTCAGATTCAGACGCTAGCAGTAATGAACTGGATAGCTTAAGAGTACACAATGTTGGTAAGGATGCAGATCTCCAGACAATTTGGGTCACTCTTCAGATAGCAGGAGTCCAAGTAAAAATGGAATTGGACACTGGATCGGCATTGACGGTCATGAATAAGAAAGATTACAGAAGGTTATTCCAACATATTCCCCTACAGGATACGGAGATTATATTGAAAACATACACGGGGCAAAGAGTGTACCCCATCGGAAAAATAGAGGTAGAAGTGGTCCACAAGGGCGAAGAAAGCCAAGTAATAGACTTATATGTGCTACCCGAAGGAGGGCCACCACTACTAGGATGGGAGTGGATTAGGAAAATGAATATGGACTGGCACTCCTTGAAGGCACTAACGGTAGATTCCGGGGAAACAGATGTCAAACCTAAACGATTGTCCAGAATATTGGATGATGCTAAAGAGGTGTTCCAGCAGGGACTGGGAACACTGAGAGGAATTACGGCAAACATCAAGATTGATGAACATGCACAACCAAAATTTTTTAAAGCCAGACCGGTATCCTATGCAATACGACCTACTGTTGAAGCGGAACTGGAAGCACTAGAACGTTCAGGTGTACTGTCTAAGGTAGATTGGAGTGAGTGGGCTACGCCCATTGTTCCCGTTATGAAACGTCCTGCGAGCAACAAGCCAGGAGATCCAGGGAAGGTTCGCATCTGTGGAGATTTCAAAATCACCGTTAATCCGGTGCTTCACACGGTGCAGTATCCGCTTCCACGGATTGAGGATATTTTCGCTTCATTGTCTGGCGGGAAACACTTCACCAAGATAGACCTGGCGCAGGCGTACTTGCAGATGGAGGTTGAGGAAGAGTCACGCCAATACCTCACGATCAACACGCATCGAGGGTTGTACCGGTACAATAGGCTGGTTTTTGGAGTGGCATCGGCTCCAGCAATTTGGCAGAGGGCCATGGAGCAGGTATTACAGGGAATTCCAGGCACACAATGTTACCTGGACGATATTCTGATCACAGGTGATGGTGATGAACAACATCTCGCAAACTTGGAACTGGTGCTCAACAGACTGAAAGAGTATGGACTTAGAGTAAATCGGCAGAAATGTGAGTTCTTCCAGAAGCGGATCTCGTACTGTGGCCATGTCATTGACCGGGAGGGGCTTCATAAGTCTCCTGACAAGATTGAGGCAGTTGTAAAGGCTCCCGCTCCGGAGAATGTCTCTCAGTTGAGGTCGTTTCTAGGATTAATTAACTATTACCATAAATTTCTGCCAAATCTATCCACGGTACTGCACCCGTTAAACGCTCTTTTACAGAAAGGGGTACCATGGGAATGGGGCGAAAACTGTAAGAAGGCATTTCGCAAAAGCAAAGAATTGATCACCTCGGAGGAAGTGTTGGCTCACTTCAACCCGACACTGCCTATTCGGTTGGCTTGTGATGCTTCTCCATATGGTATTGGGGCAGTACTCTCACACAAGTTGCCAAATGGCACGGAAAGGCCAGTCGCGTTTGCATCCAGATCATTGACCTCCGCTGAGCGCAACTATGCGCAGATCGATAGGGAGGCTCTCAGCCTTGTATGGGGAGTGAAGAAGTTTAATCATTACCTGCAGGGCCAAAAATTCACACTTCTGACAAACCATCAACCGTTGGTATCCATTTTTAACCCTAAGAAGGGCGTTTCGGTGATGACAGTGCAGCGTCTCCAGAGATGGTCTCTTTTCCTAGGGGCACATCAATATCAAATAGAATTCAAAGGTACGAAACAGCATGGCAATGCTGATGGGCTGTCGTGCCTGCCACTACCTGAAGAAGAAGACACGACGAAAGTTGACCCTGTTGAGTTATTTCATTCGACCATCATCGAGTGTTTACCAGTCACCAATGCAAGTATTGAAAGAGAAACCAGGAACGACCCAACACTGTCCAGAGTCTACGAGGTGACAGTGAAAGGATGGCCAACACGGGGTGATCCTCTGTTACCGGCATTTTCGGCAAGGCGAGACCAGCTGTCCGTCTGCCATGGTACCTTGATGTACGGGACAAGAGTGATTATTCCTCCCAAGTTAAGGGAAAGAGTTTTAAAGGAACTGCATGAAGGTCATCTGGGGGGAGTTAAAATGAAAAGTCTTGCTAGGGCTTATGTATGGTGGCCGGGTATTGACCAACAGATTGAGGAGTTAACGAAAAGCTGCGCTGGGTGCCAAAAAGTGCAAAATGCACCTCCGATAGCACCGCTACACCCATGGGAATGGCCTTCAGCCCCATGGCAATGCGTACACATTGACTTTGCTGGTCCATTCATGGACTCCATGTTCCTAATCACGGTGGACGCACATTCCAAATGGCCAGAAGTCATCAAGATGAATACCACTACTTCAGAAAAGACAATTGCGGTGTTAAGAACAATATTCACAAGGGACGGATTGCCAGAACAGATCTGTTCGGACAACGGACCACAGTTTGTATCGGAAGAATTCTGACAATTCTTAAAGAAGAATGGAGTAAAACATTATACCTCTGCCCCATATCATCCGGCGACAAACGGGTTGGCTGAAAGATTTGTCCAGACATTCAAAAAGGCAATTAAGGCCATGAACGATGATCAGATTCCGCTGCAACACAAGGTCGACAAGTTCCTGATGTCATATCGAAACGCCGATCATGCAGTGACTAACCAAAGTCCTGCCATGATGTTTTATAACAGGAGGTTGCGGTCCAAGTTGGACTTGTTAAAACCAAATGTGCGGAGGGACGTGGAAAACAAACAGTTTCGGCATATTAACAACAAGACCACTCGAACTTTCGACGTAGGACAACCAGTGTTGGCAAGGGGCTATGGAAACGAAAAATGGCAGTCCGGAACAATTCGGGCCAGCCAAGGACCTCTGATGTACACAGTAGATATTGGTCATAATGTGATAAGGCGTCATGCGGATCAACTGGTAGAGTCGAGAGCAAGGGTCGAACCCATGGTTGTGACAGAGACAACTGTGGAAGACGTTAATGAACCTGAAGCATCTACCTCGGCAGGGAATGTACTTGATGATGATGACACCCAATACATTGGAAACCAAATAGAGGAGGCACCTCAACAACAAGAATCAGAGACTACTGAGAGGCGTTATCCAAGCCGCATCAGAAAGCCTCCTGAGAGACTGAACCTTTGAACTGTTATACCTGAAGTTATATATGTATATATGTTATTATGTTATGTTAAATGGGGATATGACTGTTAAGCTAAAAAGGGAGGATTGTGGTGTATGTAACCTGTTCCACCTTAAGAGAACTTAAGCCTGTTCCACCTTAAGAGATGTACTACTTTCTCTGGCTGCTGTATACGTAATACCGGTGGTGACCACACCGGTATATAAGCACTGTGTAGTAATATTGTATTCAGTATAGTCCCTACCTCCAACCAGTAAAGACCTGTTGAATTTACTCTGGTAGTCTGTGTAGTAATTATCACTATAACACACAGACTTAACACTTATACGCACAGTTTTCCCCTGGAATCCGTGGGCCACTATGCTGTGCTCAACTCCGCAGAGAGCAACTTCTTGAAGGAGGGTTCCCAGCAGGTAAGTGCACATTCTGTTCGGATGCCTTGTGTAAACCTTCGATGGTGTAATCCTTCGTTACGCTTCCGACCGCAAAATGCGGGCCAATATTTAAATTGCCAAACCACCTCCTGGGAGTGGGTTGGTTGCGCGTCCCCCATCATGCCTCTGTTAAAACCAGAAGTAGGCGGGTTGGGTTCAGGGTTCAGATTTTTAACATTTTAACATCCCACCCGACACAAACCTGCCCATTTTGGGGTTTGAAATTCCCCCCGCAATTTCCATTAGCCCATTTAGAAAGCTGGCATGTCATTTCTGCAGTACTGTCAATTCCTTTCACTAAATTTATGTGAAATACTTTTCCTTTACAATGAGACTGCAGTATGCTGTGCAGGGAAGTGCATGATAAGGGAGAATACAAAGAGATTAGGAGAGAATTCAAAAAAAACAATTAGGAAGGCAAAGAGGAACTATGAAATTAAATTATCAAGGAACATAAAACAAAATAGTAAAATATTTTACAGGCACATCAATAAAAAAAAGGAAGGTTGGGATGGGAATAGGGCCACTAAGGGATGGACAGGATAATACAACAGGCAGCAATAGAGAGATGGCAGAAATATTAAATAATTATTTTGCTTCAGTATTTACTAGGGAGATAGAACAGGTGAATATGACATTGGGTGATGAGATAAGTACATTTAAAATAAAAAGAGGGGATATATTAAATAAACTAATCAAACTCAAAGAGGATAAAAGCCCTGGTCCGGATGGATTGCATCCACACATTTTAAAAGAATCTAGGGAAGAGATAGCAGAGGCACTACTACACATATTTAATAATTCGTTAGAAAAAGATATAGTGCCAGAGGACTGACGGATAGCTAACATAATACCTGTATTCAAGAAGGGGGATAGAGCATGTCTAGGGAATTATAGATCAGTCAGCTTAACATCAGTGGTAGGAAAAATAATGGAATCCCGCCTAAAGGAGAAAATGGAAGAACATCTAGAAACCAAATATATAATAAGGAATAGTCAGCATGGATAAGGTACCCCATAATAGACTGATGAACAAGGTCAGAGAATGTGTAGTCAGGGGACAAGTAGCAGAATGGATTGCTGGCTGGCTTCAAGACAGAAAGCAGAGAGTAGGGTTAAAGGGTAGCTATTCAGAGTGGCAGAAGGTGGGTAGTGGTGTTCCACAAGGGTCAGTGCTGGGACCACTGTTGTTCACAATTTACATTAACGATTTAGACTTTGGAATCAAAATCACAATTTCTAAATTTGCGGATGACACCAAATTGGAGGGGATAGTCAATACTGAGGAGGACTGCAACAAATTACAGGATGACATTAATAAACTTATAGAATGGGCATATAATTGGCAAATGAAGTTCAACACAGATAAATGTGAGGTATTACACTTTGGTAGGAAGAATAGGGAGGTCACTTATCACTTGGAGGGTGCGAGTCTAGGTGGGGTAGAGGAACAAAGGGATCTCGGAGTACAAATACACAAATCACTAAAAGTTGTGACACAGGTTAGCAAGGGCATAAAAAAAGCAAACCAAGCATAGGGTTTATTTCTAGAGGGATAGAATTGAAAAGTAGGGAAGTTATGCTAAACCTGTATCGAACCTTGGTTAGACCACACTTAGAGTACTGCGTACAGTTCTGGTCATCATATTATAAAAAGGTTATAGAGGCACTGGAGAGGGTGCAGAGAAGATTTACAGGATGATACCAGAAACGCGAGAGTATACATATCAGGAAAGGATGAACAGGCTGGGTCTCTTTTCTCTTGAAAAAAAAAGTCTGAGGGGTGACCTAATAGAGGTTTTTAAAATTATGAAAGGTTTTGATACAGTGGATACAGAGAGAATGTTTCCACTTATGGGGAAGAGCATAACTAGAGGTCATCAATATAAGATTGTCACCAAGAAATCCAATAGGGAATTCAGAAGAAACTTCTTTACTCAAAGAGTGGTGAGAATGTGGAACTCGCTACCACAGGGAGTGGTTGAAGTGAATAGTATAGGTGCATTTAAGGGGAGGCTAGACAAGCATATGAGGGAGTAGGGAATAGAGGATTATGCTGTTAGATTTAGATGAGGAAAGACGGGAGCAGGCTCGAGTGGAGCATAAATGCCGGCATGGACTGGTTGGACCGAATGGCCTGTTTCTGTGCCATATACCCTATGTAATCCTATGTACCAAATCAGATGGTGTTCCAATCATAGGGGTGATTTTAACCCTAACCACCTGAAAACTGGGCGGGTGGGCAGTTAAAATCACCCACTTCATTTACCCGCTGGAGAGCTGCCAGGATACCATCTTTCGGTGGTGATCTCCTGATGTTCGCTGATGATTCCACAATGTTCAGTTCCATTCGCAGTTCCTCAGATAATGAAGCAGTCCAGGTTTGGGCTGATAAATGACAAGTAACATTCGCACCACATAAGTGCCAGGCAATGACCATATCCAACAAGAGAGAGTCTAACCACCTCTCCTTGACATTGAATGGCATTACTATCATTGAATCCCCCACCATCAACATTCTGGGGGGGTCACCATCGACCACAAACTTAACTGGAACAGCCACATAAATACTGTGGCTACAAGAGCAGGTCAGAGGCTGGGTATTCGGTGGTGATTAGGGATGGGCAATAAACTCCCACATCCCGTGAATGAATAAGAAATAAAAATTAGGATTTTAACCTGTTCTACTGACCAGGTGGAAAGGACACCAGCACAAAGTTAGGATGGTCCTTCTCACGTGCATTTTGGACTCTGATGACTTCATCGGGACCCGATTGCAATTTTAACTGGAGTGAAGCCGCTGTGGCTTTCCCACCAGGTGAAAACAGTGGGAAGAGGATCCTGAGCCAGAAGAGGCCCAAACAGGTAAGAGTTTTTACTTTCCTTGTGGGGCCAGGAGCAGCAGGAGGGCTCCTCCAGGCCACACAAGGAAAGCTTAGGCTTCCCTCCCCCAGACGCCCCACCCTTCCCAAATGCAAGACCTCCATGAGATGGCCCTGGAAATCTACCTTCTGTCAGCGGGCGGCCTCCAGGCTGAGCGATTTTCTGCAGCTTCGTGCTAACTTCCCGCCCTTTCTGAGCAGAAAGTCAGCCACCTGGATTTAAATGAGGCCTGGGAGTTTCATTGCTCATTTCTGCAGCAGGTGAGTTTCCAACACACCTTTCTACCCACCTGCCCAAAACCTGCCAAGGGTTAAAATCAAGGCCAAAATGTCTGCTTCTAAACCAAAGTCCAACTGTCTTACTAAATCAGCTGCCTGTGGGAAGGGGTTTCTGCAGTTCTCAGTGAGAAAGATCATTTCATGGAGCAGGAAACATCAGCAGGGTGCAAACTGCCTCCTCATCTCCAACCTTCCTTTCCTCTCCAAAGTCCTTGAACGTGTGGTCGCCTCCCAAATCCGTGCCCATCTTTCCCAGAACTCCATGTTTGAATCCCTCCAATCAGGTTTCTGCCCCTACCGAAACAGCTCTTGTCAAAGTCACAAATTACATCCGATCTGACTGTGACCGTGGTAAACTATCCCTTCTCATCCTTCTCAACCTGTCTGCAAATGGTGACATGGTTGAGCACACAATCCTCCTCCAACTCCTCTCCACTATTGTCTAGCTGGGTGGAACTGCACTCGCCTGGTTCCATTCTTATCTATCCAGTCATAGCCAAAGAATCACCTGCAATGGCTTCTCTTCCTTCTCCTGCACTGTTACCTCTGGTGTCCCCCAAGGATTTACCTTTGGCCCCCTCTGTTTCTCATCTACATTCTGCCCCTTGGTGACATCATCCGAAAACACATCAGGTTCCACATGTAAGCTGATGACACTCAGCTCAACCTCACCACCACCTCTCTCGGCCCTTCCACTGTCTCTAAATTGTCAGACTGCTTGACTGACATCCAGTACTGGAGGAGCAGAAATTTTCTCCAACTAGATATTGAGAAGACTGAAGGCATTGTCTTAGGTCCCTGCCACAAACTCCATTCCCTAGCCACTGACACCATCCCTCTCCCTAACATCTGTCTGAGGCTGAACCACACTGTTCGCAATCTTGGTGTCATATTTGACCCTGAAATGAGCTTCTGACCACCTATCCATGCCATCCCTAAGACCTCTGTCTTAGACATCCACCTTCGTAACATCACCTGACTCCGCCCCGTCTCAGCTTATTTGCTGCTGAAATCCTCATCCATGCCTTTGTTACCTCTAGACTTGACTATTCCAATGCACATCTTGGCAGGCTTCCCATCTTCCACCCTCCATAAAGGTAAGGTCATCCAAAACTCTGCTGCCTGTATCCCAACTCGCACCAAGTCCCATTCATCCATCACCCCTGTGCTCGCTGACCGACTTAGGTTCCTGGTTAAGCAATGCCTTGATTTCAAAATTCTCATCCTTGTTTTCAAAAACCCTCCAGGGCCTTGGTCCTCCCTATCTCTGTAACGTCCTCCAGCCCTACAACCCTCTGGGATATCCGCGCACCTCCAATTCTGTCCTCTTGCGCATCCCCGATTTAATCGCTCCAGCATTGGTGACCGTGCTTTCAGCTGCCGAGGCTCTAAACTCTGGAATTCATTCCCTAAACCTCTCTGCCTCTCTGCCTCTCTTTCCTCCTTTAAGACGCTCCTTAAAACCTAAAATTTTGACCAAGCTTTTGGTCATTTGCCCTAATGTCCCCATGTGTGGCTCGGTGTCGAATTTTGTTTGATAATGCTCCTGTGCAGCGCCTTGGGACCTTTAACTATGTTAAAGGCGTTATATGAATGCAAGTTGTTGTTCTTGAAACTCTCATTCATACCTTTGCCACATCCAGACCCAATTACTCCAATGCTCTCCTGCCTGGGGTGAGGGTCTCACACTGTCCAAAACACACCAGTTAACATGTGGTGGGGCGCATGTGTAGCACGGATCCAATGAGTGCCACGTTTGTGATATTTTAACCCCACGCACCCTCCATTGTCGTTGACCGCCATGGGTTAAAATCGAGGCAGAAGGGTTTGAGTTACAAGGAAATGTTGAAGCAACTGTATCCTTTTAAACTGAGAAGAATGAAGGGGGATTTTCTAGCTGTTCAAAATGATAAAATGAATAGTCAAGGTAAACATAGATTCTGTCCATCAGTCGGTAAATTAAAGACAAGAGACCATCATCTCAAAGTAAGTTCTAGATACCTACATGGGGAAATTGGGAGAAACTTTTTCACACACAATGGTATTAGAATGAGAAATGCTTTACCACAAATTGTAAATTTGATTACCAGATTCAAAAAGTTACTGGGTAATTATTTTTAGAAATATATAAAAGGTTATGTAGAAAGGCAGTAAAATGGGATTATTTTTGGGAAAAGCAGAAATATAGAACTGTATGAAATCAACCGTAAATGGAACTTAAGAACATAAGGGCCCAGAACTTGGTGTCGGGGGTTTGCCGCGCGTGCAAGCCCCCGATCTGCACTCACCCTGCGCGCTGACATCTGAAGCCCGGGCCTGCTTGCATTTCCTGTCACAGGCCCGGTTCAGATGTCAGCGCGCAGTGCTTACCTGATCCAGCGGCGTAGTTAGTACGATGTGCCGGCTGGGATCAGGTGAGCACTGTACAACCAATCAGGGGAGGGGAAGGTTCATTCATGAGTTTGAGAGTAAGAACTGTCAACTCATGAAAACTACGGGGGCCCAAAACACTATTTAAACTTTAAATAAAAATGTAAAAAACATCCCAATCATTAAATTAAGTATAAATAAGTTTAAAAAAATAAGTTAAACAATAATTATTTTTTTTGAAAAAAATAAACTTTTAATAAAAAGGGTCTAAAACTAAACTTATCTTATTGTAGATTCTTTAAAATAATAAACCTGTGGGAAAAAAAATTCTAAATTACACTAAAACACCACTTACCTGTAAAAATAAATACTTACGTGTGCTTTTTACAAGCGTAAAGACCGGAGGCCTTCAGACATGCGCAAATCCCCCAAAACAGAGGAAATCCAAGACGCACGCGCTGCCCCCTACAGCGCACGCGCTAGCCTCTTCACCTCTTGGGTTAGAGGAGAGGAAATGCCGGTTTTCAGCGCATGCGCTGTGCATGCTGAAAACCAGCATTTCCTCCGGCCAGACGCGTGAGTACCCCTTCCGTACTCACGCGTTTGGGGAGGAATTTCTGCCCCATGAACATAAGAAATAGGAGCAGGAGTAGGCCAATCGGCCCCTCGAGCCTGCTCCGCCATTCAATAAGATCATGGCTGATCTGATCCTAACCGCCAATCTACTATCACAGAACCATCTCCTGAATCTAACAGAATTAGACACACGAAATAGGAGCAGGATCAGGCTACACGGCCCCTGGGCCCGCTCCGCTACCCACAGGGCCATGTCCGATCCGAACCCAGACTCATGTCCAAATTCCTGCCCGCTCCCCGTAACCCTTAATTCCCTTTACTTCTAGGAAACTGTCTATTTCTGTTTTAAATTTATGTAATGATGTAGCTTCTACAGCTTTTTGGGGCAGCATATTCCATGGACCTACCACCCTCTGAGTGAAGTAGTTCCTCCTCATCTCAGTTTTGAAAGAGCAGCCCCTTATTCTAAGACTATGCCCCCTAGTTCTAGTTTCACCCATCATCGGGAACATCCTCCCCGCATCCACCCGATCCAACCCCTTCACAATCTTATATGTTTCAATAAGATCGCCTCTCATTCTTCTGAACTCCAATGAGTAGAGTCCCAATCTACTCCACCTCTCCTCATATGTCCATCCCCTCATCCCCGGGATTAACCGAGTGAACCTTCTTTGTACTGACTCGAGAGCAAGTATGTCTTTTCTTAAGTATGGACATCAAAACTGTATGCAGTATTCCAGGTGCGGTCTCACCAATACCTTGTAGAACTGAAGCAATACCTCCCTATTTTTATATTCTATCCCCCTAGCAATGAAAGCCAACATTCCATTGGCCTTCTTAATCACTTGCTGCACCTGCATACTAACCTTTTGAGTTTCGTGCACCAGGACCCCCAGATCCCTTTGTACTTCAGTACTTTCCAGTTTCTTGCCATTAAGATAATAACTTGCTCTATGATTTTTCCTGCCAAAGTGCATAACCTCACACTTTCCAGTATTGTATTCCATCTGCCAAATCTCTGCCCACTTACTTAGCCTATCTATGTCCCCTTGCAGGTTTTTTATGTCTTCCTCACTCGCTACTTTCCCTCCCATCTTAGTATCATCTGCAAACTTTGATACGTTACACTCGGTCCCCTCCTCCAAATCGTTAATATAGATTGTAAAGAGTTGGGGACCCAGCACTGACCCCTGTGGAACACCACTAGTTACTGATTGCCAGTCTGAGAATGAACCATTTATCCTAACTCTCTGCCTTCTGTTAGATAGCCAATCCTCTATTCATGCCAGAATATTACCCCCAATCCCGTGATTTTTTATCTTAAGCAATAATCTTTTGTGTGGCACCTTGTCAAATGCCTTTTGGAAGTCTAAATACACTACGTCCACTGGTTCCCCTTTATCCACCCTATATGTTACTTCCTCAAAGAACTCCAGCAAATTTGTCAAACATGACTTCCCCTTCATAAAACTATGCTGACTTTGTCCTATTAAATTATGATTATCCAAACTTAAATGCAGCACAGGCAACAAATTTCAGTACAGGAGTACATTATGTCCAGCCTCTTTGTGTTAGTGCTAGATCCACATCAGAGTTATTGGCCGCAAAATTCCGGCCACCTCACTTCTGGCCACTTCCGTCACAGGGTGCGGCGGTTGCCATTTTGGGCAGGTCGGTAGCACGGCTGTTGCCTGTGTTCGGCAGGACAATGCAATGAGGCAGATCACGACAGATCAGTGTACAACACTGATTTGATGCACGACCTGCTATTTTGGACATCGCTGCTCAACGGTACACCCTCTCCAGAGCACACACAGCTGAACGTGTGTGCAGCTGCACAAGGGAACCCACCTCCCTCCACCCCCAGTGGTTTTTAAAGGGATCATCAACAACGTGATATCAAGAAATGGCTGAATGCACTGGATACAGCAAAGGCTGAGGGCCCCAATAATATCCTGGCTGTCGTGCTGAAGACTTGTGCTCCAGAACTAGCCGCGCCTCTGGACAAGCTGTTCCAGTACAGCTACAACACTGGCATCTATCCTACAATATGGAAAACTGCCAGGTAAGTCCTGTCTACAAAAAGCAGGACAAATCAAACCCGACCAATTACCACCTCATCAGTCTAATCTCAATCATCAGCAAAGTGATGGATGGTGTCGTCGACAGTGCTATCAAGCAGCACTTACTCACCAATAACCTGCTCACTGATGCCCAGTTTGGGTTCCGCCAAGACCTCTCAGCTCCAGACCTCATTACAGCCTTGGTCTAAACATGGACAAAAGAGCTGAATTCCAGAGGTGAGGTGAGAGTGACTGCCCTTGACATCAAGGCAGTATTTGACCTAGTGTGGCATCAAGGAGCCCTAGTAAAACTGAAGTGAATGGGAATCAGGGGATATTCTGCGGTGAGTGTCGCACCTCCTGACTCCCCAAAGCCTTTCCACCATCTACAAGGCACAGGTCAGGAGCGTGATGGAATACTCTCCACTTGCCTGAATAAGTGCAACTCCAACAACACTCAAGAAGCTCGAAACCATCCACGACAAAGCAGCCCGTTTGATTGGCACCCCATCGACCACCTTAAACATTCACTCCCTCCACCACCGGCGTACCGTGGCTGCAGTGTGTACCATCTACAAGATATACGCCGAAGTGGGTTTCCCCATTTCCTGGTGGTCTGCTGCATCCTGCACAACTTGGCCATCATGAGGGCGCAGCCTTTGCCACCACAGGTTCTGCAACCACCTCAGGAGGAGGAGGCGGAGGAGGAGGAGGAAGAGGAGGAGGAAGAGGATCAGAGGAGGAAGAGGAGGAGAAGGAGGAGGAGGAGGGGAGGAGGCAGCCTGCAAATCTCCGTTCCGGGGAGCAAACAGACTCCAGTTCCAATGAATGAACCCCAGATCCCTGTTGCTCAACACTTTCCCACCTTACCACCCCACTGTCACACAACATCACAGCGTCCGATTGGGTACAAAGCTGACATGAAAGCCACCACAAAACAAACATTCCAAACATTATTTATAAATAAGAGGTTATTAAACAAAATTAGGGCTCATGGGATTGGGGGCAATATACTAGCATGGATTGAGGATTGGTTAACAGACAGAAATCAGAGATCAATCTAGTGAATCTTTGTTGTACCGCCTCTAAGGCAAGTATGTTCTTCCTCAGATAAGGAGACCAAAACTGTGTGCAGTACTCCAGGTGTGGTCTCACCAAAGCCCTGTACAATTGTAGCAAGACTTCCTTACTCTTGTACTCCAACCCCCTTGCACTGAAGGCCAATATGCAATTTGCCTTCCTAATTGCTTGCTGTACCTGCATGCTAACTTTTTGTGTTTCCTGTATGAGGACACCTAAATCTCTTTAAACACCAACATTTAATAGTGGAGCATAAAGGTCGGCATGGACTGGTTGGGCCAAATGGCCTGTTTCTGTGCTGTATATCCTATGTAATCCTATCCTATATTACTTCATGTTTATCTACATTGAATTGCATTTGCCTCCTATCTGCCCATACCCCTAACCTATTTATGTCCTCCTGCAGTCTCCCACATTCTTCCTCACAATTTTCTCTGTCCTCTAATTTGGTATTCTCAATAAATTGATATTATTCCCTCTATATTCATGTCCAAATCATCCATTGGCCATGAATTCCATAGAATATAGTGTAAAATCTGGAACCTGGTGCCAGGAACACTTATTCCATGTTTAGCTATATTGTTTTTTGATCTACTCAAGAGCACTTCATGTATCCTCCTTTAACTGGGAGCATTGCAAATAAGTTGAATTTGGTCCATGAATCTTGACATGAATATTGCTTCACTGGTTTGTGATTTTTGACTCTTAATATAGTTCTGCTCATCTAACAGAGTGAGATTATTTCATTCAGAAATTGCTCACCCAACACATCCATTACCAATTCCTTAGCAACGTCTCCCTTTCAATCTGCTCAAAACTGATGAAATTCTGTGCACTTGTGACCACTTGCTTTAAGTGTTAGCTAATGCAACAAGCCCTTTAATCTGACCACACTACTGCAAAGCAGGCTCTTTAAATATGTTACTTGGCAGCACATCCCATGTAAAGTTTAAAAGGAAAACAACAACACAAACCTCCACCAATGTGGATTTATTACAGAAACCAATATGCAATGGAAAGGTTAAATGCACTCAATAATTTTGCTGTTCTTGTCAAAATCTTTTAATTACAATCAGTTCTCATTATAATCAGAAACATAATTTTCTGGAGACAAATCATCTTTATCTAGTCTGCTGACAGCTGCAGTCTAAAACTCAATTACTGTGGGTTACATTAGTTTCAGCACATGCTTAATTACTGGTCATTGAACATGGGGAAAGTACATATTCTCACCGAGGCTGAGGCAGTTACATTAGATAAATCAAGACTTGATTTCAAGTCTTAGAGCTAACTTCATCATTTTAATCACTACATTCAAATCTTCATTTGTTGACCGCCAAAGCAATGAACTTGCCCAGTATTTTAGGCATGCAACTTTTAAAGTCCATTCTTTCAGACCACTGCTGACCATAAGTGCTGGGTCAGTTCTGACCCTAAAATCCTGACTGCAGCTGTCTAAAAGAGAAAAGGGTAGAATTTCCAGGGGGGTTATCCTGATCTCCCGGCATAACTTCGACAGAAAGTTTGGAAAAAACCTTGGAAACATTATGCAAATGAGCAGTTACATTGGACCAGAATTTCATAGTAGTACAGCACAAAAGGAGGCCATTTGGTCCATCATGCTTGTGCAAGCTCTTTGGTAAAGCTATCCAATTAGTCCCACTCCCCTGCTCTTTCCCCATACCCCTGTATTATTTTTGATTCAAGTATTTATGCAATTCCCTTTTGAAAGTTACTATTGAATATGCTTCCACCATCCTTTCAGGCAGTTCACTCCAGATCGTAACAACTCGCTGCATAAAAAGTATTTCCTCATGTCGCCTCTGGTTCTTTTGTCAATCCCCTTAAACCTGTGTCCTCTGGTTACTGACCGTTCTGCCACTGGAAACAGTTTCTCTTTATTTACTCTATTCAAACCCTTCATGATTTTGAGCACCTCTATCAAATCTCCTCTTAACTTCTCTGCTCTAAAGAGAACAACCCCAGCTTCTCCAGTCTCTCCACATAACTGAAGTCCCTCATCACTGCTAACATTCTAGTAAATTTCTTCTGCACCCTCTCTAATGCCTTGACATCCTTCCTAAAGTGTGGTGCCCAGAATTGAAGACAATACTCCAGTTGAGGTCTAAACAGGATTTTATAAAGGATTATTAGCATAACTTCTTTGCTTTTGTACTCTGGGCAAGAATTTGGCAGATGGAGTATAATGTGGGAAAATGTGAAGTTATCCACTTTGGTAGGAAGAATAGAAAAGAAAAATATTATTGAAATGGAGAAAGAGTACAGAATGCGGCGGTACAGAGGGATTTCGGTGTCCTCGTACATGAAACACAAAAAGTTAACATGCAGGTGCAGCAAGTAATTAGGAAGGCAAATGGAATGTTGGCCTTTATTTCAAGGGGGTTGGAGTATAAAAGTAGGGAAGTCTCGCTACAACTGTACAGGGCGCTGGTGAGACCACACCTGGAGTACTGCGTATAGTTTTGGTCTCCTTATTTAAGGAGGGATAAACTTGCATTGGAGGCAGTTCAGAGAAAGTTCACTAGGTTGATTCCTGGGATGGAAGGGTTGTCTTATGAGGAAAGGTTGAGCAGGTTCGGCCTATGCTTATTGGAGTTTAGAAGAATGAGAGGTGAACTTATTGAAACCTATAAGATTCTGAGGGGGCTGGACAAGGTAGATGCTGAGAGGATGATTCCTCTCGTCAGGGAATCTAGAATGAGGGGGCATAGTCTCAGAATAAGGGGTCACCCATTTAAGACAGAGATGAGGAGGATTTTCTTCTCTCAGAGGGTCGTGATTCTTTGGAATTCTTTACCCCAGAGAGCTGTGGAAGCTGAGTCATTGAATATATTCATGGCTGAGATAGGCAGATTTTTGAGCAACAGGGGAGTCAAGGGTTATGGGCAGCAGGCAGGAAAGTGGAGTTGAGGCCAAAATCAGATCAGCCATGATCTCATTAAATGGTGGAGCAGGGTCGAGGGGCCGAATGGCCTGCTCCTGCTCCTATGTCTTATGTTCTTATGTTCGCCACGGATGAAGCAAGTGTAACTTCGCATGTGGTTGGCTTTGCAAATATGGCAGGCTTCCCAAGGGTGCAGGGCGTCGTAGACTGCACGCATGTGGCCCTTAGGGCACCCCATCACAACCCAGCTGTATTTGTCAACCGCAAGGGATTCGACTCCCTGAACGTCCAACCAGGGAACAGGCTATTCTGGATCTGGTACTGTGTAATGAGAAAGGGCTAATCAATAATCTTGTGGTAAAGGGGCCTTTAGGGACATGTGACCATAATATGATTGAATTTTAAATTAAGTTTGAGAGTGATGTAGTCCAATCTGAACTAAGGTCTTCAATCTAAACAAAGGAAACTACAAGCGTATGAGGGCAAGTTGGTCATGGTAGATTGGGAGGCTACACTAAAAGGTATGAAGGTGGACATACAATGGCTAACATTCAAGGAAATAATGCATAATTTGCAACAAACATATATATTCCTCTAGGGAATAAAAATCCAAATGGAAAAGTGATCCAACCATGGCTAACAAAAGAAATTAAAGCTAGTATTAAGTCAAAGAAGGAAGCTTATAAAGTAGCCAGAAAAAGTGGTCAGCCTGAGGATTGGGATCATTTTAGAAATCAGCAAAGGGGGACCAAGAAATTGATAAAGGGAAAATGGAATATGAGCACAAACTAGCGAAAAATATAAAAACAGATTGTAAAAGCTTCTATAGGTATGTGAAAAGGAAAAGACTGGTGAAGGTAAATGTAGGTCCTTTACAGTCAGAGATGGGAGAATTTATAATGGGGAATGAGGAAATGGCAGAGAAATTAAATAAATACTTTGTTTCTGTCTTCACGGAGGAAGGCACAAAAAACCTCCCTGAAATACGAGAAAACCAAGGGTGTGGTGAGAATGAAGAACTTAAAGAAATTATTATTAGTAAAAAAACAGTACTAGCAAAATTAATGGGACTAAAAGTCGTTAAATCCCAAGGACCGGATGACCTACATCCTAGGGTTTTGAAAGAGATGGCCATTGGGATAGTGGACGCATTGGTTGTCATCTTCTAAAATTCTATAGATTCTGGAACAGTTCCTGCAGATTGGAGGATAGCAAATTTAACCCCACTATTTAAGAAAGGAGGGAGAGAGAAAATGGGGAACTACAGACCTGTTAGCCTCACATCAGTAGTTGGGAAAATGCTGGAATCTATTATAAAGGATGCAATAACTGGGCACTTAGAAACTAATAGTAAGATTGGGCAGAGTCACCATGGATTTATGAAAGGGAAATCCTGTTTAACAAACCTATTGGAGTTCTTTGAGGATGTAACTAATGAAGTAGTCAAAGGGGAACCGGTAGATGTGGTGTATTTGGATTTTCAGAAGGCCTTCGATAAGGTCCCACACAAGAGGTTGGTGAACAAAATTAGGGCACATGGAATTGGGGGTAATATACTAGCATGGATTGAGAATTGGTTAACAGACAGAAAACAAAGAGTAGGGATAAACGGATCTTTTTCAGGATGGCAGGCTGTGACTAGTGGGGTACCGCAAGGGTCGGTGCTTGGGCCCCAGCTATTCACAATCTATATCAATGATTTGGATGAGGGGACTAAATGTAACATTTCCAAATTTGCTGATGATACAAAGCTAGGTGACAGTGTCAGTTGTGAAGAGGATGTGAAGAGGCTTCAAGGGGATCGCGACAGGCTCAGTGAGTGAGCGAGAACATGGCAGATGGAATATAATGTGGATAAATGTGAAGTTATCCACTTTGGTAGAAAAAACAGAAAGACAGAATGTTTCCTAAATGGTGAAAGATTGGGGAAACCAGGTGCTCAAAGGGACCTGGATGTCCTTGTACATGAGTCACTGAAAGTGAATTTGCAGGTGCAGCAAGCCAGTAGGAAGGCAAATGGTATGCTGGCCTTCATTACAAGAGGATTTGAGTACAGGAGTAAAGAAGACTTACTCCAATTATATAGGGCCTTGGTGTGACCACACCTGGAGTACTGTGTACAATTTTGGTCTCCTTACCTCAGGAAGGATATACTTGCCATAGAGGGAGTGCAATGAAGGTTCACGAGATTGATTCCTGGGATGGCGGGGCTGTCGTATGAGAAGAGATTGAGTAAAGTAGGCCTGTATTCTCTTGAATTCAGAAGAATAAGAGGGGATCTCATTGAAGCATACAAAATTATTACAGAGCTTGATAGGATGGATGCTGGGAGAATGTTTCCCTTAGCTGGGGAGTCTAGAACCAGGGGTCACAGCCTCAAGATAAAGGGTAGACCATTCAGGACTGAGATGAGAAGAAATTTCTTCACACAGAGGGTGGTGAATCGTTGGAATTCTTTACCCCAGAGGGCTGTGGAGGCTCAGTCATTCAAAACAGAAATCGATAGATTTCTGACTAGTAAGGAAGGATGTTCTTGCCATGGAGGGAGTGCAGCGAAGATTCACCAGACTGATACCTGAGATGGCAGGAATGACATATGAGGAGAGATTGGGTCGATTGTGCTTATACTCGCTGAAGTTTAGAAGAATGAGAGGGGATCTCACTGAAACTTATAAAATTCTGACAGGACTAGACAGACTAGATGCAGGAAGGATGTTCCCGATGGCAGGGGAGTCCAGAACCAGGGGTCACAGTCTAAAGATAAGGGGTAAACCATTTAGGACAGAGATGAGGAGGAATTTCTTCACCCAGAGAGTGGTGAATCTGTGGAATTCTCTACCACAAAAGGCAGTTGAGGCCAATTCATTAAATATATTCAAGAAGGAGTTAGATATATTTCTTAAGGCTAAAGGGATCAAGGGATATGGGGAGAAGGCAGGGACAGGGTACTGAATTTGGATGATCAGCCATGATCTCATTGAATAGCGGAGCAGGCTTGAGGGCAGAATGGCCTACTCCTGCTCCTATCTTCTATGTTTCTATGTTTCTAAGGGCATCAAGGGATATGGCGATAGGGCCGGTGAATGGAGTTGAGGCAGAAGATCAGCCATGATCTCATTGAATGGCAGAGCAGGCTTGAAGGGCCGAATGGCCTACTTCTGCTCCTATTTCTTATTTTCTTATTTTCTTATGATGTGTAACCACAGGGACATCATCATGCATGTTTGCGCAAAGTATCCTGGCAGTTGCCATGACTCCTTCATCCTGCGACAGTCTACTGTTCCTCAGCTGTTCAATCCGCCAACCCAACTTTCCGGATGGTTACTTTGCAACAAGGGCTATCCCCTGAAAAAGTGGCTCATGACACCGATGAGGAGGCCATCAAACGAGGCTGAGGAGCGGTACAATGTGAACCACATTTCCACCAGAAGCATCATAGAGCAAATCATCGGCTTTCTCCAAGTGCGATTCCGATGCCTCGATGGATCTGCTGGAACCCTGCAGTATGCAGCAGCTATGATGTCCAGAATCATCGTCATCTGCTGTGCCTTGCATAACATCGCACAGCAGCATGGTTTAGCGCTCCCTGAGGATCAAGTGGCTCAGTGTAGTGCATCCTTGGAAGAAGAGGGGGAGGACGAGGAGGAGGGGGAGGAGGAAGGAGAGGACGAGGAGGAGGAGGCACGCCTTGCGGAGCCGGATGTGGCCAATGCAGCAGCACTTGGGCACATTGCTGGCCGTCATGCAAGGGATGCACTCATCTATATCAGATTCGCGTAAGCTTATGCTTCAACCACAGGTGGCTAGCATACGGCTATGAATGTGTTGACAACATTCTTAAAACGCCATACATCATCTCTCCAATAAATGGTGCTTTCCTATCATTCTCAGCATCATCATTACAAATGCAAGTCGCCCTGAGGCCTCAATGTATAACTTCCATTTCCCAGAACACATAGGCCAGACCTTCAACTGTTTGCCATAACTTTTGTTTACTACATTCATAAAAGCATGACAATGCAAAATATTAAACAGAACCAAAGACAACAGAACAAAACACCCAAATGACTCCCCTTGTGACTATTTGTGCTTTATCTTCCTCTTACGCGTGCTTCTACGTGGTTGCTTCCCCTGTGGCTTCAGCAGATGTAGAGGCACCTTGCTGACTTTGATGCTGCACCTGCTTAAACAGCTTTTGTGGGTGTCCTCTGGGTTTGGGAGCCTGGGAGGGCTCCTCCACAGTCTGCCCTTCCTGCGGCTGTGCAGGGGCTGAAACGGCCATCTCAGTTGGGTGTGCAATGTGGGTCTCTGAGCGAGGGCTCTGCAGTGGCATGGTTGTGTGAGCGCTTGGAGAGGAGCCCACACTTTCTTGTTGCCTGCCACCAACATCTCTCTCATGGGTCAGCCGCACTTCAGTGCTAGCAAGTGGCTGGAGAGCACCTGGCTGCACATCAAGGGGGCCATGAGGACCCGTCTCTGTACTGACAGTCCTCATAACAAGGACGTCCATGAAACTCTGGTGTCTCTCCTCAATAGATGTCCAACTCTCCTCCATAGCTGACAATCTATTTTGAAGAGTCACCATGTTTTCCTTAGCCTGGTGACTTATGTCCTCCATGGCGGTTGCCACCCTCTCCATGGTGGAACGTTCATGTGCCATTGCCTCCACAAAGGCAGTGCTCATGTTAGAGATGGACTCCTCCATTCTCTCCATACTCGCAGTCACCCTGGATGCAAACCCTCTCAAAGACTCCTGCACTTGTTCCTGGAGTTCCAGCACTGCTCTCTTTCTGGATGGCCCCAGAGGCACAGCGTCTACATGCAGCTGAGCAGAGCTGGGAGAGTCCTGTGACCTCTGACGAGGACTCACCACTGCTGTCGCTGCCTCCACCATCTGCTGATGCTCACTTGTGAGCTGTGATACACCAGGTGACAACACTATGTCGTGAAGGCCCTGCCGAGGTATGCGTCTCTGCACTGGTGCTGGGTGTGCTGAATCCTGGTGATGCTGCAGGTTCCTCTGAGGAGTCGTCAAGCTCTTCCTCCTAGACAGTTGGGAGGGGGACGCTCGATGGTCCTGTGGGAGAGTAAAGGCATGAGTTAGACATCTGATTTTGAGGTAGCGGATACATCCTTTTGTGCAGATGATACAAAGCGAATCTCTATGAACATCATATGCAATTGCAGTCAATCATTAAATCTAAATGAGAGGGATGAAACTCTATTTTGTCACCAGCTTCGTCTAGTGCGCCCGTCTCTCCTTCCCCCACTTCCAGATCCTCGCCACCTCTAATGATTTCGTGCGCAGCCTCCTCAGCACTTGTCAATGTTGTGAGGGTTGGTGTGCCTCCTCCTGTCTGTGTTCTCTCCAACTTATTGTGGGCTATCTTTTCCTGCAAGGAGGGACACAAGCTGAGTTTCAGCGAGAGTGATGGAGTAACTGTGAAGAATCCATAACATAGAAGTTTAGAGGGAGACCAAGATGGAGTGAAGTGCCAAGAGGAAGCTAGCTCCCTGTGCATTGTTAGTTGTTGTCAATGCATAACAGTAAAAGCGAGTGTGAGGGGTACATAGGCAGGATGGTGAGGTCATTCAGTACAGTGAGAGAGATGGATAGGTAAGGGTGCAAGGGAAGTAAGGATAAGGTGGGATGTGGAGGAGCAGGCTTACAAAGCAGAGTGCTGGTGATCAGAAGACAAGGGAAGCAGATTGAAGGTAAGTGTGATGTGATGCTCAATTTTGATGATCGCAGAAGATCATTAAAGTGTTTCCTGCACTGGATCCAGGTGCATGAACAAACGGACCTTGTGCTGACCTCCTCAGCAATGCGCAACTAGGCTGCCTTGGTTTGCTGAGGAGGCTTCCTCCGGCTATTGGGAGGGAATAGAATATCCCTGCGCCCTCTTACTCCCTCCACATGAGTTTGGAGGGAGTCCTCAGTGAAGCATGGTGCAGCCTTAGGTTTCGATGCACTTATTGTGGCCTTGCCAATTCCAAACTCCAGCAAAATCAAGAAATGAAAGGCTGAGGCTGCATGGGGCCCTTAAAAACACCCGCACTAATGACGTCATCAGAGGCAACTAACAGACCCGATCCCAGTCATTGGACCGGCCAGCGCGCACCACTCAACTTAAGGGGCCAATTAAACAGAAATCTCAACTGGGGATCGGATGCAGCCGGCAGCGGGTCTGGACCCCGCCCACCAGGCAACCTGACTCCATTCTGCCTCCTCCATTAAATTCATGGCCCTTATTTCTCCTCTGGTGCCCACCCCCTTTTGCTGGGAAAATAATGGCGAGTTCATGGCATACGCCCTTATTATTGTATATAAATCCCAACAATTTGTGGCAAGAAAGAGATACAGCGTGAGTTGCGAATCGCCACAATTACTGGATGACATGTGCTGCTCCGCCGCAAGCCTTGCAAACACCTGAGCTCGCTGTCAACCTCCTCCAGAGTTTCAAGAAATTGCCACGTTTGCGCTGTTAAAACAAATTAAACTCACTGCAAAATTTAGGTCTCGTATTTAACACCGTAAGGACCCTTTTAATTATGAGATTTATGTTCCTGCAATGCCACTTAACCGCAAAGGCCCAGAAACGGAACAATTGAAACTGTGGAGTCTCACTCCTGCAGGTAGTAAATTGTTGCTAGAGTTTTTTAAAATTTAAAATGTAATAAAAAAAATGTTTTTCTAACTTTTCCTTTCTGTCTCTTTTTTTCTCTTTCTCTTAATCCAAACTTTTTCCCTCTCTTTATTTCTCTTTCTGTACTTAATTTGATTTTAATTTACACTATTTCCTTTTCCATTGTTCCTCTGTTTCTTTCTCTATCCTTAAATTTAATTGGTTAAGGGGATAGAGTGTTGGTCCTGTCGTTCACCAAGGTCCCAGATGCCCCGTTGCTTTCGCTGCGCTGTTATCAGCTCACACTTCCAGCAACTTGGATGGCAAACCATTTTCAAGCTGAATGTTCTGGGAAAAGTCTAGCTTACGGGGAATGCTGCGAGATGCTCCGCTGCAGCTAATTCTGGGCCATTATTTCTCTGGGATCTCCGCTGATCTTTCACCGAAGTTACGGTTGGGAAAATACACCCACGGAAATTCTACTCCACATTGTTTTTAGTTAACCTAAGAGATATGTTCTGATGAAAGATTATACCTGAAACACTGACCTGATTTTGTCTTTTTTCAGATGGTGATTAATCTGTTGTATAGTTCCGGTTTTATCTATTTTATCTCTTTGTTATAGGATGACTCTTGAAATGCAGTCAGTTTACATCTTGTTATCTCAGCACAGTGATAAATAAATAGAGTTTTCCTGATTTTCCTCACTGAAATAAACTGATGTTAGGCCAAGTCATTAAACAATCCTAAAGAGATATTGGAGACCCATACCTGTATCCAACCAGACTGAAGAACTATTCAGTCTGCAGAAACAGGAAGAGGAACTCAAGTGTTAATTGAGAATTTGCTGCATAGGTACAACTGGAAAGGATTGTTTATCAGGTGCCTAGGCATGTAGTGACTTAGCCCTTTTTCCAGTTTATCCAGTAATGTTTTAATTAATTCTGTAATAGACTTTCACATTTAGGGTCTGTAAAATTTGTTTTGTTTCATTCATTTGTTATCTTTATCCTGCTAGAAAGGAATTTTGTGTTTTCTATTGTAGCTCTGTGCATCATGATTTTTGTAGTCCTCTAGTTTTAATGTCTATTAAATAAATTTTCCCATACTCAATGGCCACTGCATAAACTCTAGTAACATTGGTAAAGGCTTTGCTGTTGTTAGATTTTAGGGTCAGTTTCACAGTGGCGAGGAAAGAATAAATCACACAAAATGTGACAGTGTATTAAATAATTTCAAATGCTATTGTTTTGCTTTTCCTCTTCAGTCTCAAAAATAATCAGGGAGGATTGTTTGCTCATTAAATTTTAAACAACCTACTCCTCTCTGCAGCCTTATAAATACAATACACTAGGCATAGGTCTGCCGTGTTTGTATTATTTATTTATACAAACTGCCTTTGTATTTGTGTATGTGACTATCTAGCACTGCATTAAATTACTCCTCCTCTCCCTCACCCAGATCATCGGGCAAGAGGCCGACCATCTGGAGACAAGGGTCACACCTGCACATGTGGCTCATAACACCTGCCAGGAACCCAAGCACAGGCACAGAGATGATATTCGACCAGAGCCACACCTCTGTCAGAGCTCTGACAGAACAACCATCAGCACCCTCAAGCAACGCTTCTGCTGCCTGGGCATCCGTTGATAGTGAGGAAGAAAGCTGCAGACTGCAGGAAGATATCAATGGACTGGTCAGGTGGGCAGAACAGTGGCAAATGGAATTCAATCCAGAGAAGTGTGAGGTAATACATTTGGGGAGGGCTAACAAGGCATGGGAATACACAATGGCCCAGAAATTCGGGTCCCAACGCGTGAGTACGGATGGAGTACTCACGCGTGGACCCGATGGAAGTGCCGGAATCTTGCATGCACTATGCATGCGCGGGAAACCGGCACTTCCAATCCTCTGAACCAAGGGGTTCAGAGGTCGAACGCGTGCGCGCGGGAGTCTGCGCGTGCGCGTTGAACTTCCTTTTTTTTTTCAGGTTTTAACGTGCGGGTAAGTCTGTACATTTTAGAAATGTAAAAAGCAGCCGTAAGGACTTCATTTTCAAAGGTAAGTGGTCAATTATTTAAAATTAAAACATTTTTTCCACAGGTTTTTTACTTTTAAATACTTTAAAGCAAGGTAAGTTTATTTTTAGCCCCGTTTTTTTATAAAATTATTTTTTTCAAAAATGTAAATTTTTGTTTAAAATAGTTATTTAATGTCATTTATAGTTTATTTACAAAGTGTGATGTTTTTAAAAAATTTATTTGAAGGTAAAGTACAGTTTTACAGCCTCAGCATTTATATGTTTTGACAGGTCTATCTGTCCTATCTGTCAAGACTTATGAATGGAGCATTCCCTGCTCCGATTGGCTGCCTGTTGCTCACGTGATCCCAGGGGACGCTTCGCACTAACTACGCCCCTGGGACACGCCAGCATAGCGCGCCGGCCTCTGGGACAGGCCTCGGAGAGGAATTCCACGCAGGCCAAGAGGTCAACTGCCGGCGCGCTAGGTAAGTGTAGGTCGGGGGCTTGCACCCGCGGGAAGCCCCCGACCTGAATTTCTGGGCCAATAAATGGTAGGGTACTGGGAAGTATAGAGGAACAGAGGGACCTTGGAGTGCATGTCCATAGATCCCTGAAGGTAGCAGGACAGGTAGATAAGGTGGTTAAGAAAGCATACGGAATACTTTCCTTTATTAGCTTGAGGCATAGAATATAAGAGCAGGGAGGTTATGCTTGAAGTGTATAAAACACTCGTTAGGCCGCAGCTAGAATACTGCATACACAAACCCACCATGCTGAGCAGCCAAACCACTGCAGCTAAAGAAAATATCGTAGCATTGTGACTATATTACTGGACAACTAATTGTAAAAAACCCAACTGGTTCACTAATGCTCCTTAGGGATGGAAACCTGCCGCCCTTCCCCAGTCTGGCCTATATGTGATACCACCTCCACACCAGTGTAGTTGCCTCTGAACTGCCCTCTGAAATGGCCTAGCCAACCATTCAGTTGTATCATACATGGACTGCAACGGCTGAAGTAGAAGGTGCCACCACCACCTTATCAGTGCAACTGGGGATGGATGATAAATGCCAGCCTTGCCAGCGATGCCCACATTCTGAGAATGATTTCTTTTTAAATTAAGGTGGTAAAAGTGGGGGGAGTAAGAGAGGCATGAAGGGAGTTTCATCTTACCTTGGCATTTCTGGTGAAGACATTAACTTTCTTCCTGCCCTGCTTCCAGGTTCTGAGTAGAATGCTGTCGTGCATTGCCACCTCTCTCCATTGTTGTTGGCAAAGTTGCCTAGGCAACTGGTGCCCACCAGAGGGGAACAGGACCTCGTTCCTGCTGTTCACTTGCTCTATGAGCACTTCCTCAGCGAAGAAGAATCAGAGAATCAGTAGGCCTTGGATAAAGCCATTTGCCAGTGGATGCAGACAATGAATTGTCACTAACCAGCATTGAAAAGTGGCTCTCCCCTTTGGGAGGTACAGGCTGCTTATAGGTAGCGACAGCCCGGCTAGATATTCCATCCTCCCAATCGGCGAGCTGCCTACGGGAAAGGCAGTTAGCGCTGGCCGCACGTTGATAATATTTAAATTAGGCCTGACTACAAAAATGAATGGGGCCTCCCACCAACATCATTGGGAGGGCGGAACAAACAATTTGCCCACAACCCACCCAATCTGCCAGCTACCATCATCAAAGCGTTTCTTGTCTTCCACTCAGTCACCTGAACTTTCAACTTCGGCGGGGACGTAAAACGGGCGATATTGGTTTGGCCGCCTGTTAGACATCTCGCCCAGTGAAGTTAATGAGAAGGAAAATCAGGTAGGACGTACAACAGGATGCTGATCTCCAACTGCCAGTAATCGGCCCATGCCCAAAGTGAAAATTCCACCGCCCGCCCCACCATGTTCAGGATCAACGGCAGCAGATGTCCATGGGGGTTTGGGGATGCAGTAACCTGGAACATATGGTGATTACTGGAGTATGGGTTTGTGGATGAAGTTCTGTAAGCAAACATGGACCCCATGCTGAACATATCTAACATCTGGAAGTGACAAATCAGAACAAATGAAGCTCAGGGAAGGTGGCAGGAGTTCAAGCTGTGCAGAAATGTAAATGAGCCACTACTTGTAACCTTTGACCTTCAGCTAATTATTTTTCCCCTAAGGGTGTGAAGCTCGGGACAGATTGCTCCTGGTTACTGCAATCTGCTAGGATCTCCAATGCTCACCAGGTGACAAGCTCTGGACTGAATCAGGAATCTAAATTGATCTGACATCATTTGGTTCAAATCAATTCAGCAAAAGCCGTATTTTGGACATTTTGGTCCTGATATTTACGGGGCGGTGTGGAGGGTGTGGGTGAGGCTGAAAATGGCCAAAGAACCTAGCAAGGCCTCATTAACATGTTTTAGCTCCAATGCCCACCCAGCAGCCAGCCTAATGGCCAGCCTGACTGACGGGTGGGAGAAAGCACCAGCGGCAGGAGACCGCAGCTGGGCACCTTTGGGGGCGGTCAGAATGGCCCACGATCTGGAGGGGGGAGAGGCCCGCAATTGGGAGGGCGAGGCTGAAGTCATCCTTGAGGGGCCTGGGGGATCACTCCTGCACCTCCTGGCCCACAAGGGGTGCTGAAAGAAACACTTACCTTGTGGAGCCGGCAGTCCCCACCTCCTGCCACTGTAAATAAGGCGGCAGCCGAGGGTGTGTGTGCGCTGTGTTGGGGTTGCGATCCCCGTATTTAACTATTTAACAGCCCCTCCCGACCCTCTCTCACCCATCGTGGAGGGGTTATTATCGAAACCTTTGATTCAATTCAGATTCATGTCCTATAGAGCAGACTGCAGCTTGTAGTTTGTATGCGGCCCCTAAGTCCTGATGTACAGCCACAAACCACAACAACAAACTTATTATGCGCCTTCAACGAAGGTAAAACATCCCAATTGCTTCACAGAGGTGTAATCATAAAAAACAGACGCATAGCAAAAGGAGATATTAGAAGTTGACCTTTGTCAAATAGGTGGGTTTTGAGGAGGGTCTTAAAGGAAGAGAGGGAAGGGAAGAGGCAGAGGGGCTTAAGGGAGATATTCCAGAGTGGCTGAAGTCACAGCCGCCATTCCTGGGGCAAAGGGAGGCAGAATATAGAAGATGTCATAGTCAAAGGAAAGGTGAGCTTGGGGGAGGGGTCTGTAGGGTCAGGGGAGGTTGCAGAGAGGATGAGGGATTTGAAGGATATAAACAGAAAGATGAGAATTTTAAATTTGAGATGTTGGGAGAGCAGGAGACAATGTAGGTCAGTGAGGTCAGGGGCAATATAAGTGGTGCCGGATAGAATTGGGCAGCAAAGTTGAAGTTTACAAAGGGTAGAAGATGGGAGGCCAGCCAGAAGAACACTGGAATAGTTGAGTCTGGAGATGACATGGAGTTTCAGTGGCAGATGGGTTGAGGTAGGGATGGAAGCAGATGAAGTTATGAAGGTGGAAGTAGCTGGTGTTTGTGATGGAAAGGATATGAGGTCGAAAGCTCAGCTTGGGGTCAAATAGAATCACGAGGTAGCAAACAGTCTGATTCAGCCCAAGATAGTGGCCAGAAGGGGAATTGGAATTGATAGCAAGGACTAAAGATAATTGCTTCAGTTTTTCCAATGTTTAACTGGGGAAAATTGATGCTCATCCAAGACTTGATGTTGGACATGCAGTTTGAAAGCACAGAAGCAGTAGGGGTTGAAAGAGGTGGTGTCATTGGTGGGTAAATCCTACATCAAAAGATGCACAGCAGGGTGTTTGGGCATCTTCCCTTCCTTTTCTCATTCAACTTAAATCGCTCACTCATATGGTCACACACACAGCATGACAACTTGGTGATGCATTGCATTGTCCCTCATCTGCTACTGCTTACCTTTGCCACTACATACTAACCCTCATTAATCTTCAAGTTTTCTAACTCCATCAAACCATCCTGGGCTTTGCAGGGGCACAGACTGAAGCAGACAATTCTTCCAAAGATGCATTGTTACTTGATCTAGCCCTTCCAAGCACCAGCGCAGAAATTGGCATCTCACGGGGCGTAGATGTTGGTCTAGAAATTGGATAGTGCCGCCCCAGTTTTTCTTTTTTTTTTAATTCATTCCTGGGATGTGGGCGTCACTGGCAAGACCAACCCTTCTCCAGTGATTACCCCATCTGGAGGAAAACTGAGACCTTGAAATTTTAGTTAGTGAGAGAAAATGGTTGACGAAAACGTTTTCAAAATGCATTTTGAATGATTCAATTGGTTCACCTATTTTAATGTTTATTACTGGACGGTTATCATGACTGGTCATTCATGATTGGTTATTTTCAGAAGTCCTTAGCAGCTTTCCATAGGTAGTTTTCTAGCCGCTTTCTTTGCTATTGATTCATATGTTCCCTACCTCTTTAATTCTGATTTGTTGATGTTTTACTTTGAGCAAATCAACAAAGTGTTGGAGCAAAATTGTGACAATAGGAATCGTGTGCTTGACTCCCGATGGTTAATATATTATTAATCGATCTCCCATAACGTTACACATAGTTGGTCAGAGGGTATAACCTCTTTTACCTGTTTCTGTTATCTTCTCATTACTTCTCTCTATGTCTGTTTTTCTCCTCTTCTGCATTGCTTTCCTTAACTCTTCTTTTGGCTTTATTCTCTTTACTGTTCTACTGCTCTCTCTGGCTTTGTATTTTTCCTCTTTGCTTCTTTCCTTTCCAGTGGAAAATGATGAATGGCTTAGCAACAGGGAAAGGAAACACCAAAAACTGTAAGCTGCATTCAGGAGGAGGCCCTCATCCCATCCCCTTTCTGATCACTCAGGCTTCCCCCACCTTGTCATTTCCATTACATTTCCTAAGATTTCACTTTCCCAGTCCCTACTCACTTTCCTAAACTCTTTACTATTCCTACCACTTCCCCTTTGAACTACCTGCTCAACTCCTGTATCCTTTAAGTATAAACTTTAAAGGAATTAAATGACACAAAAGATAATTCAGTTGATGTGTTAGTGAAATATACAATTTTGGGGCATTTTTATTTTTAAACCCTTATTTTAGACTTCAGAGATTTCAGTTATTGAGAAACAAAGGTGGATGAAAAAAAATCAGAAAGCATTTTGAGTGATTTGTGGGAATCCAGTGACCACATTGTACAATCACAGGGTGAAGTATTCACACTATAAAATAGTAGGTATTGTGTATCACACAGTGTGATGCCTTTAATATTAAAGAGTCTATCACAAAGTCACCTACAGGAATAACAATCCAATGTGATATTTATTATTAGGATTCATTCAGGTTAAGTGCAGCAGAATAATTCAGCTTTATAAGATAGTCACAGTGTAATGGCAAGATGGATATTAAAGACAGCTAAATTATGAGCTATTAATACATGCAGGCTTCCTTAGTTCGATAATGCTAAGGACATGCAAAGGTAATAAACAGTTACTGATGGAGAGGAAGGTGGTTTTAGGCTTCAGTGAATGTAGCCCAAGTGTCAAAAAAGGCTTGTCCAGCCAAAGCGTGAACATTTTTTTTGTTTAAATTGACCTATTTAGCAGTCTACCAGAGAGACAAGTCTGTAGTTTATTACTGTTGTGAAATGAAGTCTGGTACACTTCAAATGTTTACAAAATGTGCTGTGGTCTTTGAGAGTGTGACTGTTCATAAAGTTAAAGTATGAGAAGGTTCAGCTTTAGCATTTCATTGGTTTGCTGAGACATGGTGTGTGATGGAAACCTCCCATGTGGTGTGTTCAATAAATATTAATGGCCCCCTCAGAGTTATTTATGAGAAAGAAAGGAAGCTGAGTGAAAAATGAAGTGACAGATTCTAAGAGAAGGAATGTTTACCATTCTGTAGGTGAAACTCTGTGAACCAGTCTAGTAGGCTGCAGAGAATGGTAAAGCAACGTGTTTCATTCTCCTGGACAAGGACAATGACAGAAATGTGCAGACTAATTCAGGAAAGGAGAAGAAAAAATAAGGAAGAAAAAATTACAACTATAACTTTTTTTAAATTGTGGTGCGTGCAATATACTGTAATTATGAAAAGGTACAATGTTTTTGCATCTAATGGGCATAAATCATTTTGAAATTCATCACAAATTCTCAATTAAGTACTCTAATCCGTGTGAACCTGAGACTTTCTGACGAGGAAGACCCCGATTCAAACCATAGTCTGCACTCAGCAGGCGGTGCAACGAAGTTTCACGAGATTGCTCCCTGGGATGAAGGGTTGTCCAATGAGGCGAGTTGAGTAGATTGGGCCTATACTCTCTGGAGTTTAGAAGAATGAGAGGTGATCTCATTGAAACATATGAGATTCTGGGGGGGATTAACAGGATAAATGCTGAGAGATTGTTTCCCCTGGCTGGAGAGTCTATAACTAGGGGGCATAGTCTCAGGATAAGGGGTCGGCCATTTAAGACCGAGATGAGGAGGAATTTCTTCACTCAGAGGGTTGTGAATCTTTGGAATTCTCTGCCCCAGAGGGCTGTGGATGCTGAGTCATTGAGTTTATTCAAGGCTGAGATCGATATATTTTTGGACTCTAGTGGAATCAAGGGATATGGGGATCAGGCAGAAAAGTGGAATTGAGGTCGAAGATCAGCCATGATCTTATTGAATGACGGAGCAGGCTCGAAGGGCTGTATGGCCTACTCCTGCTCCTATTTCTTATGTCCTTATGATCTTGACTGGAATGGTGGTAGGGCTACTATAATTAACCTTAGCACCTATAGGTTAGGGAGGGGAAAAATCAGTTAGGGCTCCGATTCCTGATCACTCTCCCATGACTCCTGCTGGAAAGTTCATGTGTGGGCACAATCGTACCCAGTTATGATGCTCACCTTGGTTAAATAGGAAACCACCACTCACCTGCGAAGTTCGATAGCCAATTGGGGGAGGTACAAGATGCCCATTGAACTGCAGCTCAGCAGGGACAGTGCCGCAGCCAAGGAGGAAAAATATTCTCAATTTGTTAAAATAAATGTTTCTACTAGTTTTACCTGAGAACAATCAACAACAACTTATATTTATGTAGTCCCTTTAAAAGTAGAAAAAAAGCTTCACAGTGACACAGGAAAAATGGTCAAAGATGGAGATATCAGGGTGAAAGAGGTGGAGAGGTGGATTTTAAGAAGGGTCTTAAAGGAGGAAAGGGAGGTGGAGAGGCAGAGGGGTTTAGAGAGGGAATTCTAGAGTGTAGGGCCTAGGTGCTGAAGGCACTGCCACCAATAGTGGGACAAGGGGAGGGTGGGTGTACAAGAGGCCAGAATCGGAGGAACAAAGTTTGGGGGGTTGGTGGGAGGGGCGGGCGGGGGCTGCTGGAGGGTTGCAGTGACAGGGAAAGGTAAGGCTACTAATCTAATGTAGCATCTGATCTAGTATTCTGTTTCACTTGTTGTGTTAAGAAGTAGCCATCACATATCTCTATGAAATTGCTTGGACTTTCATCCCTCACTTCTGCTTATCTTTGTTCTAACTAATTTACACTTAAACATTGACATGTTGCATGATCACCACATCATGACTTCCTGCTGTAATGATGCCAAGCAGATGCCAAGAATGCTGATGAGGCCCGAGGACTGATTTCCATCAATCCCTGGCCTCCTGGTTTGGGCACACATTGGTTGCGCAGCACTGAATCTGGGTCCAAAAATAGGCCCAGATCAACATCTACCTCCTAACATGTCTAAAGAGCTCTCTGTCTACCTGTTCACCTTGAACTGCTGATCTGTAACTTCTATGCAGATCGCTTTTGTTAGCCCCCTTCCTCTGTTATAATTTCCTATTAACACCTGTTACATCATCCCTTATCAACAATGCCAGTTTAGCAAAAATGTCTTCTGCAGTACCTCACAATTCTTCTTGTGCAGCCTCCCCGCAGTTTGTTGGAATTGCCTACTCTGAGCCAGACTTGGATGTAAGCTGCCCACAAAGCAGGAGACTACCCACTGTGTCTGGCATTGTCATCTCTGTTATCTCCAATTTGCCACATTTTCAATTAAAAAAATGATTTGAAACCATTTTGCAGTCGACCCATATGGTAAGCTGACAGCTATTAATACAGGCAGATGGAAAGCCCATTGGGAACAAGCACATTAATGGGTCATATTCAGCAGCTTATTCTTTTGGCGTTGAATTAGATGAGAAAAGTGATGAATCATGTTAAACGTTGGCAGTGGTGGCTCTGCAGCAGTTCGTCCTGTGAGTAATCATAGGTCAGGGGCTCAGAGCGGTCGTTCTCCAGTTGGCAGAGAATGTTACCTTTTCTTGTATTGCCGGCATTTTCCACCTTTTCCAGCTTAATCGACAGTTCTGCGAAGAGGTGCACGTTGCATTGACTGTTCTTTCAAACAGTTTCTTGAATCCTAGGCCAAATTCCCTTGTAGTTCCAGTACACAACCCATATTTACTGATTACTGAGGGCTTTGTTTTGAGGTTTTATTTTTGCTCAGTCATTGTTATTAGCTGGGTGAAGGAACCAAGGTTCAGGCTTTTTATTCATATTCTATTATTCTGCATTTCCACCACATCCAACAATTGTGGTTTATTCTCTTAAAATCTTCAAAAGTAAGTACCTTGGCCAAAGTTTTCCCCTAAAAAAAGGGTGGGTTTGGAGCGTGGGGACAGTTAAATTGTTAAAAATGGGATTCCCGACCTGATCCCACCTCCAACCTGCCCACTTCCGGTCTTGCCGGAGGTGGGGTGGGGGGGTGGGGGTGGGGGGGGTGCGATCAGCCAACCCGCTCCCAGGGGGCGTTACCACAATTTAAATATTGTAATGAGTGTGATGAAATATTCCATTCATCACTCATCAGTATTTCTCTGCCTGTGACTGTGGTTGGTTTCAGTTTCATTTCCATTGTATTGTACTGTGTGTAGGGCTCCGCCCATACCTGGCTCCTATGTAAGCTGGCCCAGCCTGCAGCACATCCAGTATGGCAGACCTCTGGATGGAAGATACATTCTCCTCTGTGTGTTACCTTCTAAGTCAATAAAAGCCTTGTTTTGTTTCGCTAACATCGAGTCTCGGATTTATTGAGGCACATCAATGAGGCTGGAAGCTTCTATTTTCTCCTCCATTTTGAATTTAACTGCCTGTGCACGGGTTTCACACAATCGTGAAACCCAGCAGTTAAACAGAGGCAGGGACTGCTGCATCCAGGAGGTAAGTGGCTTTATACCTATCTCTTGGATCCAGGGTCCCTAGCTCACCCACCCCCGGTGATCGGAGACCCCACCACATGAGGCCGGTGGCCAGCCCCGATCCTCTAGCACCCCCCTGCCGATTCTCCACCACCCCCTTGATCCCTGGCCAACCCCCCACCCCCCACAATACCCGACCACCCCCCCCGACTACCCCCCATCACCTGTCAATCCCCGATCTCCCCGATCCCCGACCTCCCCGATCCCCGACCTCCCCCATCGCCTGCCGATCCCTGACCTCCCCGTTCCCCGACCTCCCCCATCGCCTGCCGATCCCCAACCTCCCCGATCCTCGACCTCCCCGATCCCCGACCTCCCCATCACCTGCCGATCCCCGACCTGCCCGATCCTCGAGCTCCCCCATCGCCTGCCGATCCCCGACCTCCCCGATCCTCGACCTCCCCCGTCGCCTGCCGATCCCTGACCTCCCTGATCCTCGACCTCCCCCATTGCCTGCCGATCCCTGACCACCCCGATCCCTGACCACCCCAATCCCTGACCTCCCGGATCCCTGACCTCCTCCATCGCCTGCCGATCCCTGACCTCCCCGATCCTCGACCTCCCCCATCGACTGCCAATCCCCGACCACCCCGATTCTTGACCTCCCCAATCCCCGACCTCCCCGATCCCCGATCTCCCCATCCCCTGCCGATCCCCGACCTCCCCGATCCCTGACCACCCCATCCCCTGCCAATCCCCAAACTCCTGCTGCTCCTAAAACCCCCCCAACCGATCCTCTCTCCTCCCTCCCAATTGCCAACCCCCTCCTGCCGATTCCCAAACCCCCTCCTCCCAATTGCCAACGCCCCTCCAGATTCCCGACTCCCCTCCCACTGATTGTCGACCTCCCTCCTCCCGATTGCCGACGCCCCTCCAGATTCTCAAACCCCCTCCCATTGATTCCCAAACCCCCTCTCGCCGATTGCCAACCTCCCTCCTCCCGATTGCCAATGCCCCTCCAGTTTCCTGACCCCCCTCCCGCCGATTCCCAACCCCCCTCCCGCCGATTCCCAAACCCCCCCTCGCCGATTCCCAACCGTCGATTCCTGAACCCCCTCCCACCGATTCCCAACCCCCCCTCCCGATTGCTGACCCCCCTCAGGAAACTTGGCAGCTAAAGAGAGGCAGGAGCTGACATATCGGCAGGGCTTGCGGGAAACCTGGCCTCTCGGCAGGAACAGAAGAACCAAGGAGTGTACGTACACAAATCTATGAAGGTAGTAGGACAAGTTGAGAAAGCTGTTAAAAAATCCGACGGGATCCTTGGCTTTATAAACAGTGGCATAGGGGGGAATTTTAACTGCCCCACGATGAGTGGGAAAGGTTGGTTGGGGGGGGTTAAATCAGTAAATATGTGCAACCCGACCCAAACCCTCCGTGAATGCGTCTACTTCTAGTTTAACCGGAGCGGGTTTGGGGGTGTCCAAGTAACCCGCTCTGGCGAGGTGTGTCAGTAATTATAATATGCTAATAAGGCTCCATTTCTGAAATTTTGGGAGCCATTAGAATTTAACGGCTGTGGGCAAATGAGAGTAAGCTAGCAAGAAATATAAAAACAGATGGTAAGAGCTGCTACAGGTATATAAAAAGGAAGAGCGTAGCTAAAGTAAACGTTGGTCCCTTAGAGGATGAGTCTGGGAAATTAATAATGGGAAACAGGGAAATGACGGAAACCTTGAAGAAATATTTTGTATCGGTCTTCATGGTAGAAGACATTAAAAGCATCCCAATAATGGCGAATCAAGGGGCTATTGGGGTGGAGTGGGGGGAACTTAAAACAATCACTATCACTAGAGAGAAAGTGATGCAAGAAAAAGGAGACTTACCATCAAGTAACTTTAAAGTAAGCTTTAAGTAACTTATAAACACACTATATACACAAGAGAGGTCTTTACCATGCCTCTGGTAGAAGCCTCTTACAATACTGAACAGGCCAGTATTTATACCAGTCCAACAGGAAGTGACATATGACAGGAAGTGAGGTATGTACACAGTTCATAGTTCATAGTTCACAGGAAGTGATGACATAACTTCCCGGAAGTTATCATTTTTATCACATTCTTCCCTCCTGCAGGATTAGGAGGCTGTGGTCTACCTTTTGGTCCGCAGCCGCCGAACAAGGAAGAGTCGCACCCGTTTGGATTCCCGTCGTAGAGGGTCGCTGGTCCGCTTACATGCGGTTGGCCATTGGTCAGAGTCTGTGTGGCCTGGATTGCCCTGTGAAGGGTCGGGGAGATCATGGCTTCGAGTACGAGCCCCAATAGGTTCAAAGTCGGACTGCCTCTGTTCAGAGGGAGGTGCAGAGCTGGTCTGTGGCGGATCAGTACTTCCATGCGCGGTACTGGGAGGGTCGCAACCTTGAGCACGGGGTTCTACCGGCACCAAGCTAGTTGGTGTCCGATCAGGATCCTGGAGAGGGGTACCTGATAGGTCCCAAGAGTTTCCTGGTGAAATGCCATCACCCGATGTCCCACTAGGTCCTGGTGGGCAGGGAGCCAGATCCCGTAATGATACGGTAGATTCTCGGCCGTCGGAATATCGTATGTTTGCATAGGTGGGGTTGGCATCGGTTAGTTCGACCTCGTCTACAAGAGGGTCATTTTTAGACGTCCGAACGTATCTTCGGAGTAATACAGGTCCAGGAGTAGTTAGCCATGACGGGAGTGATGTCCCATGAGATGAGCGACGCTGGAATCCAAAGAACCGCTCATGAGGTGTAGTATTTGTGGCTGTAGAAAGCAGGGACCGTATAGAGTGCAATGCATCCGGAAGCACTGTTTCCCATTGCTGGTCTGGTAGGCCCCGAGATCTTAAAGCGAGACGTACGGAATTCCAGATGATACCGTTATACCTCTCTACCTGCCCATTTCCGATGGGATGGTATGGTGTTGTTTTGCTTGTAGCAATTCCCCGTTCTGAGAGGTAGTCCTTGAGTTCCCTTGACATAAAGGATGGACCCCGATCTGAGTGAATATAAGCCGGCATGCCACAGAGAGAAAATACCTGCTCAAGGCAGCAGATTACTGTAGACGCCAGCATATTGGAGCAGGGGAAGGCAAACGGAAAACGTGAATATTCGTCGATCATGGTGAGCAAATATGTGTTCCGAGTTGAAGAGGGCACTGGGCCCTTAAAATCGATGCTAAGTCGTTGCATCGGTTGGGTTGCATGTATGAGTATACCATCTGAGGGGCGGAAGAACTGAGGTTTTAATTCCGCACAAAGCCGGCATTCTGAGCATATTTTCTTTACATCTCCAGTGGAAAAAGGGAGATTCCGTGATCGTACGAAATGTAGCATGCGCGTAACGCCAGGATGACACAAACCATTGTGAACATCCATGAGAGTGGAGGATGACATAGTGGAGCAGAATGCCCGTGTGAGGGTGTCCGGGGCCACATTCTCCTTGCCAGGCCGATAGAGAATGGTATAACCAAAAGAGGCCAGTTCCATCCTCCAAAGTTATATTTTATTATTCTTAATTTTGGTTCGTTTTCGATTATCGAGCATGAAGGCGACTGATCGTTGGTCCGTGATCAATGTAAAGTGCTGGCGAGCTAGAAAATGGTTCCACTTCCGTACTGCCTCTATGATGGCTGTGGCTTCTTTCTCAACCGGAGGATAATGTAGCTCGGCACCTTGTAAGGTCCTGGACATAAATGCTACAGGACGACCTTCCTGATTCAGAGTAGCCGAGATCGCCACCTCCGAGGCATCACATTCAACCACGAAAGGGAGATTCTCATCAATGGAGTGAAGAGCCGCTTTCTCCAACTGTTTTTTGAGAAGGTTAAAGGCTGCAACAGCCACTGTTCCCAGTGGAAATGATCTAGCATGCAGCAAGGGTTGGATTTTGTCCGAAAAATGAGGAATCCATTTAGCGTAGTATGCAAACAGACCGAGAGCCCGACGTAAAGAAGCCGGATTCTTAGGTGACGGGAGCTCTTGGAGCGGGCGAAGTCTTTCTGGGTCTGGCTTAATGATACCATTGCCTACGCAGTAGCCAAGGATGTTGATGGTCGGTTGCGACTCAACAGATTTGGATTCATTCAGGGTCAAATTACGGCGATGGAGGGCATCCCGAAATTTTTGGAGGTTGGAGTCGTGTTCCTGTTGATCGTGACCTGCAATGGTAATGTTATCAAGATAGGGAAAAGTGTCCCTTAGGTTTTCCTGCTTAACCAGGCCATCCATTGCCCGTTGAAAGACAGCCACTCCATTAGTAACCCCGAATGGGAGGCGACGAAATTGGTACAGCCGTCCATTAGCCTCAAAGGCTGTGTACTGCTTATCTGAGACCTTCAAGGGTAACTGATGATAGGCACTTTTTAAATCGTAAGTTGAGAACACTTTGTATTCGGCCAGTTTATTAACCATATCATCAATGCGTGGCAATGGGTAGGCGTCCAAGTCGGTATATTGATTGATGGTTTGCGAATAATCGATGCATAGTCGCTGTTTGTGAGGTTTTAGAGGGTTCTTGACAATGACGACTTGAGCCCGCCAGGGCGACGAACATGGTTCAATGATATCCTCTGCTAGAAGTCGAGAGATTTCAGCCGCAATAAAAGATTGGTCTTCCTGATTAAAGCGCCGCGATTTCGTTATTATCGGTTTGCATTGAGGCGGAATACTGGCAAATAATGAGGGTTCATCAAGTGAAGCTGCTGATAATGCACAAAATGGTAATTTAGACGGTATATTAGAAATAGTAAGTCCGGGTTTGGATCCACCAAACTCAATGGTGAGTTTCTTATGCTGTTTTTGGAAGTCCAGCCCTAAGAGGAGATCACTACATAAGTCCTTGAGCACCGAAAGTCGGGTGGAGGGATACATACGACCATGAAGTGTCATATCAACAACACAAAAGCCGGAGATTCTGGTATTAAGTGATGACTGGGCCATCGCAATTGCCTGGTCCGATGGGAAGACATGTAGTTTCAATTTCGCAACAATCTGTTCCTTAATGAAACTATCAGTACTTCCTGAGTCAATTAAGGCATCTAAGGTATGCCCTTTAATTGAAATTTTTGTGGCTGCATGAGACAGGTTCTGTGGGCAAGCAGCTGTAATTGGTGTCGTTGCACAGAGAGTGGCTAAAACTCTCGGTGTGCTCCTTCGGGAGAGAGCTCGAGAGGAAGCTTGATAGGTCCTAGCTGGAGCATCTTGATAGGCCCTAATTGGGGCAGTTCGGTAGGCCTTAGCTGGATTGGCCCTCGTAGAGGCCCTTGATAGGCAAACTTTAGCAAAGTGTCCTTTTTTCCCGCAATAGCTGCAGATTGCATTGCGAGCAGGGCAGGTTTTCCTAGGGTGAAAAGCATCTCCACAAAAGAAGCATTCCTTCCTAGATTGCCAAGAGGCTGCTAAAGTGGGGTCGTCCTCCTCTTCTTCATCAGAATTATCAGAATTAGATTCCCCCATGACAGGGTTCACCTGAGACCGCTTGAATTGTCTGGTTGCAGCTACAGCAGCAGATCGAGATCTGGGCAGCTGATAGAGGTTTGCATTTCTCTTTGCCAAATCCAGTGAACAAGCTAGGTCAAAAGCTTTTTGTAGCTCAAGTGTTTTACTTTCTAGTAGACGCTGGCGTATAAATGGAGAGGCAATCCCGCAGATGAAAGCATCACGAATCATTTCTTGGCGGTACAGCTCAGCTGAGGCTGCCTGAAAGTTACAATCTACGCTGAGCCTGCGAAGTTCTTGCAGGAATTCATCAATTGATTCCCCTGGCCCTTGTCGGGCTGTGGCCAGTAGATGTCTAGCATAGACCTCATTTGGGGTCTTCGCATACAGTTTCTTAAGTGCCCGAATCACCTCTTTGTAATTATCCCATTCATCAACATATTCGAACACTTTTGGGGTCACATAATTGACAAGTATCTTCAATTTAGCAGGAGCATCCGCTTTACATTCATCCAGAAAATTCTCAAAAGTACGATACCAATGCTTCCATACCCTGCCAGCTGCTGGTGTATTCGGGTCCAAGTCCAGACGAATAGGTCTAAGGATTTTCTCCATGATGGGTGGTTCCCTGGATCCTTAACTTCCGAGTTTGTCTGAAGGTCTAGTATTTGTCAGTGTAAATACTAAGTTACTTAAATTGATGTAAGAAAAAGGAGACTTACCATCAAGTAACTTTAAAGTAAGCTTTAAGTAACTTATAAACACACTATATACACAAGAGAGGTCTTTACCATGCCTCTGGTAGAAGCCTCTTACAATACTGAACAGGCCAGTATTTATACCAGTCCAACAGGAAGTGACATATGACAGGAAGTGAGGTATGTACACAGTTCATAGTTCATAGTTCACAGGAAGTGATGACATAACTTCCCGGAAGTTATCATTTTTATCACAGAAAGTACTAGGCAAACTAATGGGACTAAAGGTGGACAAGTCCCCTGGACCCAATGGACTGCATCCAAGAATCTTAAAAGAGGTGGCTGCAGATATACTGGATACATTGGTTGTAATCTACCAAAGTTCCCTGGATTCTGGAGAGGTCGCAGCGGACTAAAAAACCACAAATGTAACGCCCCTATTTAAGAAATGTGGGAGACAGAAAGCAGGCAACTATCGACCAGTTAGCCTAACATCTGTCATTGGGAAAATGCTGGAGTCTGTAAGATTTGCAAAATTTCTGCATTTCCCCGAAGGCTGTTATTAATAAACGGGACCCTGTGTGGACATTTTAAATCAAAAAGGGTACCCAAGATGGCGTCTGTGCCTCGTGGCAGAAAGCCTGTGGGATTTTAAAATGGACTCTGCAATGCAGACAGCTTGTGGATCAAAACCAAGGCTGCAGTTTTCTGCGAAGAGAGACTTTGTGTTTTGAAACCAGACAGGACTCTGAATTATGTATTAGACCGAATTGGAGACAAATCTAAATTCAGTTTAGGCCTATAGTTAAGGCCATCAAGCAGTCTACATATATAATTGGAAACAGATTAAGAGAGCCATCGAGGCTGGACAGGCCCATCAAGGAACATTCATGATAATAGAAGTCAATTATCGGGCCGGTAGATGCAATTACCGGCCATCTAAAACCAATTAGTATGGATTGCTACCATTATTTAAAATAGCCCGCCAAGATTAAGACAAAGAACTAACCTGATTTGGCACACAGATAAGGGTTTTCGAAAAGAGTATAATTGAAGGCCCCCCGGGTAGCAATCGCCCTCTTCTCTTCTCTCTTTGCTCTTCGGCCCCTCGCCCTCATGGCTGTCGCTCTTTCCCCATCCCGCGCTTACCCCCTGGCCTTTGCCTGTTTTTTGCCACTCCATCTGGAAATCGCCCCGGTACTGTATCGGGCGGACATGGACAATTCAGGCCAGGCGAGGCGGGATGTGACGAGGGAAGGAGGGAAGACCACCTGAGGAAGACCAACTGAGGAAGACCGACTGAATAAGACCAACTGAGGAGACGAACTGAGGGGAGGCTTTGAATTATCGGGCCTTCAGCCTCAGCCAACCTGCGAATATCTTCATACAAACTCAAACTGTCGGCCGACGACGAAGAATCATCCCTGCAAGGTAAAGTTCCCAATCAGAAACTTCAACTTTGGGGTACCCCAACCCTGACAACGCCCTTGCAGCGCCTGGAGACCATGTGGCAACGGTAGGCTCCAGAGAGCACCAAGAGCGAACCCGAACCCCACCACTGTTTTGAGTCCAACAAACCCTTTTGATTGGTGAGCATAAATTCTGGCCCCTCATAGCTTAATCTAATTAGGTATAGGGGGTGGGATAAGGATAAGTGGATTGTTAAGATAGTTGTTTCTCTCGATGTGCCGTGTGTTCCCCATTCCCTGTATAAGTATATAGTTATTCTTTTGTATTTTTGCCTGTAGAAGTGTACACTAGTAATTTTCCATAAGATTGTATCAATTGTTCCTCTTCAATAAAATCTTGGTTTTTGTTTACATCCAACCACCTGTCTACTTGAGTCTTCTCTGTACCGCCGCCTTGGACCTAAGTCCGGTGTCTAGAATCCAAGGGGCATGGGAGCGATTCGAACCGCTCATAAACAGTCAGAGGCATAACTGACTGGGCGCATGCACCACCCCACAGGTCACCCCCTACAGAAATGGCGACCGCGGCAGGATACCAGCAATAAGGTTGCGATGCAGTAGACAGTGGTTCGGATGAACGAACCATGATGGAGGAAAGGATTTCTGATTATGTGTTTAGCAAGGTGAATATCACTAAGAAGTGGATCACCACTCTGTTAAGGGCTGGGCATCTGATAGATGCAGCAACTAAGTGGACAGAGGGAAAGGAACACAAGAAGTCCTTAGAGAAGGCAGTTTGGCTGATGTGCTTTAAAAAGCAGGTCCAGCTCTTGGACGGGCTCGTTGCAGCACAGGCAGTCGAGTTAAGGGAGTCAGCCCTGGAGATCCAGGATAAGGCTCTTGCGGGGGAAAAGTTATTGGTAGCTTTGCAGGCTATGAACCAAGAAAGAGTACATTTAGTGGGAGAACACAAGGCCCAGTTGGAATACCTACGGTGCCAATTCACCGAGGCCAAGGGAAATGAGTTAAGGTTGCGGGAGAAGAACGCCCGCTTGGCTAGGCAGATCAGGGAACAGGAAGAGAAAGTACAGGAGGTAAAGGCAGCGTATAAGCTAACGAGTGAACAGGGGTTTGAAGAGGCAGACCACGGCCCCTGTAGAGAGAGGATAGAAAATCTGAGCCGGGCCCTCCGGAAGGCAAAAGGCATGGTATGCCTCATAAGCCCAAAGGCAGGCCAGGCAGATTTTATGGGGAATGAGGGGAGGACAGTTCCAATGTCACCGGTAGTGTCTAGGGATGACCCGGTTGAGAGAGAGGAGACCTCACGGCCACCACCCGTAGCGCCATGTTTCAGCGAGGTTTGGCAGCAAGGGGGGGTGGAACCCGAAGTGGAGCCAGAGGTGGATGCGAAGGTAGAGCAACCCTTGCCCGAGAGGCCGGAGCCGGGACCGATGTGCCCAGCGTGGCATCGGAGGTTCGGCACACCCGCTAATGGCGACATTGAGGGACCCCTCCAAAACCAGTTCGTATTACCCTTTAACACCCAACAGCTCAGGGTTATGGTCAACCATATCCCGAAGCTTTCTGCAAAGGGAGACCCCTCGATCCACTTCAGAGAAATAGAGCAGACCGCCAGCGTCAACGACTGCGATGATGCTGAGAAGGCCAAAATGCTGCTATTCTCCCTGGAGAGTAATCTCCTCCAATCCCTCTCTGACGAGTGTAAAAGGGGGCAGAGTGGGTATGAGGAGCTTAGAGATGCGGTTCTAGAGGCCATGGGGATGGATGAGGGAAGTTCCTGCTCCCGCGTGGAGAAGATGATCCAGCTTTCTGGGGAAACCCCGCAGGCTTTTGCGGACCGGCTGTGGCCGGTGTACCGGAAGGCTTGCCCGGGGACGCCGGGCCAGGTGTTCCTGAACGGGGATTCCCTGACGCATTGGCTCCGTTGCCTGGTGGCGAACAGCTTGCCACAGGTCCGGGCCAAGGCAGAAGCCTGGTTCGACCCCAAAGATCCCCAGACCACAGAACTCACGGTAACTAGGCAGCTCACTTTGGCTTACAAGAACGGTAGGGGAGCCGATGCACACCCACCCGAGGGAAACGTGCATGAGATAAAACCCGGATCGGGGAGGAAAGAGTGTCACCAGGAAGGGAGTAACCCCCAACACAAAGACCAATTGTTACAGGTGTGGGAAGGATGGTCACTGGTGGAAGGAGTGCAAAAACCCTTGGAAGGATAACAAGGGAAAGCAGCCACAGCCCCAGCCCAAAACGAGGGGGTAGGGACCCCTTCCGCAGAGGTCGAGTCACTTTTGGATGCCATGAGGTCCTTACTGACTGGCCAGGGGAGAGTAGCAGCCGCCACCGGTGCTCTCACCCCGTCAGCCCCATCCAACCCACAGCCGTGACTAGAGCCAGCGCAGCCTGTTTATCTGTGTTCGCTCCGATATGATGAGTGGAAAAGACCCCTTTTGGAGATGGAGGTGGAGAAGGTGACGAGGACCTATCTGTTAGACACGGGGGCATCATGCACCGTGGTCTACTCAGCTAACCCCATCGCCTCACCTCTCTCCAGCGGCGTTTCATACAGTCGGGGTTCACGGGTAGAGAACAGGCCGGCTCATTTTCCATCCCGCTCGCCATTCGGATAGGACCGCTCCGCTCCAAGTAGACGTGTGTCCTGATGAAATGGGGCGTGGAGGGTGGAAGAGGGGTCCTGGGGGCCGACTTTATTGTAGGCCATGGGATCCTAGTGGATTTGAGGAATCACTGCCTTTGGGGGGCAGGTAGAGTAAAGAACAGTGAGATCGTAGTAATCCCGGGAAAGGAAGGGAAGGGGACCCTCTGCACCATGAAGCCCAAAGAGGATTATAACCTCGGGCTCATGGTCAGCAACACCCCACCAGAGTTCCAGGCATTTGTGCAGGCCCACCTGGCCACATTTGCCACCCAAAAACACGACTGCAGGAGGGTCACAGGGTTTGAGGTCAGCGTAGACAGGGATCCCATGGCCTGACCACAGAAACATTATAACTTCCCCAGGGAAGCAGAGCCGGACATGGAAGCAGCCATGTCCTCGTTAGTGCAGCAGGGAGTTCTGAGACCGATAGCTACCCATGTGAATTCTCCATTATGGCCGGTCAGAAAGCCGGACAATTCCTGGAGGGCCACGGTGGACTATCGGGTGCTCAATAGTAACATCCCAGCCTGCGCACCCACAGTAGCAGAAGTTGCCGACCTCATCGGGAGTATTCCAGCATCCGCAACCACTTTCACGGTGCTGGATATTTCAAATGGGTTTTGGTCCATCCCTGTAAGGAGGGTGGATCAGTACAAGTTTGCCTTTACGTTTAAAGGGCAACAGTACACGTGGAACTGTTTGCCACAGGACTTCCACAACAGCCCCAGCATTTTCCATCAGTGCATGGCCGACAGTTTGAAGGATTTTAGCCAATCCAGACAGTTGGTTCAATATGTGGATGACCTGCTCCTGTTCACTGATTCGAAAGAGGAGCATGGCCCACTATTGGCCGAACTGCTGGAGCTGTTAGGACAGAAGGGTTTCAAAGTAAATCCCAAGAAAGCGCAGATCGGCCAGCAGGAGGTGAAATTCCTCGGTCTGACTGTGCGCGCTGGAGAAAGGGCCATAGATAAGGCTAGGAGGGAGGCAGTACAAGAACTGCCGGTCCCTAACACAGTAACGGGTGTGAGGTCATTCCTAGGGCTAACCGGGTACTGTAGAGACTTCATTGAGGATTATGCAGCCACCGCAGCCCCTCTGCTCCGACTCCTACACAAGGGAATGGAGTGGCTTTGGGATGAGGGTTGCCAGGCAGCATTTGTCAGGCTCAAGAAGGACTTGCAGACCGCGCCAACTTTAGGGGCCATAGATGGGGGGAAAGAGTTTTTCCTGGAGGTCGCAGCCAGCGGGGACAGCCTCAGTGCTGTGCTGCTCCAAGAGCGGCACGGCCGGCTGCGGCCGGTGGTCTACTCCTCCAGGATACTCACAGATGTGGAAAGGAGCTATTCCAATTGTGAGTGGCATCTTTTGGCCACACATTGGGTTGTGAAAAATCATTGATCTTCATGGGCAACTCTCCCATCACCCTCCTCACCCATCACACACCCACCCAGATGCTTCTGGACGGGAGGATCAAGGATGGAACAGTGAGCAGTGCCCGCATTGCCCGTTTGTTGTGTTTCAAGGGGTTTTATACCCTTACCTCATAACAATTAAGAAGGACTCCGGGGTGGAGAGTTTAGTTAACGACCATTTTATTTACAATATGCTTCTTCACTCAATGCACTACATTTCCCATAGTGCATTGCAAATCAGCACTACGGTATCCCATGTGGGACAATTCTAATACACATTCAAAATACACAACATATTTCCTCCCCCTTAAAATAGAATGTCCACAAAACAGAATAACTGAAAATGACTATAACTTTGGAAGAGAGGGTAGACTGCCTCTACATTCTGCTAACCCTGGGGATTATTCTGCCCCATGCACACAGGTTAGCACTAACTGTAACTAAGGTGCTCTGGAGGCTGCCTTTCTCTTTGGGGGTAACGCCTAGTCTCAGGAGCAGGCTCTGGCTGGCTCTCCCATGACCCTGCAGGCGTGGCTTCCTCCCTCGATGGCACAAGAGTGGATGGTGCCACCGTCTCAGGGTCGGACGACCAGTCCCTGCTGGAGCCCCCAGCAGGTCCTTGATCCTCTGTTTCTTGGGTTACCTGTGGCGACTGTCTTGGCAGTAACTGGTCTACATGCCGTCTCCATGTTCGGTCGTCTCCGGTGCGGGCTTGGTATGAAACGGGGCCCGTCTTTTGAATGACCGTAGCCGGGACCCACCGCTCCGGGGTGGTGTAGTTACTTACGCGTGAGGACTTTGCCCCCCACCACAAAGTGTCGTTCTTTGGACCTCTGAGCTCGTCTGCTGACTTGATCCTGCTGATTGGCGTGCACCACTGCTTCTGTGGACGTTGGCCTCAGCAGGTCAAGGCGTGTCCGTAGCTGCCTTCCAATGAGTAGGTAAGCAGGAGATGCTCCAGTCGTAGCATGAGGCGTGTTTCGGTATTTCAGCAAGAAAGCATTCAGGTGCTGCTTTAGAGGAGCATCACTTCTTGCCGCTTTCAACGCGCGTTTCAGCGTTCTGACAAATTTCTCCGCCAATCCATTCATGGATGGATGATAAGGCGCGGAGAACATGTGCTGGATTCCATTGCTCTTGAGGAACTCCTCCATCTCCTGGGATGTGAACTGTGTTCCATTGTCGGTTACGATCTGCTCTGGCAGACCAAATCGCCCGAACATCTCTCTCAGAGTCTCGATGGTTTTCTCCATAGTGGTAGTGGACATTACTGCAACCTCCGGCCATTTGGAATGGGAGTCCACCGCGACCAGGAACATCGCTCCTTCCACTGGTCCCGCGAAGTCAAGATGGATCCGTTGTCACGGTGTCGCCGGCCATTCCCATGGATGCAGTGGCGCTGCTCTTGGCGTATCCCTGGTTGTCTCGCATGATGGGCATGATTTTGCTTCAACTTCAATTTCATGATCCAGACCGGGCCACCAGAAGTAGCTTCATGCCAGCTCCTTCATCCGGACAATACCACAATGTCCTGAGTGCAGCTTGTTGAGGACATGTTTCCGCAGCTTTGGTGGTATGATCACTCGCATGCCCCGAAGGAGGCATCCTGATGCGACAGACAACTCCTTCCCTCTTGACAGGTAAGGTAGGAGCTCAGGTGGTGCGTCTGACACCCATGATCCGTCTCCTCGCATCACCCGATCCAGCACCTTGGATAGCGTAGGGTCCACTCTGGTCTCTTTCTTGACCTGCCGGGCCGTGACAGGGGCATTGCTCACCATGTCACAAAGTAGAAAATCTTCTGCTCACAGCCTTCAGAGGGCACAGGCAGCGGAGGTCTTGACAATCCGTCCGCATTGCCATGTGCTGCTGACCTCCGGTATTTGATGTTGTAATTGTGAGCGCTTAACATCAGCGCCCAGCGCTGCATCCTGCACGCTGCCAGGGAGGGTATTCCTGTGTGTGGACCAAAGATCGATGTCAAAGGAGGATGATCCATCAGCAAGGTGAATTTCCTTCCGAACAAGTAGTGATGGAACTTTTTGATTCCAAAGATGATGCCCAAAGCCTCTTTTTCGATCTGCGGGTATTTCACCTCCGCCTTGCTCAGGGACCTTGACGCGAATGCAATCAGTTTCTCTTCGCCTGAGGGAAAGATGTGGGACAAGACCGCGCCAACGCCATAAGGCGACGCGTCACAGGCCAGCTGAATCTGCAACGACGGGTCAAAGTGCGTCAACACTCTGGGGTCAGTCAAAGCTGCTTTGGCTTTCTTGAATGCAGCTTCGCACTCTTTCGTCCACGCCCAGGCCTTGCCCTGACACAGCAACTCATGTAATGGCTTCAACAGTGATGCCAGCTGTGGAATAAACTTTCCGTAATAGTTCAGGAGACCTAAGAATGACCGCAGCTGGCCGACATTTGTAGGTGCAGGAGCGTCGGCAATGGCTTTCACTTTCGACGGTGCTGTGTGTAGGCTGTCCGCGTCGATGACATGGCCTAGGTACTCCACTGATGGCTTGAAAAATTCGCATTTGTCCTTGCGAACGCGTAAGCCATATTCTTCAAGTCTTCCCAGTGTCTTCGTCAGGTTCTGCAGATGCTCATTGTCGTCCTTTCCTGCGACAAGGATGCCGCTTAAGATCTGGTCCATAGCCCGCTGAAACAATGCTGGTGCTGACGTTATACCAAAGGGTAGGCGGCAGTACCTGTAGAGGCCCTTGTGGGTGGTGATGGTGAGGTACCTCTGTGAGTCCTCTTCTACATGCATCTGCAAGTAGGCTTGGCATAGATCAATCTTGCTAAACTTCTGACCACCTGCTAGACCCGCGAAAAGATCTTCATTGATGGGGAGGGGGTACTGTTCAGCTGAGAGCACAGGATTCACTGTTACTTTGAAATCTCCACATAAGCAAACCGCGCCATCACTCTTCATCACTGGTACCACGGGCATGGCCCACTCACTGTGCGAAACCGGCACCAGGACCCCTATCTTGACCAGACGCTCCAGGTCAGCCTCCACCTTTGGTCTGAGGGTGTAGGGAATGTTCCTGGCCTTCAGGAATCGTGGCTGGCTGTCAGGCTTCACCTTGAGTTTGACCATAATCCCCTTCATACTCCCCAATTCTCCGTCAAAGACAGCCGCATGCTTTGTCAACACTGCTGCTAGCCCCGCCCCTTCGACTGACACCGCATTCACTTTTTTCCAATCCAGATGAATTTTCTCCAACCATGGCCTGCCCATCAGGGATGGATAGTCATCCTTGACCACATAAACTGGCAGCATCATGGTTTGTCCATTAAGCTCCACCTTGACCTCCGTCTTACCCAGCATTGGGACTGTTTCCCCAGTGTAGGTCTTTAAGATGAGCTTGGCCGGCGTCAGTGATAGGTGGTTCAGTTTTTCTTTGAATAGCTTCTCTGAAATCAAGGAGACGGCGGCCCCCGTATCCAGCTCCATTTTGACCGGTATTCCCTCTAGTAGTGGAGTGACTCCATAGCCTGATAAGCCTCCATTCACCGTTAACACATGGAGATTCAGCTCCCCATCAGAGTCTGTGTCACTGTCTTCCTGTTCTTGTTTCACCATGTGTAGGTTTTTCTTTTTAGAACGCCAGTTGGATGTGTTTCCTTGTTTGTTTTTGTGTGTCTCTGTGTAGGATTGTTTGCTTTGCCCTTTACACACATGTTCAATGTGTCCATTCTTTTCACATTTCTGACAGGTCAGCCAGATGGCTGATGACCTGACCTTCCACATCTGTAACACTCTCTGGCACCCCTTGCATGCTTATCTGGTGTAGCTGCTACCCTGTGCACTCTTGTTGCAGCCCCCAACAGCTGTGCATCTTTAGCTGCTAACTCCATAGACACAGCGAGCTCCACTGCTGATTTAAGCGTCAGTTTGTCAGTCGTGAGCAAGCGCTTCTGTGTTGCTTCACATCTTAATCCACACACAAACCTATCACGGGCAGTGTCATTTAGAGTTTCACCAAACTCACAATGCTCAGTTAGCTTCTTTAGCACTGCAACATATTCGGCTATGGACTCACCCTCCCCTTGGTTTCGTTTGTGAAACCTGAACCTCTCGGCAATCAGCAGCGGCTTGGGTGCGAAATGTGTTTCCAAAACTTCCTCCATCTGATCGTATGTCTTAGCGCTGGGCTTATCCGGATGCATCAAACTCCGTAACAAGCCAAATGTTTTTGCTCCGATCACACTGAGGAACGTCACCACTTTCACGTCATCTTTAATGCCATTTGCAGTCACGAAAAATCTGAAACGCTCTGTATAAGCACTCCATTGCTCCGCCGTTTCATCAACTGGTCCAAACGCTCCGGTTAGCATAGTCATTTTGTTTTGTTTTTTCCTTACAGTCCTTTTCCTCCACTTTTTTTTTTACTGTCCTTTTTCTCCACTTCGTTTCACTGTATCGTTACTCTCCCCCTTCTTATTTGTGTAACAAACGAACCACCACCTTTACGAGGCGATTGCATCAGCACTAAACTGCGGGCGCGCCATTAAGAAAAGACAGGAACTTCTTACTTTAAACATCGCCGATTCCAGTGCAAAGTGATGCGCAAGTCCGTCGTCCTCGTCGCCAGTTTTGTTGTGTCTCAAGGGGTTTTATACCCTTACCTATATAACAATTAAGAAGGACTCCGGGGAGGAGAGTTTAGTTAACGGCCATTTTATTTACAATGTGCTTCTTCACTCAATGCACCACATTTCCCATAGTGCATTGCAAATCACCACTGCGGTATCCCATGTGGGACAATTCTGATACACATTCAAAATTCACAACACCGCTGGACCTTGCTCCTCTCACAAATGGATCTGAAGGTGAAGGGTCTCTGTGAGCCAAAGCTCGCAGCCAACCTGGTACAGGAAACTTTGTGATATCCGGCACCGACGGGACCGAGCTGTTGCCGTCCCATCAAAACTGCCGGACAAACCAGCGCTAATGTTGAAATATATAGAGCTTTTGAGCTCCGTATCTGGCAACAAACTCTGTTGCTAGCAACAGCTTCTAAACAGTCGGCCGTACCTTGCAAGCATCTCTATAGCTTAGCAACAGCTTCAGCGAGACCTTGCAGAGCCTGACTGGTGAAAAAAAAGAAACGAGAAGAAAAAAAACCTAACGAAACGGCTCCTGACTTTTGCCGGTGGGTCGAGCATTCCGGACAGTTAACCTCCGGATAAACCAAAGTTTCCTGTATATCCTGGAACAGCCCATTGAAGGGGTTTGGGAAGTTAACATAGGTTTACGGGCTGGGATACATCCCACAGGCCGCGAGATCTATGCAGACGGTTCCAGCACGGTATCTGCTGGCGAGCGTCTCACGGGGTGTGGAGTTTACGACCCAGCGGCAAACATTGCCCTGGCAATTAAGCTCCCCAGCACCATGAGCGTGCAGCAGGCTGAACTGTCCGCGATGGTGTACATTGCTACACACCCCAAAATCTTCCCCACCCCCTACACAATTTGCTCGGACAGCATGTTCACGTGCAATTCATGTACGGAGTACCTGGCCATCTGGTCCCGCCGCGGATACACCTCCGCTGACGGGAGACCCCTCACAGTAAAGCCCCTGCTGGAAAAGATCCTGGCAGCAGTGGGGGAGGGAGGGGAGGTTTTCATTCACAAGGTGAAGGCCCATTCCTCCACAGAACCCCGCGGCCAAGGCAACCAGCAGGCTGACTTGCTCGTCAAGGAGGGTGCCCGCACAGGCACTTTCTGGGACCCATTTGGGTCCAGACCCATGGCGGCGGTCAGAGGTAGGGACGGGACCCAAGGGAGTGTAGGGGTAGCGTTAGCCCTGGACCTTAAGACGGTTCAAGCCCAAGACCCCGTCCTAAAAGCAGTCCTCAGCGCAGTTGCTGAGGGAAAGGGAATAGAAGGTCCGTACGGCACAGCGACTCTCTCTGTTAAAGAGGGCACACTGTTCCGGGGGGAATGGTGGGTTGTGCCGCAGCAGCACCGGAGGGAATTCCTTCAACTGGCCCACGAGGGTCCAGGAGCGGGACACCCCGGGCCTGAGACCACCTGGCAGCGGGTGGAACAGGCGGGATGGTGGCCGGGACTCAGGGACGATGTCCGCGAGTTCTGTGCAGGCTGTCTTGTGTGCGCTGTGAACAATCCTGACCCCCACAAAAGGAAGGTCCCTATGGGACACGTCAGGAGGGTAGAGGGACCATGGCAGTCGATACAAGTCGACTACATCGGGCCCCTGCCCACCACCCAGGGAGGCTATAATTACTGCCTAGTCCTGGTGGATATGTTTACCAAGTGGGTAGAGGCTTTTCCCTGCAGAACTGCCACAGCTCTGGGTACTGCCAGGATCCTAGTCCGGGAAGTGTTCTCGAGGTGGGGACTACCACAGTTTGTGGAGTCCGACCAAGGGAGCCACTTCACCGGACAGGTGATGCAGAACACCCTGATGCTGCTAGGCATCGAAGGGAAATGGCACGTAGCCCACAACCCCCAGTCATCGGGGATTGTAGAATGCATGAATCGGACCCTGAAAGAAAGGTTAAGAAAGGAAACGGTGGACTCGCCCCGTAAATGGGCCGAAGTCCTACCGTTGGTTTTGATGGGGATCTGGGCCAGCCAGTCTAAAAGCACGGGGTACTCCCTGTACGAGCTAATGACTGGCAGGGTTATGCGGACCCCCACCCATGTACTAGCCCCGGTGCTCACGGAGGGTCAGCTCAGAGAGGTAAACCGGGACAGGTTTGCCCGAAACCTCTTTGAGCACCTGAAGCAGGTCCACGAGCAGGCGGCTGGGAACATGGGAAGGCAGCCTCGGAGCAACCGATTGCTGCTCGAACCCAGAAAGCACCACGAGTGGGAAATAAGAGATCAGGTTATGGTGAGGAATTATGCCTGAGTAGGTAGTTTGGAACCATTGTACATGGGGCCCTACAGTATTGTAGATAAAGCCAGCCCCATGGTTTACACCGTGAAGATGCCCCGGCGTACAAAATGGTTTCATATCAACCAGTGTAAGCTGTTTACGCCCGAAAGGGGAAAACAGCCAGTTGGAAAAGGGTCTGAGGATAAAGATCCTCAGCCTGCAGCAGGAGCGAGTTCACAGACTGCACAGGCAGGCGCTGTGTCTTGCTTGAAGGGAGGGGCCATCCTGCCCATTGATTGGGACACTCCCCCACTCTTCTGGGATCCAGATGAGGGGGAGGGACCTGAGGGCGAAAACCACGCCCCTAACCCAGGTGTAGCGAGGGAGGGATCTGAGGTCGAAAGTCCCGCCCCGGACCCAGCCATGGGACCTGGGGGCGGAGACTCTCAGCTCGCAGCAGCAGGCTGCGAAAAGTTACCTGCCCCCAGCCAAGGTTCAGGAGGGGTCAAGCCTGGGGGAGCAGCGGTTCGGGTAAAAGGCCCAGCGGCCAAGAAAGCCCCACCCATCAAAGCCCCTAGAAGGCCCCCACGGACGCCCCAGCCGAGAAAGCCATGGTCACCAGCCCTCCAGTTACCAAGGGCCGCCCCTCGAGTCAGGGAGAGGTCCAAGGACGCAGGCCCTCAGCCAGCAGCCACGGGCTGCGAGGGACCCACAGTCAAGGGCAGTGCGGTCATGCCGGGGGTAGCGGTGAGCCGCAGTCCGACCAGGGATTAGCCTAGCGGATGTATATAGTCTTAGTTTAAGTTTTAGTTTAAGTAAAGTGTAATTATTTAGCTTAAGTTTGGGTGTTTATAATTTAATTTAAATAAGGTGATGGGTAGTTTTAAGTTAAGTAATCTGTTGAGAGTATATCTTTGGGTCGAGGTCGCGGGACCCGACCATGCTTCACCAAGCCAGAGAATCTCTTGGGGACCTGGCTGCATGTTCTTTTACATCTTTTTGCAGAAAGATTTTCGGGATGGAATGGATCGTGATCCTATTCGCCCTGATCGGGATGAGTGTAGAGAGGAGGGGTGACATCCAGGGCTCCCACATCTACGGGTGCTCGGGAGACAAGGCGCCCACAGCGATCGATGGGAGTGGTGAACAGTATGCGGAGGAGACCGCCGTTTACTTCCACGAGGGAAGGTGGCCAGGATGGCTGGGGTCCAATTCGTCTCAGTACTCCAGCCAAACCGGATTCACGTACGGGGAGACCTCCCTCCTGTGCCCCAGGGTACGGGTCGTTACCACGAGGGTCAGCGTCACCATTGGAAAGCGAATATGTTTGACGTGTAAAGGACACATTCCACTGGATAGGTGGTGGTGGCTCAGGAAGCTGAGCAAGGACATGAGGAGCCCCGAAGTCGAGTGGGAATTGTTGGGAAACAACGCCCGTCGGACGATTACAGGGACTCGTGGAGGACTAAGCGTGTGTTGGGACAAGTGGTGGGAACTAGATCAAGGGATTTATATCTGTATGTGGGGGTCAGAGGAGGTCTGCCCCGCAGGCATATCCATCTTTTTCCACCGACAGTGGCAAGACGCCGGGGAAGGGATGAAGTGGGATACCAGCCTGAAGGTGTGCACAGTCCCATACACTCCGATCCCAGTCAATGCCACTGAGCTGGTAACCCGCCCCCGTAAGCCCCTGCCCACGGCACAGGTGGCGAGGTTACCCAGGGAAAGTTGCCCCACCGCCACCAAGGGACCAGGGAATGGGTTGGTATTAGTCCCCACCAATCAGATGCTTTACCAGGGGGTACACTACGCGGTAGCCTCCGTGATTTTAAATCTCACCGAGGTACATTTGCTGGAGTGGTGCCCCAAAGAAACAGAGCAGTTATACCAGGCCCTATTAAAGGACATGTTCAAGAAGTTTTACGAGTTCGATTTTGCCCACGTGGACAAGACCGGACTCTACACCACACACCGGGACTTTTTGGGTAATGCAGGGACGCAAAGAAGGGGTGTATGGAATGATGTTTTTACGGCGTTTAATACTGGGTCCTCTGTCATCAACAGCTTGGATGACATAGAGCTGCAGCCCCAGATAAACAGTTTTAAAAACACAGTTAAAAGGGATATTACTAGATGAGAACAAGGTAGTGGGCTCAGAGTTGCATGAGGACCAGGCCATGACGGTCCATTTAAAGGAGATCATAGCCGAGTTGGAAAAGCACGCAAAGACGGTAAATGTTCTCATAAGGGAGGACAGAAATGCTTCTGACCAGGCTGCGCAGAATGAGGTGTGCGTGTTATACGGGGCGTGGTTACTGGGCGAGGGCCGCAGTAATCTGGAGGATTTAAAACAGGGTTTGGTCCCCTCCTGGATTAGCAACAAGCACCTTGCAGCCCTCCACCCTTTTGAGAATGCATTGAGCCCGTGCCAACTCCGGCTAGCCTCCGAAGCCTACCCAGTCCCCGTGGATTGTGGGCGGTCCAACCACACAATCATGGGAGTAGTAGTTAGGATGCCGGTCATGGATAGGATGGCCCGACCCGCGCCGGTATACAGGGTTGAGAACATTGGAGTCATTCAAGGGGGTGCACACATTTGTTTCACAGCGGTCCTGCCTTACGTCATTAAGTGGGAGCACGCTATGACAGGTACTGACCTCTCAGGGTGCTGGAGCCGGGGAGCACACATAATCCTGTGTCCCCAGCACTTGACTGCCTTTTCAAAACCGCAGTGTGGGTTCAGAGCTGCTGACGCGAAGCCTATAAATTGTACCATGGAGGCAATGGCACAAGGCCATGTTCCCCCACAGGTAGCATATATAGGAGGTGGGACATACTGTGTCACCACCGGCGCGTCCCACTACCAGCATGGACAGCATAGCTATGTCCACTTAGTGACAGCAGTTTCTGTTTTAAACCCGAGGCAGAAGTTCAAGTGGCCCAAGAGCGAATGGTCCCCATTCCTGAACCCTCCACTGTTCACCTCACTGTGAAGGAGAATTTTACGAATTTACAAAAGTACGTAGCACACTTTGGCTATGAAATTCCCCCTCTCCCTGAACACCTTACCAAAATACTCAAAGCCATTATAGTTTCGCAGAAACATTTTTACACACTCGAACAGAAAACAGTAGAGATAGGGACTAAGATATTGGCTATTGTGATTCCACCCTAGTGGAACATTTTCAATAATATAGAGGTCCCTTCATGGATCAGACTGGCTTCCCACATTCTCGTGGTTTGTCAGTTAGGGATAGTGTTGTATTCAGTTGGTATCCAGTGTAAGGGAAAAGGTCGGTGGTCAGAATTCCGAAACCAGAGAATTTGGAAGGAACACTACGTAAAGGTGAAAGGAGATACATCGGTTTAAGTCTCTTCCCTGTATTATAAGTAAAGGATTGTTGTTTCTTTGTGTTTGTTATTTTTAATAAAGGTTTTTCTTTTGTTGTTTTTTTCTGCGACACGGTTTAATAAAGATGTGTGTACCAAGTGGTACAAGGGTGTTGGACCCCTCCATGCTTGGATGTGTGTGTAAATTCTGTAATTTTACTCTCTGTATGCTGATGCACACTACATTTTTGCGGAATGGGAAGTGCATGTGTCGTGGGTATATTAGATAGGTAATTACTGGGGAAGGTTGACTATGGAGGGTCAGAAAATTTTTTCTCACGTTAAAAGTATGATACTTCAAGCAAGTTTTAGTATAACAGGGGGGAGTGTAAGATTTGCAAAATTTCTGCATTTCCCCGAAGGCTGTTATTAATAAACGGGACCCTGTGTGGACATTTTAAATCAAAAAGGGTACCCAAGATGGCGTCCGTGCCTCGTGGCAGAAAGCCTGTGGGATTTTAAAATGGACTCTGCAATGCAGACAGCTTGTGGATCAAAACCAAGGCTGCAGTTTTCTATGAAGAGAGACTTTGGCCTAGAAATTCAGTGCCCTTAGCGCCGATTTTGCGGCGCTAGAGGGCCTAGCGCTGCAATTGGCGCCGGCCCCTAAATTGCCTGGGGCCCTTCCGCCGCAGTAGACCGGTAGCGCTGCGCCGGCACCGATGACATCATCGGTGTGCGCAGCGTCCCGGTTGCCATGGTAACCCGCCCGAACTGGGAAATTGACTTGCAGCCGCCTCGCCCGTGGCAGCCGCAAGCAACGTTCTGGCAGAGGTGCCTTGCACAAGTTTGCGCCGGCGCATTAAAGGCCCTGCGGCGGCCGGCCGCTTTCCCGCCGCCCGCCTGGCCGCAGCTCCCTCCCCGGACTTCCCCCGCCCCCCCCCCCCGGAACAGAAGCAAGCCCGGCACTTGTCCGAGGTGCCGGGCTCATTTTTAATAAGATTATCGCGGGCCGCGGCCGGGTGCAGGCAGGTCCTCCTTAAGGGAAGGAGGAGGCCTGCACTTCCCGAACCTGCCGCACCGCAGCGGGCGCCGCAGCGCCGGAATAGCCCCGAAATTCAGCGCATAGCGCCAGTTTTCAGGCGCTAACAGCTTTCAGCAGCGCCGGCAGCCGTTTGGGCGCAGAAGTAGTGAATTTTTGGCCCGACCAGCGCGACTTAGCTCCGGCACTAACTTCCGGCGCTAAAGCCGTTGCTGCGCCAAAACCCAATTTCTAGGCCTTTGTGTTTTGAAGCCAGACAGGGCTCTGAATTGTGTATTAGACCGAATTGGATACAAATCTAAATTCAGTTTAGGCCTATAGTTAAGGCCATAAAGCAGTCTACATATATAATCGGAAACAGATTAAGAGAGCCATCGAGGCTGGACAGGCCAATCAAGGAACATTCATGACAATACAAGTCAATTATTGGGCCGGTAGATGCGATTACCGGCCATCTAAAACAAGTTAGTATGGATTGCTACCATTATTTAAAATAGCCCGCCAAGATTAAGACAAAGAACTAACCTGATTTGGCGCGCAGATAAGGGTTTTCGAAAAGAGTATAATTGAAGGCCCTCAGGTAGCAATCGCTCTCTTCTCTTCTCTCTCTGCTCTTCGGCCGCTCGCCCTCGTGGCTGTCACTCTTTCCCCGTCCCGCGCTTACCTCCTGGCCTTTGCCCAGGCCTTTTGCCACTCCATCTGGAAATCGCCCCAGTACTGTATCGGGCGGACACGGACAATTCAGGCCAGGCGAGGCGGGATGCGACAAGGGAAGGAGGGAAGGCCACCTGAGGAAGACCAACTGAGGAAGACCGACTGAAGAAGATGAACTGAGGAGACGAACTGAGGGGAGGCTTCGAATTATCGGGCCTTCAGCCTCAGCCAACCTGCGACTATCTTCATACAAACTCAAACTGTCGGCCGACGACGAAGAATCATCCCTGCAAGGTAAAGTACCCAAACAGAGACTTTAACTTTGGGGTACTCGAACCTGGAGAACGCCCTTGCAGCGCCCGGAGACCACATGATGACGGCAGGCTCCAGAGAGCACCAAGAGCGAACCCCGAACCCCACCGCTGTTTTGAGTCCAACAAACCCTTTTGATTGGTGAGCATAAATTCTGGCCCCTCATAGCTTAATCTAGTTAGGTAGAGGGGGTGGGATAAGGATAAGGGGATTGTTAAGATAGTTGTTTCCCTCGATGTGCCGTATGTTCCCCATTCCCTGTATAAGTATAGTTATTCTTTTGTATTTTGCCTGTAGAACTGTATCAATTTTTCCTCTTCAATAAAATCTTGGTTTTTGTTTACATCCAACCACCTGTCTACTCGAGTCTTCTCTGTACCGCCGCCTTGTACCTAAGTCTGGTGTCTAGAACCCAGGGGCGTGGGAGCGATTCGAACCGTACATAAACAGTCAGAGGCATAACTGACTGGGCGCACGCGCCACCCCACAGGCCACCCCCTACAAGTCCATCATTAAGGAAGTGATAAAAACAAAAAATGCTGGAGATACTCAGCAGGTCAGGCAGCATCTGTGAAGAGAGAAACAGAGTTAACGTTTCAGGTCGATGACATAGAAACATAGAAGATAGGAGCAGGAGTAGGTCATTCGGCCCCTCGAGCCTGCTCCGCCATTCAATGAGATCATGGCTGATCATCCAAATTCAGTACCCTGTCCCTGCATTCTCCCCATATCCATTGATCCCTATAGCCTTAAGAAATATATCTAACTCCTTCTTGAATATATTAAATGAATTGGCCTCCACTGCCTTCTGTGGTAAAGAATTCCACAGGTTCACCACTCTCTGGGTGAAGAAATTCCTCCTCAACTCTGTCCTAAATGGCCTACCCTTTATCCTTAGACTGTGACCCCTGGTTCTGGACTCCCCGGCCATCGGGAACATCCTTCCTGTATCTAGTCTGTCTCGTCCTGTTAGAATTTTATAAGTTTCAATGAGATCCCCTCTCATTCTTCTAAACTCCAGCGAGTGCAAGCCAAATCGACCCAATCTCTCCTCATACGTCATTCCTGCCATCCCAGGTATCAGTCTGGTGAATCTTCGCTGCACTCTCTCCATGGCAAGAACATCCTTCCTCAGATAAGGCGACCAAAACTGCACACAATACTCAAGATGTGGTCTCACCAAGGCCCTGTACAACGGCAGCAAGACATCCTTGTTCCTGTACTCGAACCCTCTCGTTACGAAGGCCAACATACCATTTGCCTTCTTAACTGCCTGCTGCACCTGCATGCTTACTTTCAGCGACTGGTGCACAAGTACACCCAGGTCTCGTTGCACTTCCCCTTCTCCCAATCTATTGCCATTCAGATAATAATCTGCCTTCCTGTTTTTCCGCAGCCAGTGGCAAGATAACGGGAGGGGGATGGATTGGGAATCGCGCCTGGACGCATGCGCGATCCCATACTCCCCAATCTCGGTTAATGCCACTGAATTAGTGACCCGTCCCCGACAGCCCCTGCCCAAGGCCCCGACGTCACAGACTGTAGCAGAGGGATGCCCCACCACCACCAAGGGACCAGGGAACGGCCTGGTGCTGATACCCACAGACCAGGTGCTGTATCAAGGGGTGCATTACGCGGTGGCCTCGGTGATTTTAAATCTCACAGAGGTGCACTTGCCCACGTGGTGCCCTGCAGAGACGGCCAAACTTTATCAAGCCCTGTTAAAAGAAACGTTTCAAAGGTTTTATGAATTCGATTTTTCGGAGGTCGATAAGACCAAATTATATACGCATAGCCGCGAGGCTGGGGACTGGGTGGGGAGACAAAAGAGGGGTAGTGTTAACGATGTGTTAACGGGTTTTAATATGGGGTCTTCAGTCATTAATAGTTTAGATGACATTGAACTGCAGTCGCAGATCAATGGTTTAAAGGCCCAGTTAAAGAAGGTTTTGACTGGTGAGAATAAGGTGGTGGGTTCGGTACTGCATGAAGACCAGGCCATGACTCTCCATTTAAAAGAAATCATAGCAGAGCTGGAGAAGCAGGCTCGGACGGTCAATGCTATCATTAGGGAGGACAGGAACGCCTCAGATCAGGCTGCCCAGAATGAGGTGTGCGTACTATACGGAGCATGGTTGCTGGCCGAGGGCCGCAGCAATCTGGAGGACTTAAAACAGGGTTTGGTCCCTTCCTGGATCAGTAACAAGCACCTCGCAGCCCTCCACCCTTTTGAGAACACATTATTTGAGCCTTAGCTTCTGAGGCCTACCCAGTCCCAGTGGACTGTGGGCATTCCAACCACACCATCATAGGGATAGTTGTAAGGATGCCAGTCATGGGCGGGATGGCCCGACCTGCACCGGTATACAGGGTGGAGAACATTGGAGTCATTCAGGGGGGTGCACACATTCGGTTTACAGCGGTCCCGCCCTATGTCATAAAGTGGGAGCATGCTATGACGGGTACTGACCTCTTGGGGTGCCGTAGCCGGGGATCACACATAATCCTGTGTCCCCAGCACTTGAACGCCTATTCAAATCCACAGTGCGGGTTCAGAGCTGCTGACACGAAGCCTATAAACTGCACCATGGAAGCCATGGCAGAAGGCCATGTCCCCCCCCAGGTGGCGTACATAGGAGGTGGGACATACTGCGTCACCACAGCAGCGTCCCACTACCAGCACAGTCAGCACAGCTGGTGCGCGGTGAGTGACAGCAGTTTTCTGCTTTAAACCCGAGGCAGAAGTTCAAGTGGCACAGTCACGAATTGTCCCCATCCCTGAACCATCCACTGTTCACCTCACTGTGAAAGAAAATTTCACCAACCTCCAAAAGTATGTAGCCCACTCGGCTACCAGATCCCCCCTCTCCCAGAACACCTCGTTAAACTATTAAAAGCAGTAGAGGTTTCCCAAAAACACTTTTACATGCTGGAACAGAAGACTGTCCAGATAGGGGCCGATATTCTCAGTATTACGACCCCACCCTGGTGGGACATCTTTGAGAATATAGAGGTCCCCTCCTGGATTCGTCTGGCATCGCACATACTAGTAATCTGTCAGCTCGGGATCGTCCTCTACCTGGTTTGCATCCAGTGTAGGAAAAGTAGTCCCGAGGTGGTAGTTAGAACACAAAGGGTATGGAAGGACCAGTATGCTCGGGTAGACGGAACACCCGTGTGAGTTCTGTGATGCATCACTTGCGAGTGATGGCAGCCTGTTTCATTATTTTAATAAAGAATGCATAGTATGTGAAATACTGTTTCATCCCAAGTGGTGCAGGGGTATTTGGACCCCTCCGTGCTGGGATTGTTGTAATTCAACCTTGTTTTCTATCCGAATGCCGGCCGTACACTGGGGCTCTCTCCAAGTAAGGGAATGTATGTGTCGAGGGATTGGGGATAGGTAATAAAGGGGAGGGTTGTTTGCGGCGGTCAGAAATTTTGCTCACCTTGAATGGACACTTCAAGCAAGTTTAAGTATCCACAGGGGGGACTGAAGGGTTTCGCAAAATTTCATATGTTCCCCCCCCCCGAAGATTAATTGGAGTTATTAAAGAAACCTTGGAGTGACTGTGTTTTAAAAATCCAGGGCCTCTCAAAATGGCTGCGCTCAGACACATGGCCAAAGGGCCTGCGGCATCCATATGGATTTTCTGATAGCTTCACAGACTGCATGTTTAATTTGAACAATGCAGTGAGGCAAGCTCAGTTGTATTCACGCCCTGAGGCAGATTATCAATTGTTTGCCTACACAATCTAAGTTCGGGCGGAGATAGTCCCAGTTGCTTGAGGAACATTCAGAACAATTGAGGAACATTCAGAACAATTAAGGACATTCAGAAAACAATGGAAAGGCAGTTGTGGTACTGATCGGTGCCATCAACGTAAATGGGCCAAAATCAAGGTCCTCTTGTCTTACGTTTTCGAGCCCAAATCGGACAATGGAACGGACTGATGAGGCGCGATAATGACCCATTGCCGAGAGGATATAACTGGGGCGGCCCAGCACCTCTCTCTCTCTGTCTTCGCCTCGGCCCAGTGTGCTGTTTGTCTGCTAGCAACCAAGAAGGAAAACCATCTAGAAAGCATCGCAAGCATATTTCGACGGCAGCAGCGGGGCACAAGGGCCAGGCCTTTTCATCTGTTTCACCGGTGAGCATTATCTTTCTGGCCGTCACAAGACAACCTAGCTAGGTGTAAGGGTGGGAGTTAAAGGGGTATTACAAAATTGTGATTTTAGAATTTTTCCCTCGTTGTGTCCGTTTCGCCTCCCGTTAAGTGTAAAACTGTATTGCATCCATAGCGATTTCTTTTATCTTCTGTATAATAATGTTTTTCTTGTAGTGTTAGCTTTTCTAATTAATAAACATTGGTTTTCCTTGCACCAATCCACTGGTCTGTTCATTTGTCCTTGTTACCACTCGATAAGTCCTGAGCTCAGAATCAGGAAGGGGAAAGCGATTCTCAACCACACAGCGGACAGGGCAGCTCAGGAAAACATAACTGGCTGACCTGCAATAAGCCCCTGGAACAAAACCCCCTACAGAAATGGCGAGCCAGGTAGGAGGTCAGGCGAAAGTGTGTAACAAGGCAGACAGCGGTGCGGAGGAGGAATCCGCAATGGAGGAAAGGTTGTCTACCTATGTGTGCGGCAAGGTAAATATCGCGAAAAAGCGGGTGAGCGATATGTTAAAAGCCGAGCGTCCCCTAGAGGCAGCCGCCCAGTGGACGGCTGGTAAAGAGCGCCGCAAGGGCATTGAAAAAGCGGTATGGCTTATGTGTTATAAAAAGCAGGTTCTGATACTGGACCAAGCAGTGGCCAGTAAGGAAACTAAAATAAGGCATTTGTCCCGGGAGCTGCAGGAAAAGGTTGCAGCGGAAGGGAAGGTGCTGGTGGCCCTGGAGGCTGTAAGCCAGGAGAGGGCAGCGATGGCCCGGGACCATCGGGGGAAGGTAGAGCACATGGAAAGCCAGGCCGCTGAAGTGCAGCGTGAGCACCAGGCCAGGGTAGAAAGGCTGGAGGGCAAGATAGCTGGGCTGGAGGGGAGCGCTAGGTTCAGGGCAGAACACATAGAATATCAGGCAAGAGAATCCAGGGAGAAAGAGAGGAGATTAAGGACGGAGATTGGCTGCCTCCCGGGGAACTGAAGGCACAGGAGGAAAAATTAGGCGAGGTAAAGGCAGCATATAAGCTGGCCTGCGCCCAGGGGTTTGAAGACGCAGATCATGGCCCCTGCAGGCAATAAATAGAAAGCTTGAGCATGGCTTTAGCGAGGGCGAAGGGCATGGTATGCCTCATTAGCCCGAAGGCAGGCCAGTCGGATTTTACCGGCAACCCAAGCAGGGAAGTCCCACAGGCAGCTCCCAGAACGACACTGGTTAGGGAACCAGAGGTTTCACGGCCACCACCCATAGCCCCGAGTTTTCAGGAGGTCTGGCAGCAAGGGGGGGTGGAGGATGAAGCATTAGGGGAGACCCAGCAAGCCCTGGTAGAGAGACCGGGACCAGTGTACCCCCTCCGACAACGGAGGTATGGCCCGCCCGCCGATGGCGAGGACCTAGGGGCCATGCAGAACCAGTTTGTAGTGCCGCATGGCACCCAACAGCTCAGGGCCATGGTTAGCCATATCCCTAAGCTTACAATGAAGGGAGACCCCTCTACCCCTCTCTACACTTCCGTGAGATAGAGCAGGCAGCGTGCGTTAATGACTGCGATGAAGCAGAACAAACAAAAATGCTGCTGTTTTCTCTGGGTAGTGACCTCCTCCAAACCTTATCAGATGAGTGCAAAAAGGGGCAGAAGGATTACGAGGAGTTAAGGGATGAGATATTGGAGGCCATGGGACTAAATGACGGGAGTCCGTTCGCCCGGGTGGAAAAAACGGTACAGCTCCCCGGGGAGTCCCCACAGGCATTTGCAGACAGGCTGTGGCCAGTCTACTGGAGCGCATGCCCGGGAATGCCAGTGCGGGCATTCCTGGACAGAGATCAATTGGCCCATTGGCTCCGCTGTCTCACGACAAACTGCCTGCCCCAAATTCGAACTCAAGCTGCGGCCTGGTTTGACCCCCGAAGCCCCCAGACCACTGAAGAAACGGTGATCCGCCAGCTCACAGTAGCGTTTAGAAATATCAGGGGTATCGAGACGCCCCAACCCAAGGGGAAAGTCCACGAGGTTAAACCAGGGGCCCAGCATAAAAGGGAATGGCTCCAGGAAGGGAATCGTCCCGCCCAGGCTAAGTTAAACTGCTATGGGTGCGGGAAGGACGGCCGCTGGCGCAAAGATTGTAAAAACCCCTGGAAGGACACCAAGGGAAAGAATCCCCCCGCCCCAGCCCAAAAGGCAGCGACGGGGGAGGCAGAGACAGGAATTACCCCCGCTGCCATGGAGTCATTTTTTGAGGCCATGCGATCTTTTATGGCCAGCCAGGGAAAAATAGCAGCCACTACCGGTGTGGTAGCTCCCTCAACCCCCTCTGACGAAGCCCCGCAATGACTGGAGCCTGCGCAGCCCGTCTACCTATGGAAGAGAAAAACTGCAGAGGAGCTGCAGCCGCAGGTCACACAGGCAGGACGAGCAGCCTGCGTGAGGGGAGGAGTTGTCCCGTCCACACGGGAGACTCCCCCATTGTTCTGGGACCCAGAAGGGGAGGAGTTGGAGGTCCTAGGTCCTGTCCCTGGTCACAGGAGAGGGGAGGAGCCGGAGGTCCTAGGTCCTGTCCCTGGTCACGGGAGAGGGGGGGAGCCAGCAAGGTTAGGTCCCGCCCCGGTTTTTAGGAAGGAAGCCGAGTCGGAGGATGAAGGTCCCGCCCCCGACTGCGGTGAAGGGGAGGAGCCGGAGGTCTTAGGTCTTGCCCCTGAGTACAGCATCAGAGAGGTGGCGTCTGGGGGCGGAGACTCTTGACCTGGAGTCCCAGGTAGCAGAGAGGTGCCTGCCGCTGACCCAGAGCCTAGGGAGGAGGAGCCCGAGGCAGGTAGCCCCACCCCCGACCCAGGTTTTGAACCTGGAGAGGAAAACTCCCAGCCACCGGCAGCAGGCAGCGAGGGGTTGCTTGTCCCCAGCTCAGACTTGGGAAGGGAGGAGCCACAAGGGAAAAGCCCCCAGCCAGCGAGGCCTGTGACCCACCGCAAGGGTCCGCTCACCAGGGTAGCCCCACCAATAGCACTTCCTAGGAGGTCCCCTCGGACACCCCAGCCTAGGAAGACATGGTCGCCGGCTCCCCAGTTTAAAGGGGCTACCTCCCGTGTTAAAGTTAAGTCGAAAGACAAAGGTCCTCAGCCAGCAGTCGCGGGCTGTGAGGGACCGGAAGTAAAGGTCAGTACAGCCATGCCGCAGGGAGCAGCCTGCAGCAGTCCTGACAGAATTTGAGCTGGCCGCTCGGAGACGGGCGGCGGATGTATATAACTTTAGCAGTTAAATTTGTAGTTTTAAGTTAGGATGTTTAGGTTAATTATAAGGTGTGGAACCGTAGTGTAATTTTAAGATGGAACCGTTCCAGTGTTGTCTACGTGAGCCGAGGTCGAGGGACCCGCTCACACTTCACCCGAGCCAGGAAGCCTACAGGGAGCCCGGCTAGATATTCTTTATATTTTACAGGGAATTCAAAGGGAATGTTCGGAGGCGTGATCCTGCTCGCCCTGTCTGGGCTGAGCCTCGCGAGAAGGGGTGACACCGAGGACCACCACATCTTCAGATGCTCCGGAAAAACGGTGCCCCTAGCCCACGATGGGAGTGGCCTACGCGAGGCAGATGAAATCGCCTTGTACACCCACGAGGGGAGCTGGCCCGGATGGCTGGGGTCAAATTCGACCCAGTACTCGAGCCAGACCGGTTTTTCATATGGGGAGACCTCCCTCCAGTGCCCGAGGATACGAATTGTCACCCCAAGGATTAGCGTCACCGTGGGAAAAGGAATATGTTTGTCATGTAAAGGCAAAGTTCCCCTGGATAGGTGGTGGTGGCTTTGAAAATTAAGTAAGGATATGGGGAACCCCAGGGTAGAGTGGGTGAGGTTAGGGAATAACACCCACAGGGCCATCACAGGGACCCAGGGAGGGTTAAGTGTGTGCTGGGACAAATGGTGGGAACCGGATCAGGGGATCTATGTCTGTATGTGGGGTTCAGAGAAGGTCTGCCCCACAGGCATTTCCATCATTTTCCGCAGCCAGTGGCAAGATAACGGGAGGGGGATGGATTGGGAATCGCACCTGGATGCATGCGCGATCCTATACTCCCCAATCTCGGTTAATGCCACTGAATTAGTGACCCGTCCCCGACAGCCCCTGCCCAAGGCCCCGACGTCACAGACTGTAGCAGAGGGATGCCCCACCACCACCAAGGGACCAGGGAACGGCCTGGTGCTGATACCCACAGACCAGGTGCTGTATCAAGGGGTGCATTACGCGGTGGCCTCGGTGATTTTAAATCTCACAGAGGTGCACTTGCCCGCGTGGTGCCCTGCAGAGACGGCCAAACTTTATCAAGCCCTGTTAAAAGAAACGTTTCAAAGGTTTTATGAATTCGATTTTTCGGAGGTCGATAAGACCAAATTATATACGCATAGCCGCGAGGCTGGGGACTGGGTGGGGAGACAAAAGAGGGGTAGTGTTAACGATGTGTTAACGGGTTTTAATATGGGGTCTTCGGTCATTAATAGTTTAGATGACATTGAACTGCAGTCGCAGATCAACGGTTTAAAGGCCCAGTTAAAGAAGGTTTTGACTGATGAGAATAAGGTGGTGGGTTCGGAACTGCACGAAGACCAGGCCATGACTCTCCATTTAAAAGAAATCATAGCAGAGCTGGAGAAGCAGGCTCGGACGGTCAACGCTCTCATTAGGGAGGACAGGAACGCCTCAGATCAGGCTGCCCAGAATGAGGTGTGCGTACTATACGGAGCATGGCTGCTGGGCGAGGGCCGCAGCAATCTGGAGGACTTAAAACAGGGTTTGGTCCCCTCCTGGATCAGTAACAAGCACCTCACAGCCCTCCACCCTTTTGAGAACACATTATTTGAGCCTTAGCTTCTGAGGCCTACCCAGTCCCAGTGGACTGTGGGCGTTCCAACCACACCATCATAGGAATAGTTGTAAGGATGCCAGTCATGGGCGGGATGGCCCGACCTGCGCCGGTATACAGGGTGGAGAACATTGGAGTCATTCAGGGGGGTGCACACATTTGTTTTACAGCGGTCCCGCCCTATGTCATAAAGTGGGAGCATGCTATGACGGGTACTGACCTCTCGGGGTGCCGTAGCCGGGGATCACACATAATCCTGTGTCCCCAGCACTTGAACGCCTATTCAAATCCACAGTGCGGGTTCAGAGCTGTTGACACGAAGCCTATAAACTGCACCATGGAAGCCATGGCAGAAGGCCATGTTCCCCCCCAGGTGGCGTATATAGGAGCTGGGACATACTGCGTCACCACAGCAGCGTCCCACTACCAGCACGGTCAGCACAGCTGGTGCGCGGTGAGTGACAGCAGTTTTCTGCTTTAAACCCGAGGCAGAAGTTCAAGTGGCACAGTCACGAATTGTCCCCATCCCTGAACCATCCACTGTTCACCTCACTGTGAAAGAAAATTTCACCAACCTCCAAAAGTATGTAGCCCACTCGGCTACCAGATCCCCCCTCTCCCAGAACACCTCGTTAAACTATTAAAAGCAGTAGAGGTTTCCCAAAAACACTTTTACACACTGGAACAGAAGACTGTCCAGATAGGGGCCGATATTCTCAGTATTACGACCCCACCCTGGTGGGGCATCTTTGAGAATATAGAGGTCCCCTCCTGGATTCGTCTGGCATCGCACATACTAGTAATCTGTCAGCTCGGGATCGTCCTCTACCTGGTTTGCATCCAGTGTAGGAAAAGTAGTCCCGAGGTGGTAGTTAGAACACAAAGGGTATGGAAGGACCAGTATGCTCGGGTAGACGGAACACCCGTGTGAGTTCTGTGGTGCATCACTTGCGAGTGATGGCAGCCTGTTTCATTATTTTAATAAAGAATGCATAGTATGTGAAATACTGTTTCATCCCAAGTGGTGCAGGGGTATTTGGACCCCTCCGTGCTGGGATTGTTGTAATTCAACCTTGTTTTCTATCCGAATGCCGGCCGTACACTGGGGCTCTCTCCAAGTAAGGGAATGTATGTGTCGAGGGATTGGGGATAGGTAATAAAGGGGAGGGTTGTTTGCGGCGGTCAGAAATTTTGCTCACCTTGAATGGACACTTCAAGCAAGTTTAAGTATCCACAGGGGGGACTGAAGGGATTCACAAAATTTCATATGTTCCCCCCCCCCGAAGATTAATTGGAGTTATTAAAGAAACCTTGGAGTGACTGTGTTTTAAAAATCCAGGGCCTCTCAAAATGGCTGCGGTCAGACACATGGCCAAAGGGCCTGCGGCATCCATATGGATTTTCTGATAGCTTCACAGACTGCATGTTTAATTTGAACAATGCAGTGAGGCAAGCTCAGTTGTATTCACGCCCTGAGGCAGATTATCAATTGTTTGCCTACACAATCTAAGTTCGGGCGGAGATAGTCCCAGTTGCTTGAGGAACATTCAGAACAATTGAGGAACATTCAGAACAATTAAGGACATTCAGAAAACAATGGAAAGGCAGTTGTGGTACTGATCGGTGCCATCAACGTAAATGGGCCAAAGTCAAAGTCCTCTTGTCTTACGTTTTCGAGCCCAAATCGAACAATGGAACGGACTGATGAGGCGCGATAATGACCCATTGCCGAGAGGATATAACTGGGGCGGCCCAGCACCTCTCTCTCTCTCTCTTCACATCGGCCCAGTGTGCTGTTTGTCTGCTAGCAACCAAGAAGGAAAACCATCTAGAAAGCATCGCAAGCACATTTCGAAGGCAGCAGCGGGGCACAAGGGCCAGGCCTTTTCATCTGTTTCACCGGTGAGCATTATCTTTCTGGCCGTCACAAGACAACCTGGCTAGGTGTAAGGGTGGGAGTTAAAGGGGTATTACAAAATTGTGATTTTAGAATTTTTCCCTCGTTGTGTCCGTTTCTCCTCCCGTTAAGTGTAAAACTGTATTGCATCCATAGCGATTTCTTATATCTTCTGTATAATACTCTTTTTCTTGTAGTGTTAGCTTTTCTAATGAATAAACATTGGTTTTCCTTGCACCAATCCACTGGTCTGTTCGTTTGTCCTTGTTACCACTCGATAAGTCCTGAGCTCAGAATCAGGAAGGGGAAAGCGATTCGCAACCGCACAGCGGGCAGGGCAGCTCAGGAAAACATAACTGGCTGACCTACAATAAGCCCCTGGAACAAAACCTCCTACAACATGCCCACCCAGCTTTGTGGTGTCTGCAAGCTTGGAGATATTACATCTAGTCCCCTTGTCTAGATCATTAATATATATTGTGAATAGCTGGGGTCCTAGGACCGATCCCTGCGGCACCCCACTAGTCACTGCCTGCCACTCGGAAAAAGACCCATTTTTTCCAACTCTTTACTGGTCTGCCAACCAGTTCTCTATCCAACCTTACCCCCAATCCCATGTGCCTTAACTTTACATGCTAATCTCTTATGCGGGACCTTATCGAAAGCCTTCTGAAAGTTCAAATGCACCACATCCACTGGTTCTCCCTTATCTATTTTACCAGTTACATCCTCAAAAAATTCCAGTAGATTAGTCAAGCACGATTTACCTTTTGTAAATCCATGTTGACTTTGTCCGATCCTGTCACTGTTTTCCAAGTGCTCTGCTATTACATCTTTTATAATGGACTCTAGCATTTCCCCCACTACCAATGTCAGGCTTACCGGTCTATAATTCCCCGTTTTCTCTCAACCACCTTTTTTGAATAGTGGGGTAACATTAGCTACGCTCCAATCCATGGGAACTGTTCCAGAGTCTATCGAATTTTGGATGATGACCAGCAATTCATCTACTATTTCTAGGCCCACTTCCTTAAGTACCCTAGGATGTAGATTATCAGGCCCTGGGGATTTATCGGCCTTTAATTCCGTCAATTTTCCTAACACCATTTCCCTACAAATAATGATTTCTTTCAGTTCCTCCCTCTCATTAGATATTATGTTCCCTGACATCTCTGGGAGGTTATTTGTGTCCTCCTTTGTGAAGACAGAACCAAAGTATGTATTTAATTGTTCTGTCATTTCTTTGTTCCCCATTATAAATTCCCCTGATTCTAACTGCAAGGGACCTACGCTTGACTTCACCAATCTTTTTCTCTTCACATATCTATAGAAGCTTTTACAGTCAGTTTTTATGTTCCATGCAAGCTTACTCTCATACTCTATTTTCCCCCTCTTAATTAATCCCTTTGTCCTCCTTTGCTAAATCCTAAACTGCTCCCAATCCTCAGGTTTACTGCTTTTTCTGGCCAATTTATATGTCCTCTCCTTGGATCTTATGCTATCACTAATTTCCCTTGTTAGCCACGGTTGAGTCACCTTTTTTGTTTTATTTTTATGCCAAACAGGGATGAACAAATTCTGTAGTTCATCCATGCGATCTTTGAATGCTTGCCATTGCCTATCCACCGTCAACCCTTTGAGTAACATTCCCCAATCAATCCTACCTAACTCGCGCCTCATGCTATCGTAGTTTCCTTTATTTAAATTCAGGACCTTAGTCTCTGAGTCAACTACTTCACTCTTCATCTTAATGAAGAATTCCATCATATTATGATCGCTCCGACCCAAGGGGCCTCGTACAACAAGATTGCTAATTAATCCTTTCTCATTACATAATACCCAGTCTAAGATGGCCTGATTGCTAGTTGGTTCCTCGACATTTTGGTCCAGGAAACCATACACTCCAGGAATTGCTCCTCCACAGTATTGTTACTAATTTGGTTAGCCCAATCGATATGTAGATTAAAGTCACCCATGATAACTGCTGTGCCCTTATTGCACGCATCTCTAATTTCCCATTTAATGCCATCCCCAACCTCCGCATTACTGTTTGGACGTCTGTATACCACTCCCACTAACATTTTCTGCCCCTTGGTATTTATCAGTTCTACCCATACAGATTCCACATCATCAGAGCTAATATCCTTCCTTTCAATTGTGTTAATCCCCTCTTTAACCAGCAATGCTACCCCACCTCCTTTTCCTTTTTGCCTATCTTTCCTGAATATTGAATACCCCTGGATGTTGAGTTCCCAGCCTTGGTCACCCTGGAGCCATGTTTCTGTAATCCCAATCATATCATATCCGTTTACCTCTATTTGCGCAACTAATTCATCCACCTCATTACAAATGCTCCTCGCATTAAGACACAACGCCTTCAGGCTTGTTTTTTTAACACTCTTACACCTTTTAGAATTATTATTTACCGTGGCCATGTTTGATTTAAACCCTTGATTTCTCTGACTGCCTCCTTTGTTTTTCTCCTTCCTGTTTTTTGCTTCTATCCTTGTTTCCCTTTCCTCTGTCTCCCTGCTCAGGTTCCCAATGCCCTGCCATTTTAGTTTAAACCCTCCCCAGAGCACTAGTAAACACTCCCCCTAGGACATCAGTCCCAGTCCTGCCCAGGTGCAAACCGTCCGGTTTGTACTGGTCCCACCTCCCGCAGAACTGGTTCCAATGTCCCAGGAATTTGAATCGCTCCCCCTTGCACCATTCCTCTAGCCACGTATTCATCTGAAATATCCTTCTATTTCTACTCTGACTAGCACATGGCACTGGTAGCAATCCTGAGATTACTACCTTTGAGGTCCTATTTTTTAATTTACCTCCTAACTCCCTATATTCAGCTTTTAGGACGTCATCCCATTTTTTACCTATATCGTTGGTACCTATATGCACCACGACAACTGGCTGTTCACTCTCCCCTTCCAAAATGTTCTGTAGCCGCTCTGAGACATCCTTGACCCTTGCACCAGGGAGGCAACATACCATCCTGGAGTCACGTTTGTGGCTGCAGAAACGCCTATCTATTCCCCTTACAATAGAATCCCCTATTACTATAGCTCTCCCACTCTTTTTCCTCCTGTCCTGTGCAGCAGAACCACCCATGGTGCCAGGAAGTTGGCAGCTGCTGCCTTACCCTGATAAGCCATCCTCCCCAACGATATCCAAAGCGGTATATCTGTTTGAGAGGGGGATGGTCACAGGGGACCCCTGCACTACCTGCCTGCGCCTACTACTCTGCCTGGTGGTCACACATTCTCTTCGTGCCTGTGCAGCCTTTACCTGCGGTGTGACCAACTGCCTAAATGTGCTATCCATGACGTCCTCAGCATGACATTTCGTCAGAACTGGAAAAAAGCAGGAAATGGAACAGATTTTTAAGCAAGTGTAGGAGCTGGGAAAGGGGGGAGGGGATGAAAGAACAAAAGGAAAGGTCTGTGATAGGATAGAAGGCAGAAGATGTTAAGAGACATTAAGAGACATTAGGAGATATTCAAGGCAAAAGGAGATGGTAATGCGACAGGTTAAGGAACAAAGGATGGCTCTAGATGAAGTGTAAATTGCACTGGCAGAATGAAAGACAACTGCCATGTGGGAGAGAAGAAAAGATAACACAAACAAAAAAAAAGTGTGGAAAAAATATCTATGATAGGGGCCGAGGTTATGATCTGAAATTGTTGAACTCTATGTTGAGTCCAGAAGGCGGTAAAGTACCTAATCGAAAGCTGAGGTGCTGTTCCTCGAGCTTACATTGAGCTTCAGTGGAACAGTGTAAGAGGCCGAGGATGGTGAGGTCTGAGTGGGAGTGGAGCGGAGAATTAAAGTGACAGGCGACCGGAAGCTCGGGGTCCCCCTTATGGACTGAACGGAGGTGTTCCACAAAGCGGTCACCCAATCTGCGTTTGGTCTCCCCAATGTAGAGGAGACCACATCGTGAGCAGCGAATACAGTATACTAGATTGCAAGAAGTACAAGTAAATCGCTGCTTCACCTGGAAGGGGTGTTTGGGGCCCTGGACAGTGGGAAGGGGGGAGGTATAAGGGCATGTGTTGCATCACCTGCGCTTGCACGGGAAGGTGCCGGGCGAAGGGGAAGGGGTGTTGGGGGTGATAGAGGAGTGGACCAGGGTATTGTGGAGGGAGCGGTCCTTTTGGAATGCTGAAAGGGGAGGTGAGGGGAAGATGTGTTTGGTGGTGGGATCACACGCTGGAGGTGGCGGAAATGGCGGAGGGTGATCCGTTGAATGTGGAGGCTGGTGGGGTGAAAGGTGAGGACAAGGGGAACCCTATCGTGGTTCCAGGAGGGAGGTGTAGGGGTGAAGGCAGAAGTACAGGAGATAGAACGGAGACGGTCAAGGGCCGTGTCAACCACAGTAGAGGGGAATCCTCGGTTGAGGAAAAAGGAAGATATGTCGGAAGCACTGGTATGGAAGGTGGCATCGTCAGAGCAGATGCGGCGGAGACAGAGAAACTGGGAGAATGGAATAGGGTCCTTACAGGAAGCGGGGTGGGAGGAAGTGTAGGCCAGGTAGCTGTGGGAGTCAGTGGGCTTGTAGTGAATGTTTGTCAATAACCTATCCTCATAGATGGAGACGGAGAAGTTGAGGAAGGGAAGGGAAGAGTCGGAGATGGATCATGTGAAGGTGAGGGAAGGGTGGAAATTGGAAGCAAAGTGAATGAAATTTTCTAGTTCAGGGTGAGAGCAGGAAACGGCACTGATACAGTCATCAATGTACCGGAAAAAGAGTTGAGGGAGGGGACCTGAGTAGAACTGGAACAAAGAATGTTCCACATATCCCACAAAAGGCAGGCATAGCTAGGACCCATGCGGGTTCCCATGGCAACACCTTTGATTTGGAGGGAGTGAGTGGAGTCAAAGGAGAAGTTGTTCAACGTGAGAACAAGTTCAGCCAGGCAGAGGAGGGTGGTGGTGGATGGAGACTGGTTGGGCCTCTGTTCAAGGAAGAAGCAGAGTGCCCTCAGGACATCCTGGTGGGGGATGGAGGTGTCGAGGGATTGTACGTCCATAGTGAAAAGGAGGTGGTTGGGGCCAGGAAACTGGAAACTGTTAAAGTGGCGGAGAGTATCAGAAGAGTCGCAGATGTAGTTGGGAAGAGACTGGACAAGGGGAGAAAAAATAGAGTCGAGATAGGTTCCGTGGGGCAAGAACAGGCTGAAACGAGGGGTCTACGAGGGCAGTCCTGTTTGTGCGGGGTTGGGGAACTATGAGGCTGGCGGCCGTGGGGGGAAGATCTCCAGAGGAGATGAGGTCAGTGACAGTGACAGTCTTGGAAACGGTGGCTTGATGGTCGGTAGTGAGGTCATGGTCCAGGCGGAGGTAGGAGGAGACCACACCTGGAGTACTGCGTACAGTTTTGGTCTACTTATTTAAGGAAGGATATACTTGCATTGGAGGTAGTTCAGCAAAGGTTTACGAGGTTGATTTCGGAGATGAATGTTGGATCCGTGGTTCAGTGGATTTGCTCTTATTAAATAATCACACGGATGCTGTACATTAACAAATAACAGGTCTTTACTGGAGGAGGGTAGTCTCTAGACTGGGGGTACAGAGGCATGCGCAAAGCTTATATACCGGTGTGGTCACTGCCGGTACTACAGTATACAGGAGCTGTAAAAGTAGTTCTGACTTAAAGGCACATACACTACAATTCCTCCCCTTTTAGATTAGTAATACCCCTAATATTCAAATAACAATTAACATTTCAACATGTACATTAAACAACAAAAGTCCATTTATAGATTCAGTCTTTGGGGCGGCTTCCTGACCCTTTCGGGATAGTGCCTTTCCAGAGGTTCTTGTTCTTGGTGCAGAGGCGATTCTGACCCCTTTTCCTCGGGTAGTTCATCGGGTTCCACTGCTACTGGGTCTGAAGTAGATGCTACCGGTATGTCGGGTTCATCCCCAGGTACTCGAGACATGGGGTTGACGCGTTCCTGTGACGCTAAGATCTGATCGACGTGGCGTCTCACAATGTTCTCCCCGGCATCCACTGTGTACATTAATGGCCCCTGCCTTGTACATATCGTTCCGGGTTGCCACTTCTCTGTTCGATAGTCACGGGCCAAGACTGGTTGCCCTACATTGAAGCTCCTTCTCGGCTTCTCATTGATGTGCTGGAATTGTTTGTCCTCAACATTTTTTCGCACAATTGGTCTGAGCAAGTCCAGACGAGATCTCAACCTTCGGTTAAAGAACATCATGACCGGGGTTTGGTTGGTAACTGCATGTGTCGCGTTTCGGTAGGCTAATAAGAAATTGTCCATCTTATGCTGTAGTGGAATTTCATCGTCGCACATGGCCTTTATCGCCTTCTTAAAGGTTTGTACGAATCCCTCAGCCAATCCATTTGTGGCTGGATGATACGGGGCGGATGTGTAATGCCTTACCCCATTCCTTTTCATGAATTTTTGGAACTCGTCGGACACAAACTGTGGTCCATTATCAGAGCAAATCTACTCTGGCAAACCGTTTCTGGCAAATATGGTTCGTAGGACTGCAATCGTTTTCTCTGTAGTGGTTGAAGACATTTTTTATCACCTCAGGCCACTTTGAATGAGCATCCACTGCTATTAAGAACATTGAGTCCATGAATGGACCAGCGAAATCAATATGCACCCGTTGCCATGGAGAGGAGGGCCACTCCCATGGGTGTAGAGGGGCATGTGGTGGTGCATTTTGGACCTTCTGGCATCCTGAGCAGCTCTTGGTTAGGTCTTCAATTTGTTGATCGATTCCCGGCCACCACACATAAGCCCTAGCAAGGCTTTTCATTTTCACTCTCCCCAGATGACCTTCATGTAGCTCATTTAGCACTCTCTCCCTTAACTTGGGTGGAATCACCACTCTGGATCCACACATCACTGTCCCCTGGCATACTGACAGCTGTTTTCTTCTGGATGAGAATGCTGGCAACAGTGAGTCGCCATGTGTTGGCCATCCCCTCACCGTCAATTCATATACCCGTGACAGCGTCGGATCATTGCGGGTCTCCTTCTCTATATCCGCGTTTGTTACTGGCAATCGTTCAATTATTGACGAATAAAATATCTCGATAGGGTCCACTGCTGGTGCTTCCTCCACAGTAGGCAGTGGCAGGCGCGATAGCCCATCAGCATTCCCATGCTGTTTCATGCCTTTATATTCTATTTCATATTGATTCGCCCCTAGAAACAGGGACCATCTTTGTAACCGCTGTGCAGTCATCACTGGAACGCCCTTCTTAGGATTAAAGATGGAGACAAGTGGTTGGTGGTCAGTCAGCAAAGTGAACTTCTGCCCATGCAGATAGTGGTTGAATTTTTTTACTCCCCATACTAGGCTGAGGGCCTCCCTGTCAATCTGGGCGTAGTTGCGCTCGGCTGAGGTTAGTGACCGAGACGCAAAGGCTACTGGCCTCTCCAGCCTGTCTGGGAATTTGTGCGACAGCACCGCTTCAATACCGTAGGGTGATGCATCACATGCCAAACAAATTGGTAGTGCTGGGTTGAAATGGGCCAACACCTCTTTTGATGTGATCAATTCTTTACACTTCTGGAAAGCTCGTCTACGTTCGTCATCCCACTTCCATGGTACCCCTGTTTGCAGTAGGGTGTTCAGCGGGTGTAATACCATAGACAAATTTGGTAAGAACTTGTGGTAGTCGTTTACCAGCCCGAGGAACGACCTCAGTTGTGACACATTTTCCGGTGCTGGAGCCTTGACTACTGCCTCAATCTTGTCAGGGGGCTTATGTAACCCCTCTTCATCGTTGACGTGGCCACAATACGAGATCTGTTTCTGGAAAAACTCGCACTTGTGGCGATTAGCTTGTAGCCCATACTCCTTTAATCTGGTGAGCACCTTCTCCAAGTTGGCAAGGTGATCACCGTCATTTTCGCCCGTGACCAAGATGTCGTCCAAATAACACTGGGTCCCTGGAATCCCTTGCAGGACCTGATCCATCGCCCTTTGCCAGATAGCCGGAGCCGAGGCTACTCCAAACACCAGCCGGTTGTATTGATAGAGACCTTTATGAGTGTTGAACGTAAGGTAATGTTTCGAAGCTTCTTCTACCTCCATTTGCAAGTACGCCTGGGCTAGACCAATTTTGGTGAAGCGTTTACCTCCAGATAGCGAGGTGAAAATATCCTCAATTCGTGGAAGCGGATATTGCACCGTGTGAAGGACTGGGTTCACTGTCACCTTAAAATCCCCACAGATGCGGACCTTCTTTGGTTCCCCAGGCGTATTACTCAACGACCTCTTCATTACAGGAACGATGGGTGTAGCCCACTGGCTCCAGTCCACTTTGGACAGTAATCCTGAATGTTCCAACCCTTCCAGCTCTGCTTCAACAGCTGGTCTGATCGCATAAGGCACTGGTCTGGCCTTCAGAAACTTTGGGCTTGCATTTTCCTCTATTTTAATCGTTGCTGTTATTCCTTTTAGTATTCCTAGTCCCTCCTGGAACATTTCTTTTGCGTCAGTTAGCATTTTTGACAGTCGTCCAGGTGTGACGTCGTCATCCTTTTTGGCCTCAACCTTCAGTGCCTGTATGGAATGCCAATCTAAATGTATCTTCCGGATCCATTCACGTCCTAGCAGTGGTGGTCCTCCATTTGGCAATACATATATATCCATTTTAGGTATTTCCTGGCCTTTATATGTCACTTTCACCCTTATTTTTCCTTTGGGGTAGACTTTTTGCCCCGTATACGTCTTCAAGACAATCTCTGTAGCTTTCAAGGGTATGTGTGAAAATAGCCGCTTGTAGTCTCTTTGATTTATGACTGTTAGAGCTGACCCTGTGTCCAATTCCATTTCCACTTGGACTCCGTCTATCTTGAGTGTAACCCAGATAGTCTGGTGATCCTCCATTTCGGTTACCTTATGTAGTTTCAGACAACCCAGCTCCTTGCGTCCGGAGTCTGTGTCACTTTTCTGTTCATCTGAACCACTGTCCATCACCTGGTGTACCTTTTTGTACTTCTCCTGTGGAGATTTCTTACTGTTGGTTTTCTTCCCAGACCTGCAGACTCTTGCTATGTGTCCTGCTTTCCCACACTGTCTGCACACTTGGTCCTTGAACCAACAATCTTTCTGGTCATGTGTTGTTCTGCCGCAGCGATAGCACTTCCCCATTCCATAGGACATTTCATTGGTGCCATATTCTTGCGGTCTCCGTTGTATCTCTGCAGCGCCCCTTGCAGCTGCTTCGTGTGATACTGCCATACTGAAAGGTCCTTTTCTGATAGAAGCCGTTTCTGTGTTCCTTCACATTGTAGCCCACACACAAACTTGTCCCTTAACGTGTCTGCTAGTCCCGCTCCAAATTGGCAGTGTGTTGATAGCTTGCACAGTTCCGTTAGGTACTCAGCATTGCTTTCGTCTTTGTGTTGGTTCCTTTTATGGAACTTAAATCGTTCTGCTATCAGCAGCGGTGTGGGGTTTAAGTGGTCCTGTAGGATTTCTACTATGCTTTCAAAATTCTTGTTTACCGGCTTCTCTGGGGTTATTAGATTTCACATTAACCCATAAGTTTTTGCACCCATGGAATTTAACAGAACCAGTGCTTTATTAGCATCTGGCACTTCATTCGCCCTGCAGTACACCTCAATACGTTCCACATATGTCGCCCAATCTTCGATTTCATTGTCGAACGTAGAGATACTGCCACTCTTCGGCATCCTTGGGTGTGCGTTAAATATCACAAATGGCACCTCCCGCGCTTCCCCTTCTTCTCCGCTGGCACAAAATGGCGTCTCCCGCGCTTTCCTTCCTTCCCGCGCTCGCCCTTCTTCTCCGCTGCGGCTTCTAAAAATGGCGTCTCCCGCGCTCTTCCTTCTTCTCCGCGGCTCAATGGCGTCTCCCGCGCTCTCCCTTCTTCTCCGCGGCTCAATGGCGCCTCCCGCGCTCTTCCTTCTTCTCCGTGGCTCAATGGCGTCCCCCCTTTCTTCGCCCCGCGGACCCTGTTCAGCCCGTGAGCACTGGCGCGTTCTTCTTTTTATATTTTTCGACGCCGCTCAGTCTAGAACCCGGCTGTTTCTTACGCTCTCTCTCTCCGGTTTGTTTTATTTTCCTCGACGCTGCTCGGTGTTCAACCCCCGGCTGCGCCCTGCACTCTTCACCCTCTGTCTTACCCCGTCGACGCTGCTCCGCTCTCTCTCCGCCGTCGGTCAGCTCCAGCCGCCGCTGCTCGGGAAGGGTCTGCGCTGGACCTGTCGTCGGTCTCTTACTGCTCGTTGTGGCTGGGGAACCAAGCCCGGCTCTCCACAGCCTCCCCTGCAAAGTTGGATCTCTGCCTGACTGCTGGGCGGTTGCTCGTGGTCAACGCCCGTGTTCCTGGCCTCGACTATTGTTTTTTTTTTGTTGCAGGTAGATTCGAAACGACACTCATCGCCACTGTTGGATCCGTGGTTCAGTGGATATGCTCTTATTAAATAATTACACGGATGCTGTACATTAACAAATAACAGGTCTTTACTGGAGGAGGGTAGTCTCTAGACTGGGGGTACAGAGGCATGCGCAAAGCTTATATACCGGTGTGGTCACTGCCGGTACTACAGTATACAGGAGCTGTAAAAGTAGTTCTGACTTAAAGGCACATACACTACAATGAAGGGGTTGTCTTATGAAGAAAGGTTGAGCCTATACTCATTGGAGTTTAGAAGAATGAGGGGGGATCTTATTGAAACATATAAGATTCTGAAGGGGCTTGAAAGGGTAGATGCAGAGAGGATGCTTCCCATCATGGGGGAATCTAGAACTAGGGTGCATAATTTCAGAATAAGGGGGCACCCTTTTAAATTGGAAATGAGGAGGAATTTCTTCTCTCAGAGGGTCGTGAATCTTTGGAATTCTCTTCCCCAGAGAGATGTGGAGGCTGGGTCATTGAATATATTTAAGGCGGAGATAGACAGATTTTTGAACGATAAGGGAGTCAAGAGTTATGGGGAGCTGGCAGGGAAGTGGAGTTGAGGCCAAGATCCGATCAGCCATGATCTTATTGAATGGCGAAGCAGGCTCGAGGGGGTAAATGACCCACTCTTGCTCCTATGTCTAATGTTCTCAGATTCTTATGTTCCCAGAGCTCGGGAAACTTGGCAGCTAAAGGGAGGAGCGAGCTGACGTATCGGCAGCTAAATGCTTTTTATAGCACTGCTTGTAGGCCACGAGGAGCAGGAGTGCTTCCCCCGGCCCCTTAAGCAAATCTTCTGCCGTGATCTGCCTCCCTCCCCGCAATCAGCCTCCCTTCTTGCGATCTGCTGACCCCCCACCATATTGAAATCTTTCCCTCCCTCCCTCTTCACTGCCACGCTCCGAGCACCCCCCACCCACCCACCCACCCCCCCACCCCCACCTTCCCCAACACGCCCTGATATTTTCTGATTGCCAGGGACCATCTCCAACAGTCCCCGGCTATACCTTGTACCGCTGGCTTTCCCGTCCGACAGCCTCTCAATCTCGCCCGCTGCTGGGTGGGAAACGGAGTAAAATCCAGCAGGGCCTCCGTATTCTTGCCATTTCCAGGTTTTCCCTCCACAAACACGCGCCCCGCTCCCTCCCTGCCTCTCGGAAATATCGGGCTATAGAGTACAAAGGCAAGGAAGTTATGCTAAACCTTTATAAATCACTGGTTAGGCCACAGCTGGAGTATTGTGCCCAATTCTGGGCATCTCACTTTAAAGAAGGATGTCAAGGCCTTCGAGAGGGTACAGAGGAGGTTTACTAGAATGGTACCAGGGATGAGGGACTTCAGTTATAGGGAAAGACTAGAGAAGCTGGGGTTGTTCTCCTTAGAGCAGAGAAGGTTAAGGTGAGATTTAATAGAGCTGTTTAAAATCATGAAGGGTTTTGATAGAGTAAATAGGGAGAAACTGTTTCCAGTGGCAGAACGGTCGGTAACCAGAGGACACAGATTGAAGGTAATTGGCAAAAGAACCACAGCAGATGCGACATGAGGAGAATTGTTTTTACACAGCAACTTGTTGTGATCTGGAATGCAGTGGTGGAGGCAGAGACATTAGTAACTTTCAAAAGGGAATTGGATAAATACTTGAAGGGAAAAAATGTATCGGGCTATGGGGAAAGAGCAGGGGAATGGGATTAATTAGATAGCTCGACCAAAGAGCCAGTGCAGGCACGATGGTCCGAATGGCCTCCTTCTGTGCTGTATCATTCTATGATTCTGATTGGTGCCTAGTGGTCTCTGCTGAAAAGTATATATATGTGGATCAGTCTTGGCAGTGATGACTCTCAAGTTTAAATAGCTTGTTGACAAACATTTCTAGGCTCATATATGAAGAGCAGCCTCCTGGGAGGATCTGGAGGAGGGGCGAGTGTTTCTGGAACCCTATGCCAGCAAGAGTCAGCACCTTCAGGTGAGGAAAGAGTTTTTTTTAAATGAAGGGTCTTGGACAATTTTGCACTTGCTGATTGCGCTAGGTTACAGAAGCATTGCAACAGTGCTGATGGCTTCCAAGACATTTACACTGTTTCATATTTCTGACAATTGGCTTGAACATGATTGGGTAACACGGGAAAAAGAAACATGGGGAGAAAATTGATCCTTGTGCCCGTTTTCAGGGCATAAAACAGGGGCAAAGCTGATCAATTTTGGAGCGCAACCCCACTTGGACGTTCTGTGTCTGGTGTACAGGTGAATATTGGTGAAAGCAGCTTCCAGGGGTCTTGAAATAGGTGTTAGGCCTTATTTGCATATGCAGATTAGGGGTCTAACGCCTATTTCAGGAGCCCACCAGGCCCTCTTAGCTCAGAATTGCCTGGTCTACATGTGGCTTAACCAGGGGTCCTTAAAGGGACCGCAGGAGGCCGTTATCAGAAATGTACACTTTATTTATAGTTACCTTGATGTGGAACTACTGTGGGCCACTGCTAACCCGTGCCAGCCTCCTTCCCTCCTCCCCCAGGATGTGCCTGAGACCCGTTGCCAGTGAGGCAGCAGCCCAAATTGCATATGGCAGTTCCTCGTGCTCCGTCAGTTATGTGCCTGAAAAGGGATTATAACGAGTTTTTACCCCATCATCTTTTGTCAACTGAAGTACTGGGAGAGACCTCAGTGAACTGAGAAACAGCGAGACGGTAGCAAGAAAATAACTTGATACTGGGGCTAAAAGGGTTAAACTATGAGGACAGGTTGCATAAAATAGGCTTGTATAGAAGATTAAGCGGTGATCTAATTGAGGTGTTTAAAATGATTAAAGAATTTGATAGGGTAGATTGAGGGAAACTATTTCCTCTGGTGGGTGAGTCCAGAACAACCATAAAATTAGAGCTCGGCCAATCAGGGGTGGTGTCAGGAAACACCGCTTCACACAAAGGGTGGTGAAAATTTGGAACTCTCTCCCCAAAAAGCTGTTGAGGCGAGGCCAATTGAAAATTTTAAACCTGAAATTGATAGATTTTTGTTAGGCAAGGGTATTAAAGGATATAGAACCAAGGCGGGTAGATGGAGTTAAGATACAGATCAGCCATGATCTTACTGAATGGCGGAAAAAGTTCGAGCGGCTGAATGGCCGACTCCAGTTGCTGTTTAACACCTGCTTTGAAATATGAATTTCATGGAGCTGACTGAGCATCTATTCATTTTGGAGAATGAGTTTCATGCTTGTTGATATAAAATAATATGAAATTGTTAAAAATCTGGGTGCACAAAATAAATAGCATCAAATCGGTTTATAGTCAAAACTGCAGTGCCCTTGATTTCTTGTTGGTGGCGCTGCTGATAAACGGCAATGTGCTGAACTAGCTCCACACCGCCACCATCAGGAATGTACTGGAACTGCAGGCATGCCCGTTAAAATGACAGTAAAATGTGAAATATAATATTCATAATATTATTTTGATTTATTTTTAAGTGACACTAAAAAGCCTACAGTATATTTTCAAATTTTATACCTGTGCAATAGTATGACCTGTTGCACTTGATAATTGTAAAATTATAATGGTGCCTCTCGATCCTGAAAATGCTGCTTGGCAGATCAAGGTTTCATTAGATTAGAAATCATTATTTTTTGTTTTGGAGTAAAGGGGGATTTTAAGCTCATTGAGGTGGAAGATGCTACCACCGAGGAATAGAAAATGTTTCCACTTTTTGCACCCAGTGTAAATATCAGGCACTCCCAGGTCAGGTACAGAACAGCTTAGACTCAAACAAACCACTGCAACTCCAACCTCAGCAGAACCTGCTCTTCCTACTGCATCAACCTGATGTTTCTATTTTTGACATCAGGCATCTTTGTGACCTCTCTAAGTGAGTCTGCTAACTCAATGACAACTTGTGTTAAGTTATGAGGGCTGAGATGTCAAGGGTCCACTATCGGCACAGAGCCTCAAGCATCCACAAGCATCAGACCATTTGGCCATTTTGTTACACAGGACCATATAGGAATAGAAAAGACCACTGTGCTCCATCTGGCCAATCCCAGTGCTTTAACTCTATCTCCAACTCCTGCTTGTGTTTGGCGAGGCCCGGCACCAGGAACTGAACTTTGTGGTAAATTCTGTGCTGTGGACTCATGTCCACTGGGCAGCAGAGTGAGACTACTGAAAAATCACTTCACATGGAACCCTTCGAGCCAGCAGAAAGGGAGGAGAATTTCAAATCTGGACTGCATTCAAACTCAGGTGCCTGTGTTAATTAATCTCAGCAATGGTAGGCACTGGGTGGGGTAGGGCATTATCAATTGGTGCCAGTATCCCTGGGCTAAGGAGGGGAAAAACTGGCCGTGATTCCCACTCCTAATTACTTTCTAGTAGTGGAAGTGTATATTTATAAATATCAGGACAAAAAGAGGCTACAATGTCCAGAATGTTCAGTGCTTGAGATACATGTTTTCCCTCTCATACCGAGTAACAGCCCAACCGACCATGTGAATGACACTGCCTGTTGGGCCATCCAATGACTGTAGGAAGGGGAGGGGGAAGGAAAGTGCCAGCATTAAGTCTGGTTACAATTGATAATGTTATTGAAGTCTTGTAGATACAACAGGATAATACGTGTTTGGTATTCCCTCTCTCCTCAGACAGTTACACATGTTCAAAGGAATAAGCTCTGGCACATGTATGAAAGGAGCCGTAAGAACAGCAGCATTTCAATTTGTAGTTCAACAGGTTATTTCTAAGAAGGGACATTTTGATCAAAAAACAGCCAAATATTGAAACCTAGGTGCAGGTAGATGATAAGTGACTTCTAGGACTTGCTCCTTTATATTTTTCATGTCTTGTTGTTATGAACCACCCTATCCCGTGACCCTGTCCAGATTTGAAAAGGTTGCAAGTACTAAATGTAACATTTTACCTTAGGTCGTAGAGGAAATGATTACTGCTAGCTTCACAACTTATTTCTGAAACAGGTTGTATTTAATGGATTGACGCGACCACATGAATTTGATTCTATATTTTCCATTAAGTGTGATTTTCGTATGGTAGCCAGTCTTTTCTGGAGAGAGATGAAAGGTAGCTCACATTATTACTGAGTGTTCACAATGCTTTACATCGTCCAGGTCTTAAAAGAAATAAGAAACCTATCACAATTCATCTATCGCAAATAAAATGGTATATTATAAACTGAATAATACATTGTGCCAGCACAATGTGGGGAGACATCAAACCGAGGCCCGGTCTGCTCTCTCAGGTGGACATAAAAGATCCCATGGCACTATTTCGAAGAAGAACAGGGGAGTCTCCCCAGTGTCCTAGCCAATATTTATCCCTCAATCAACATCTCTAAAAAAAACAGATTATCTGGTCATTATCACATTGCTGTTTGTGGGAGCTTGCTGTGCACAGATTAGCTGCTGCATTTCCTACATTACAACAGTGACTACACTTCAAAAAACCACTGCTGTAAATTGCTTTGGGATGTCTGGTGGTCATGAAAGGTGCTATATAAATGCAAGACTTTCTTTCTTTTTCAAACATTACAGGATTTTTTATTTTCCCTCACTTATGAGAGTACAAAATCCATTTATTTTCTCCCCATACAGATATTGACTGGTACATACCCTCACTACCTGAGAGGATGTTCCCACAACACTGTAAAGCCACTCTTCAGACTGCCATATAGAAGGCTCACACTAGCATGGCTATCAACCCATCTCACAGTCAAACTTACAAACTTACAGGCTCCAACATGTTTGAACCTGTAGATCACCCTTGGAGCTACAATACTGTGGATACATTTTAAACACCCGAGTACCTTTTCCCTGTGGTGTACTGTGCACTATCAGTACACTAGCTGCTTTTTGGGAGGGGTAGCATAGTGGTTATGTTGCTGGACTAGTAATCCAGAGGCCTGGACTAACGATACGGAGACATGAGTTCAAATTCCACCATGGCAGCTGTGGAATTAAATCTGGAATAAAAAGCTAGTATCAGTAATGGTGGCCATGAAACTATCGGATTGTTGTAAAAATCCATCTGGTTCACGAATGTCCTTTAGGGAAGGAAATCTATCGTTCTTACCTGGTCTGGCCTATATGTAACTCCAGACCCACAGCAATGTGGCTGACTCTTAACTGCCCTCTGAAATGGCTTAGCAAGCCACTCAGTTGTATCAAACTGTGAGAAAAAACTGTAGTGGTTCAAGAAGAAGGCAGCTCCCCACCACCTTCTCAAGGGCAATTAGGGATGGGCAATAAATGCTGGCCTTGTAAAAATGCCCAAATCCAATGAATGAATAAAAAAGATATCACAGCATGGCATACTGCTGTTTATTCACATCTCTCCAATTCTTGTCTCATCAACAAGCACCCATGTTCAACTCATCTCCTGGTAAATAGGTTACCCTGATTATAAGGGTCTCAAATAGATTTTTAAGTTATAACAACTGTTGGGGGAGAAATTCATTGTAGCCAGTAAAATTGCCAGCGTCACCGCCAACTGGAGTTAACGGCCGCTGAAAATGGCCACAATGCAAATGGAACAAAATTTGCCTGGGGGGATGGAGATTGTTGGCACAGCACTTACTTGCTGTGCAATGGCATGCAATGCCGTCCTGGTGGCGTTACTGGAGGCACCCGACCTGAAGTTCGTGTGCAGGAGCGGCATTGGAGCTTTGCACAGCCTCTGGGAGCAAGGAATTGTGGGCAATGACGAGGCCTGTGAATAAAGGGGCCATGCACACTGAAGCAATACAAATTAGAATGAAGTGAAACGCTGCAGTTTTCAGCCCTTTCTGCCTTTTCAAAAAATATTTAACATTAAAAAGAAGTCCCAAATGTGAATATTTGGCTCTCAAAGCTGAATTCCCTTCCTAACCTCAAAAAACTGGAAAATGCCTCAGCACTAACACAAATGACTCAGCAAGCCAGGGAAGGGACACCCAGGGCCTCGCACGCAGCACTCCAGCTTTGTGCAGGGGGTCAACACTGCAAGACAGGCCCTCTACCCTCAGAAGGAACAACGCGGGAGCACATCACCGAGGCCATCACTGCAGCAGTGTTACCCCCCACCATCTGGCTCCAGTGCCCAAAGAAGCTTCATGACCTCAGACCACTGGTCAAGGCCAGTGAATGCATCTTCAAAAGCCGTCTCCTGCCAACTGCACCACTAGTCTCACACACTGCCTAATTCACAACTTCCCCCTGCCCTCCCCCCAAATCACTCACCTACCAACAATCTGCATCAATCACGAGGCACATCTCCCATTCCTAGCCTCATCTCACCCCCTTGGAGATGATGGTACAGGCCATTCTTGGTAGGGGCATGGCTGAGGCCTTGGCCAGCGGTGGGGCTGAAAGGATACAAAATGCTGGTATCCTCATATATTATCCTCCTTCTGCCATGCACCTCTTGCTTTCCCGCCCACCCATCACCACAAATCCACCCTTGTGCCTTCCTCATTTCACACACCCAAGAAATGCAGCTTGGTTGACCAAGAAGAGGGAGAGGAGAGTGAAGAAGAACAAGAAGAAGATGATTTATTTGACACTCCCAGCCACCAGCTCCTCAAGATTAACCAGCAAGGACATTTGCAGTGTCCCCCACTGAAAGTCAGCAGCTTTCCACCAGCCATGCTGCAGCCGCTGGGGTAGCACTGCGTGAGATCAGTAGGGTAGGCAAAGGCACACACAAGGCAGTCACTAAGAGAATGCACAAGGGTGATGAGTTGAATTCTTGATGTCACATTGGATGGATAGACGTATATAGGTGGATTGGAAAGTTTGCTTTGTGTTGGCTTTTATTTCAGGATCGTGTTCAAGAGGACATTGTGATGGTCAGTAACAGATGGAAGGTAAGGTGTGGGACAAATGTGGAAAGGGGAATTGGGGTTGCGGTCACTGGGACCACAGGCGGATGATTCCATTCTGGATATCCCGGCCACAAAGGGGCTGTCTGGGATGCATCCTTCTGTCTGATTCCTCCTCTTCTGCTTTCTCCTCTTTGGCTTCCTCTTCTTCTGCTTCCTCCCCTTCTGTGTCTTCCTCTTCCCTCTGCAAGCGGACGTGAAATGAAAGCATAAAATACTGGAAATAATCAGCTGGTCCAGCAGCATCTTGACCTGAGACGTGAACTCTGTTTTCCTCTCCACAGATGTTACGTGACCTGCTGAATATTTGCAGCATGTTCGGTCTTCTCAAATGCCTTCATTTGCCATCCAAGCCTTTGCAAGCATCCAGCAGCACTCCTTACACATTTAAAAAACTTTTCACATCTATTGCAGCAAGCCACCACTTCAAAAAATCAAAAAAAATGTCCAAAACCTGAAATCCAAACTTACCTGAACGATGTGTGTGTCCCTTTAAGAGGTGCAGACTGCTTGCACACCAGGTTAAACTGGTGTGCTTAGGACCCAACAACGCTAGGGTCGAAGTTCGCACTTGTGACGTTAAGTTGGTGTTGCCTGCCGATTTATGTTACAACGCCGCCATTTTGTTTGGGATGGCGCTGCCAGTTATCGGCAGCGCAAAGATAAGGATGAAAGCGGCGGCCGCTGCAGGACCCGCCAGCAGCTGGTGAAAGAGCGACGGCCGCTGTTTAATCTACGGAGTGGCGCTAAGGCCACGAATTTCTAGCCCTTTTTTTCTAGCTCAAGTTTCATGCAATGAAATGCTTCATAACATTGGCCTTAACTCACACCTCTTTATAATATCCAAAATGATTATCTACCAATGAACATGTTGGAATAGTGTATGAATAAAACAAGTTTCCATTGCATCATGCTTTGGCCCAAATTTGAAAATTAGTCATTTTGGCACGCCCATTTGTGTAAATAAAGCACAATAAATTCCTGAAATGTTCTGAATGGTGCCAGCTGAAACCTTTGATCTCTGAATTATTGGTTGACTGAGCATACTCTGTTCTGAGAAATTGTCAACCTTATAAATGAATTGAATGTGTGTATATTTCTATAAATCCTATATCAACAGCTCAAGAATAAGAGACAATTGTGTTTCAAATTAAAATGTTACTGGACAGTTCATTTCTTTCTATAAATGAAAAGAAGGAACATATTCACTTGCTTTGCAAAAGCCAATGTACAAATGCCACAAAATGACCTTGGTCCAAACATGGACAAAAGAATTAATTCCAGAGGTGAGGTGAGAGTGACTGCCCTTGACATCAAGGCAGCATTTGACCGAGTGTGGCATCAAGGAGCCCTAGTAAAACTGAAGTCAATGGGAATCAGGGGTAAAACGCTCCACTGGCTGGAGTCATACCTAGCACAAAGGAAGATGGGTGTGGTAGTTGGAGGTCAATCATCACAGCCCCAGGACATCGCTGCAGGAGCTCCTCAGGGCAGTGTCCTAGCCCCAACCATCTTCAGCTGCTTCATCAATGACCTTTCCACCATCATAAGGTCAGAAGTGGGGATGTTTGCTGATGACTGCACAGTGTTCAGTGCCATTCGCAACTCCTCAGAAAACGAAGCAGTCCATGCCCACATGCAGCAAGACCTGAACGACATTCAGGCTTGGGCTGATAAGTGGCAGGTAACATTCGCGCCACACAAGTGTCAGGCAATGACTATCTCCAACAAGCAAAAGTCTAACCACCGCCCCTTCACATTCAACGACATTACCATCGCTGAATCCCCCACCATCAACATCCTGGGGGGTCACCATTGACCAGAAACTTAACTGGACCGGCCACAAAATACTGTGGCAACAAGAGCAGGTCAGAGACTGGGTATTCTGTGGCGAGTGTCTCACCTTCTGACTCCCCAAAGCCTTTCCACCATCTACAAGGCACAAGTAAGGAGTGTGATGGAATACTCTCCACTTGTCTGGATGAGTGCAGCTCCAACAACACTCAAGAAGCTCGACACCATCCAGGACAAAACAGCCCGCTTGATTGGCACCCCATCCATCACCTTAAATATTCACTCCCTCCACCACCGGCGTACCGTGGCTGCAGTGTGTACCATCTACAAGAAGCACTGCAGCAACTTGCCATGGCTTCTTCGGCAGCACCTCCCAAACCCGCAACCTCTACCACCTAGAAGGTCAAGGGCAGCAGGCGCATGTGAACACCATCGCCTCTGTTATATATTGTGTGTTCTCCTCCCACCTGTGGTGGCGCTGTCACAGGAGATAAATGGTTGGGTGTTCTCTGTTAAGTTTAGCTCTCTTTGTTCGGAACTTTCCAGAACTTCCTTTCCTTCCAATAAAGCACTTCATGTTTGAATCTCTGAGTTCTGAGTCCTAAATTGTGTCTAGGTAGAAAGGTACCGACACAACAAGTGGCAACGAGGAGCGGATGAATCTGTGTACGTTACGGGTGCAGTGAGTAAACAGAAATTTTAATTTGAAACGTGAGATGGCTATTATATTAGGAAACACCGGTGATTTTGATGAAAATGTGGAGCAATGGAGCGCATATATGGAACGTTTTGACTATTTTGTATTGGCGAATGCGGTGGCAAATGAAAAGGTCGTGCTTACCTTTTTGAGTGTAATTGGGCCGAAGACATTCAATTTACTTCACAGCCTCATGCAGCCAGATAAGCCAGGAACTAAAACATATAAGCAACTAGTGGAAATTCTTGGAGCACATTTTTCACCAAAACCTCTGGTTATTGCTGAGAGATTTAGATTTCACAAACGGAATCAAGAGGAGGGGGAATCAGTGACGATGTTTATTGCTGCTTTAAAAAGGTTATCAGAACACTGTGAGTTCAAGGAGGTGCTGAAGGACACCATTAGAGACAGACTCATGTGTGGTCTGCAAAATGCAGCCACACAGAAGCGCCTTCTTACGGAGGACAACCTTACTCTTGAAAAGGCCATTGAAGTTAGTGTCTCCATGGAGATGGGGGAAAAGGAGGCTCACCAGTCGAGTTCAACAGGGAGAGTTCACAAGGTGTCGTCTGAGCCTAAAGGTGCGCGGAACAGCACATGTTACTGTTGTGGGAAAACGGGCCATCACGCTAATGACTGCTGGTGTACGGAGCTGGAATGCCGAAATTGTGGCAAAAAGGGTCACATTGAACACGCCTGTAGAGGTAAAAAAAGAACAGACAGAGCTGGGAAGCATGGAAGCAAAATGTCTGTATTTGGACAAGAGAGGAAAAAGAGTGTTCATTCAGTGCAGTATGATGGAACAGGCAAAACAGAGGGGAGCGACACCTCTGAGGAGGAAGAGGTGCACATACTGATGGTTGCAGGTGATTCAAATGGCTACTGGGTGTCACCACTGGTGGAGGGACAATCAGTGCGGATGGAGGTGGACACAGGCACGGCTGTGTCCCTTGTTTCAGACACTGTCTACAACAAAATGCTAAAGCATCTTACCCTTCAGCCGACAAACATTGTGCTAAAGACGTATACCAGCGAACCTGTGGTCATGAGAGGCATCATTGAGGTGACAGTTAAATTGAACGGACAGACTGCAAAACTGCCACTATATGTGGTAAAGGGAAATTACCCATCGCTACTGGGACGTGCGTGGCGAGAGAAAATCACGCTGGACTGGCCTGCAGTCCGCATGATGTCAAAAGGGGAGTCAGGTCTGACTGCAGTGTTAAACAAACATGCAGAACTCTTCAATGGGGAACTTGGGAGCATGAAAAAGATCAGCGTGAGACTGGACATTAAACCTGACAGCAAGCCGAAGTTTCACAAAGCCCGACCTGTACCCTATGCAATTAGGCCAAAAGTTGAGGCTAACTTGGAGGCCTTAGTCGAGAATGGAGTCCTGGAGCCTGTGAGCGTGAGCAAATGGGCCACACCCATTGTTCCTGTCCTGAAAAAGGATGGATCTGTTTGAATCTGCGGTGATTTTAAAGTGACTATTAACCCGGTGCTGTCTGCGGAACAGTACCCTCTTCCCCTCATTGATGATCTTTTTACGGGCCTGGCCGGAGGGCAAAAGTTCAGCAAAATAGACTTATGCCAGGCTTATCTACAAATGCATGTCGATGACAAATCAAAGGAGCTGCTGACAATTGTGACACACAAGGGGCTATACAGGTACTGCCGCCTTCCGTTTGGAATTACGTCGGCCCCTGCTCTATTCCAAAGGGCAATGGATCAGATTTTGAGTGGACTGCGAGGAGTCCAGTGCTACCTGGACGACATCCTTGTCACTGGGACAAATGAGGAGGATCATCTTCTGAACTCGGATGCGACACTACAACGACTGAAAGAGTACGGACTCAGAGTTCGTAAAGACAAATGTGAATTCTTTCAGTCTTCAGTTGAGTACCTGGGGCGTGTGATTGACGCTACTGGCCTACATAAGGCGCCGTCAAAGGTCAAGGCGATCGTGGAGGCCCCAGCACCCCAGAATGTGAGCCAGTTACGTTCATTTCTGGGGCTACTTAACTACCATGGGAAGTTTATTCCAGACTTAGCAACATTAAGAACATAAGAACATAAGAACATAAGAAATATGAGCAGGAGTAGGCCAAACGGCCCCTCGAGCCTGCTCCGCCATTCAATAAGATCATGGCTGATCTGATCCTAACCACCAATCTACTATCACAGAACCATTTCCTGAATCTAACAGAATTAAACACACAAAATAGGAGCAGGATCAGGCTACACGGCCCCTGGGCCCGCTCCGCTACCCACAGAGCCATGACCGATCCGAACCTAGACTCATGTCCAAATTCCTGCCCGCTCCCCATAACCCTTTATTCCCTTTACTTCTAGGAAACTGTCTATTTCTGTTTTAAATTTATGTAATGATGTAGCTTCTACAGCTTTTTGGGGCAGCATATTCCATGGACCTACCACCCTCTGAGTGAAGTAGTTCCTCCTCATCTCAGTCTTGAAAGAGCAGCCCCTTATTCTAAGACTATGCCCCCTAGCTCTAGTTTCACCCATCATCGGGAACATCCTCCCCGCATCCACCCGATCCAACCCCTTCACAATCTTATATGTTTCAATAAGATCGCCTCTCATTCTTCTGAACTCCAATGAGTAGAGTCCCAATCTACTGAACCTGTCCTCATATGTCCATCCCCTCATCCCCGGGATTAACCGAGTGAACCTTCTTTGTACTGACTCGAGAGCAAGTATGTCTTTTCTTAAGTATGGACACCAAAACTGTATGCAGTATTCCAGGTGCGGTCTCACCAATACCTTGTACAACTGAAGCAATACCTCCCTATTTTTATATTCTATCCCCCTAGCAATGAAAGCCAACATTCCATTGGCCTTCTTAATCACTTGCTGCACCTGCATACTAACCTTTTGAGTTTCATGCACCAGGACCCCCAGATCCCTTTGTACTTCAGTACTTTCCAGTTTCTTGCCATTAAGATAATAACTTGCTCTACGATTTTTCCTGCCAAAGTGCATAACCTCACACTTTCCAGTATTGTATTCCATCTGCCAAATCTTTGCCCACTTACTTAGCCTGTCTATATCCCCTTGCAGGTTTTTTATGTCCTCCTCACTCACTACTTTCCCTCCCATCTTAGTATCATCTGCAAACTTTGATATGTTACACTCGGTCCCCTCCTCCAAATCGTTAATATAGATTGTAAAGAGTTGGGGACCCAGCACTGACCCCTGTGGAACACCACTAGTTACTGATTGCCAGTCTGAGAATGAACCATTTATCCCAACTCTCTGCCTTCTGTTAGATAGCCAATCCTCTATCTATGCCAGAATATTACCCCCAATCCGGTGATTTTTTATCTTAAGCAATAATGTTTTGTGTGGCACCTTGTCAAATGCCTTTTGGAAGTCTAAATACACTACGTCCACTGGTTCCCCTTTATCCACCCTATATGTTACTTCCTCAAAGAACTCCAACAAATTTAGAGTCATAGAGTCATAGAGTTATACAGCATGGATAGAGGCCCTTCGGCCCATCGTGTCCGCGCCGGCCATCAAGCCCTGTCTAATCTAATCCCATATTCCAGCATTTGGTCCGTAGCCTTGTATGCTGTGGCATTTCAAGTGCTCATCCAAATGCTTCTTAAATGTTGTGAGGGTTCCTGCCTCCACAACCCTTTCAGGCAGTGAGTTCCAGACTCCAACCACCCTCTGGGTGAAAAGTTCTTTCTCAAATCCCCTCTAAACCTCCCGCCCTTTACCTTGAATCTATGCCCCCTAGTTATTGACCCCTCTACTAAGGGAAAAAGCTCCTCAGCATCCATCCTATCTATGCCCCTCATAATTTTGTACACCTCAATCATGTCCCCCCTCAGCCTCCTCTGCTCCAAGGAAAACAAACCCAATCTGCCCAGTCTCTCTTCATAGCTGAAGCGCTCCAGCCCTGGTAACATCCTGGTGAACCTCCTCTGCACCCTCTCCAACGCGATCACATCCTTCCTGTAGTGTGGCGACCAGAACTGCACACAGCATTCCAGCTGTGGCCTAACCAGTGTTTTATACAGCTCCATCATAACCTCCTTGCTCTTATATTCTATGCCTCGGCTAATGAAGGCAAGTATCCCATATGCCTTTTTTACCACCTTATCCACCTGTTCCGCCGTCTTCAGGGATCTGTGTACTTGCACACCCAGATCCCTCTGACCCTCCGTCTTACCTAGGGTCTTACCATTCATTGTGTATTCCCTTGCCTTGTTAGTCCCCCCAAAGTGCATCACCTCGCACTTTTCCGGGTTAAATTCCATTTGCCACTGTTCCGCCCATCTGACCAACCCATCTATATCGTCCTGCAGACTGAGGCTACCCTCCTCGCTATTCACCACCCTACCAATTTTTGTATCATCCGCGAACTTACTGATCATACCCTTTACATTCATATCCAAGTCATTAATGTAGACCACAAACAGCAAGGGACCCAGCACCGATCCCTGTGGTACCCCACTGGCCACAGGCTTCCAGTCACAAAAACAACCTTCAACCATCACCCTCTGCCTTCTGCCACTAAGCCAGTTTTGTATCCAATGTGCCAAGGCACCCTGGATTCCATGGGCTCTTACCTTCTTGACCAGTCTCCTGTGCGGGACTTTATCGAAGGCCTTACTGAAATCCATGTATACCACATCCACTGCGTTACCCTCATCCACACACCTAGTCACCCCCTCAAAAATTTCAATCAAATTAGTCAGACATGATCTTCCCTTGACAAAGCCATGTTGACTATCCCTGATTAATCCTTGCCTCTCCAAGTGGAGACAAATTTTGTCCCCCAGAATTTTTTCCAATAATTTTCCTACCACTGATGTTAGGCTCACTGGCCTGTAGTTCCCCGGTTTTTCCCTACTTCCCTTCTTGAATAATGGTACTACATTAGCGGTTCTCCAGTCCTCTGGCACATCCCCTGTGGCCAGAGAGGTCCTGAATATATGTGTTAGAGCCCCCGCAATCTCTTCCTTTGCCTCACACAGCAGCCTGGGATACATTTCATCCGGGCCTGGGGATTTATCCATTTTTAGGCCAGCTAAAACCGCCAATACCTCCTCCCTCTCAATGTTAATATGATCCAGCATATCACAGTCCCCCCGCCCTATTTCTATGTCTACATCGTCCTTCTCCATAGTGAAAACAGATGCAAAAAATTCATTTAGAACCCCTCCTACATCTTCCGGCTCCACACACAGATTGCCACTTTTGTCCCTAATGGGCCCTATTTTTTCCCTAGTTATCCTCTTACCCTTACTATACTTATAAAACATCTTAGGATTTTCCTTTATTTTGCTCGCCAGTGTTATTTCATGGCCCCTCCTTGATCTCCTAATTTCTTTTTGAAGTATCCCCCTGCACTTTTTGGACTCCTCTAGGGCTTCCTCCGTCTTTAGCCTTTTGTATCTGCCAAAAGCCCTCCTTTTTCTCCTAATCCATTCTCGTATATCCCCTGACATCCAAGGTTCCCTGTGGTTTTTGGAACCAACCTTGACCTTTACGGGAACATGTTGCCATTGTATGATCTCAATCTCCCTTCTGAAAGCCTCCCATTGCTCCGATGCGGATTTTCCTACAAGTAGCTGATCCCAGTCCATTTTGGCCAGATCCTGCCTTATCCTATTAAAATCGGCCTTCCCCCAATTTAGAACCTTTATTTCCGGCCCATCCGTGTCCTTTTCCATGACCACCTTAAATCTTACCATATTATGGTCACTGTCACCAAAGTGCTCACCTACTAGCACTTTTTCCACTTGGCCAGCCACATTCCCTAGAATTAGGTCCAGTACCGCCCTCTCTCTTGTAGGACTTTCTACATGCTGGCTCAAAAAGCTCTCCTGGATGCACTTTAAGAATTCTACACCCTCTGAGCCTTTCACACTCTGACTATCCCAGTTAATATTGGGGAAGTTGAAATCCCCCATTATTATTACCCTATTATTTGCACATTTCTCTGAGATTTGCCTACATATCTGTTTCCTCTATCTCCCCCTGACTGTTTGGAGGCCTATAGTACACTCCCAGCAAAGTGCTTGCCCCCTTTTTGTTTTTAAGCTCCACCCATATGGCCTCATTAGAGGAACCTGCTAATATATCATCCCTCCTTACTGCAGTAATTGACTCCTTAATTAATATTGCGACACCCCCTCCTCTTATACCTCCCCCTCTGTCTCGCCTGAAGATTCTGTACCCCGGAATATTGAGCTGCCAGTCTTGCCCCTCCCTCAACCATGTCTCCGTGATAGCAACAATATCATACTCCCATGTGTTTATCAACACCTTCAGTTCATCCACCTTATTTGCAAGACTCCTTGCATTAATATAGATGCCATCCAGCCTTGCCCTTATATGTTTGCCCTGTCTACCAAGCTGACTTGTTTTTTTCTCTATAATTGGCAGCACATCACCCCCTATTTCAGCTCCCCTCTGTATCCCATCCCCCTGCCAAGTTAGTTTAAACCCCCCCCAACAGTGCCAGCAAACCTCCCCGCAAGGATATTTGTCCCGCTCTGGTTCAGGTGCAACCCGTCCGACTTGTACAAGTCCCACCTTTCCCAGAAGCAGGCCCAGTGATCCAGGAAAGTAAAACCCTCCCCCCTACACCAACTCCTTAGCCACGCATTCATCTGCTCTATCCTCCCATTCCTATACTCACTAGCACGTGGCACTGGGAGTAATTTGTCAAACATGACTTCCCCTTCATAAAACCATGCTGACTTTGTCCTATTAAATTATGATTATCCAAATGTCCTGTTACTGTCTCCTTAATAATGGACTCCAATATTTTACCTACCACAGATGTTAGGCTAACCGGTCTATAGTTTCCAGCCTTCTGTCTACTGCCCTTTTTAAATAAGGGCAGTAGACTGAAGCCGTTACATCAGTTGCTATGTCAAGGCAAAACATGGAAATGGACTGAACTGTGGAACGAAGCTTTCGCCCAAGCAAAGAAAGCATTGCTGAAATCGGAGGTCCTGACACACTTCGACCCAAAGCTACCCGTGCAGCTAGCATGTGATGCATCACCATATGGTGTGGGAGCAGTCATATCCCACATCATGCCTTCGGGTGAAGAGAAACCTATCGCCTTCGCATCATGCACCTTGAACAAGGCCGAGAGTAACTATGCGCAGATCGAGCGCGAGGCCTTGGGAATCATTTTTGGAATTCGAAAATTTCATCAGTACCTGTTTGGGAGAAGGTTCACACTCCTGACGGACCACCGTCCATTGACTTCAATCTTCGGGCCCCACACCGGAATTCCGTCTCTCGCTGCAAGCAGGATGCAAAGGTGGGCTTTACTGTTGTCAGGACACACATACGACATCAAATATCGCAAATCAGACTTGCACGGCAAAGCAGACGGTCTCTCGAGGCTACCCTTGCCTGTTACTCCCCCAGAGCCTCGTCAGATAGACATTTTCTACTTTAGACAAGTGGAGGGAGCACCTGTCACTGCAGTTCAGGTGCGAAGGTACACCTGCAACGATCCAGTCCTGTCTGAGGTAATGGACGATGTCATTCGAGGGAGAGCTATGGGAGATTCTCCTAGTTTCAAACCTTACGTTTCAAAAAGAAATGAGCTCTCCGTCCAGGCAGGTTGTCTTCTTTGGGGACGCCGTGTCATCATTCCGCCACCTCTGAGGGAAGCTATACTGCAACAACTTCATACAGGCCACAGTGGGATGGTTCAGATGAAGGAAATGGCAAGAAGCTACTTCTGGTGGCCAGGTTTCGATGGGAATATTGAGGAGAAAGCCAAAACATGTTCCCCATGTCAAAGGGTCCAGAATTTTCCACAGCTGGCAACCCTACACCCCTAGGATTGGCCTGCAGAAGTGTGGCAGCCAGTACATGTGGACTTCGCCGGTCCTTTCGAAGAGAAGATGTTTATGGTGGTTGTGGACGCTCGTAGCAAGTGGCCGGAGGTCGCTGTGATGAGGTCTACCACGGCAGAGAAAACAATTGAGAAACTTGGTGAGATGTTCAGCCGTTATGGCTCACCGGAACAACTCATAAGTGACAACGGTCCACAATTTGTATCACAGGAGTTTGCAACCTTCCTGCATGTGAATGGTGTCCAACACATCAGGTCTGCGCCCTATCATCCCTCTACTAACGGCCAGGCAGAAAGGTTTGTGCAAACCTTGAAGCACGCCTTGAAGGCATCACAAGGTCAGGGCTCAATCCACCAATGCCTGAACAGCTTCCTGTTGTCCCACAGGAACAAGCCGCATGCCACAACCAAAACTTCCCCCGCTTCGCTCATGATGAAGAGTGTGATGAAATATGCCATTCATCAGACTCTGTAGTTAACTGTATATATTGTATTGCCTGCTCCGGTGTTTGTACCTTGTATTGTGTATAGGGCACCGCCCCCTTTGTGTGTCGGCTCCACCCATACCTGGCCCTACTTAAGACAAGTCCAGGCTTGTCTGGCAGTAGAACAGCAGCACGCTAGGTGAAGCTAGGTGCAGACACCGGCATCTTTTCTTTGCTAATAAAAGCCTTGTTTTATTCTGCTAACTTCGAGTCTTGAATTTATTGAGGCGCATCAAAGAGGCAGTTGCGGACAAGTTTTGACTTACTCAAACCTCCAAGGGCAGAACAGGTTGTCCATTGTCAACAACAAGCTCAAGTTGAAAAGAGAGAGAAAAGAGCCAAGGAAAGACGGTTTCACCCTGGAGAGCACGTCCTAGCTCGAAACTACAACACTGGACCGAAATGGGTTCCTGCTACGGTGATCACGCAGACGGGCCCTGTGTCTTACACAGTTGAGACTGCTGAGGACGTCGTCTGGAGAAGACACACAGATCAACTGTTGCTAGGAGCAGAGACAGCCACAGAGGCTCCAACGGCTGGTTGGCCTGAACTGTTTCCGGATGATACCGCAAACCAGCATCCTTTGCCACAGTGCTCTTCTCCAACACAGGAAGTCAAAGAGACTGTTCCACCTGTGCAAACTCCTGACTTTCGACTGACACAGGCACCTTCTCCATCCAGCCCTGTGTCAATGTCTACTGCTGTGGAAGCCAGCGATGACCGCCGGTATCCTGTCAGAGAGCGGCGGCCTCCAAGACGCTTGGATCTGTAGGCTTAGTGACTTACCCACAAGACTGGGGCAGAATAAACCCCAGGGTAAAGTTAGGGTTTGAGGCAGTCTACCTCTACCCTAGGTTCGTTGAGTGCATTGAAAGTAACTTACCTGTTGAGGAATAATGTGGACCTTCCATTTAAGAGGGGAGGGAATGTTATGTATTGTGTGTTCTATTGTGTGTTCTCCTCCCACCTGTGGTGGCGCTGTCACAGGAGATAAATGGTTGGGTGTTCTCTGTTAAGTTTAGCTCTCTTTGTTCGGAACTTTCCAGAACTTCCTTTCCTTCCAATAAAGCACTTCATGTTTGAATCTCTGAGCGCTGAGTCCTAAATTGTGTCTAGGTAGAAAGGTACCGACACAACAACCTCCAAGTTCCCTCCAAGTCACACCCCATCCTGACTTGGAAATATATTGACGTTCCTTCATCGTCGCTGGGTCAAAATCCTGGAACTCCCTCCCTAACAGCATTGTGGGAGTACCTTCACCACACGGACTGCAGCGGTTCAAGAAGGCGGCTCACCACCACCTTCTCAAGGGCAACTAGGGATGAGCAATAAATGCTGGCCTTGCCAGCGACGCCCACATCCCATGAACAAATACATTTTTTTTTAAATTACGTAGAGTTAAAATAGGTGCAACTGTGTTAATGGTTTAGTTGGAGACAGAAGGCCTGTATTCAACGATCAGGCTTTTGGAGTCCTGCTGCGTATGGTGGCTCTATTAGGAAGAGAAGACCGCCCTTCAGTAAGGAGTAAGCAGCCTGGATGGAGGTGACGGAGTCCAGAACTGTAGTCTCACCTGTGTCTGAACCTGGAACATGTTTCAGCTGTGTAAAGTCTGTAGGTATTATGGCGAATTAATACACAGACTACAAGAGTAACTTTAACAGGACTTTACTATTCGAAGGTCAGGGCGAATCTGCCCAATAAATCCTGACACAGCACTTATATACCGGTGTGGTCACCGTCGGTATTACAGTATACAGCAGCCAAGATAAAGTAGTGCCACACCTAAAATAGTTCTCTTAAAGGTGGACGGTTACATACAATAGTTCTCTTAAAGGTAGAACAGTTACATACACTACAATCCTCCCTTTTTAGCTTACAACATACTTATTCCCCATTAACATAACATCATAACATATATACAACTTATGCAAAACAGTTCACAGATTCAGTCTCTCTGGAGGCTTCCTGACTCTGTCCGGATAACGCCTCGGTGGTGTAGTAGTTTTCAGCGGGGTAGTAGGTTCTTCTGGCAAGGTCGATTCGGCTTGAAGGACAGTGTCAGGTTCATCTGATTCCAGTATTACCAGATCGGAGGTAGGTGCTCTGGGTATCTCTGCTTCAACATTAGCCGTGTAAGGTTGTGGAGTAGGTTGGTCCTTTGTGGATGACCCTATGATCTGGTCAACATGGCGCCTTATTATGCTGTCACCAATGTCCACGGTATACATCAGCGGCCCTAGCCTTTTCCCAATAGTTCCAGGCTGCCATTTCTCGGTACGGTAGTCCCGGGCCAAAACTTGTTGACCTATCTGAAAGGATCTAGTTGGCCTTTCATTCATGCCCTGAAATTGCCGGTTCTCTACGTCCCTTCTGACGTTTGGCTTAATCAAATCCAGCCGGCATCTTAGTCTTCTATTGAAAAACATCATGGCGGGAGTTTGGTTTGTGACCGCATGTGTTGCATTCCTGTACGCCAACAAGAAGTTATCTACCTTATGTTGTAGGTTGATGTCTTCATTACCCATGGCCTTTATGGCCTTCTTGAAGGTCTGGACAAACCTTTCAGCTAATCCATTGGTGGCGGGATGGTATGGGGCTGACGTGTAGTGCTTGACCCCATTCCTTTTTAAGAACTTCCTGAATTCTTTGGACACAAATTGCGGTCCATTATCAGAACAGATCTGTTCCGGCAGCCCATTCCTGGCAAATATGGTCCTTAATACTGTGATGGTTTTTTCCGTGGTGGTGGAGGACATCTTTATTACCTCCGGCCACTTGGAGTGTGCATCCACCGCGATTAGAAACATTGAGTCCATAAATGGACCAGCAAAGTCGACGTGTACCCTTTGCCAAGGAGATGAGGGCCACTCCCATGGATGCAGAGGAGCTTGTGGTGGCGCGTTTTGGACCTTCTGGCATCCTAGACAGCTCTTGGTTATTTCTTCGATGTCTCCATCAATACCTGGCCACCACACAAATGCTCTTGCTAGGTTCTTCATTTTCACTCCACCCAGATGCCCCTCGTGAAGCTCCTTTAGCACCTTATGCTGAAGTTTGGGTGGAATCACCACTCTAGATCCACACATCAAGGTTCCTCGGCACACTGACAGCTGTTCTTTTCTTTGCGAAAATGCGGGCAGCGTTGGTTCGCCATGTACTGGCCATCCCTCCACTGTTAAATCGTAGACTCGTGAGAGAGTCGGGTCATTTCTTGTTTCATTTTCGATCATCGAATTTGTTACTGGTAGACATTCCACTATGGATGAGTGGAACATCTCTACCGGGTCCACTGTAGCCGCCTCTTCTACTACTGGCAACGGTAGGCGCGATAACCCATCAGCATTTCCATGCTGTTTGGACCTTTTGTATTCGATGTCATATTGGTGTGCCCCAAGTAACACGGACCACCTCTGTAGCCTTTGCGCTGTCATAGTGGAAACGGCCTTGTTAGGGTTGAATATGGACACCAACGGCTGGTGGTCTGTCAGTAATGTGAACTTCTTGCCCTGCAGGTAATGATTGAATTTCTTTACTCCCCACACAAGGCTGAGGGCCTCCCTATCTATCTGAGCATAATTTCGCTCAGTGGAGGTCAATGATCGGGACGCAAATGCGACTGGCCTTTCCGAGCCATTTGGTAACTTGTGTGAAAGTACTGCTCCAATTCCATAAGGGGAAGCATCACAAGCTAGACGAAGAGGTAACGTTGGGTTGAAATGAGCCAACACTTCCTCAGAGGTAATCAACGCCTTGCTTCTGCGAAAGGCCTTCTTACAGTCCTCGCTCCACTTCCATGGTACTTCTTTCCACAACAGAGCATTCAGCGGATGCAGCACCATGGATAGATTTGGCAGAAACTTGTGGTAATAATTAATCAACCCCAGAAACGATTTCAACTGTGATACATTTTCCGGAGCGGGGGCCTTCACGACAGCTTCTATCTTGTCAGGTGACTTGTGCAGCCCCTCTTGGTCAATGACATGACCGCAGTACAAGATCCGTTTCTGGAAGAACTCACATTTCTGGCGATTAACTCGAAGGCCATATTCCTTCAACCTGGTGAGCACCAGTTTCAAATTTGTGAGGTGTTCCTCCTCGTCTTCTCCCGTAATCAGGATATCGTCCAAGTAACACTGCGTGCTTGGAATACCCTGTAAGACCTGCTCCATGGCCCTCTGCCAAATTGCTGGAGCCGAAGCTACTCCAAAAACCAGTCTATTATAATGATACAAGCCTCTGTGCGTGTTGATTGTGAGATACTGGCGCGACTCTTCCTCGACTTCCATTTGTAAGTATGCTTGTGCCAGGTCTATCTTGGTGAAGTGTTTCCCGCCAGACAATGAAGCAAAGATATCCTCAATCCGCGGGAGCGGGTATTGTACCGTGTGAAGCACCGGATTAACTGTGATCTTGAAGTCTCTGCAGATGCGGACCTTTCCCGGTCCCCCTGGCTTGTTACTTGATGAAGACTTCATGACGGGAACAATGGGCGTGGCCCACTCACTCCAGTCCACCTTAGACAGTACCCCTGAACGTTCAAGCTCTTCCAGTTCTGCCTCCACAGCAGGTCGTATCGCGTAAGGTACCGATCTGGCTTTGAAAAATTTTGGGCTTGCATGTTCTGCAATCTTGATTTTTGCTTTAATTCCTCTCAGTGTTCCCAGTCCTTGCTGGAATACCTCTTTAGCTTCGTCCAATATTCTGGACAACCGTTCAGGTTTGACATCTTCCTTTCCGGAATCTACCGTCATTGTGTTTAGTGAATGCCAGTCTATCTTTATTTTCCTGATCCACTCCCGTCCCAGAAGTGGTGGACCTCCCTTGGGCAGCACATACGTGTCCATCCCTTGGTGATCTTTGTCCTTGTATCTCACCTTGACTTTTATCTTTCCGATGGGGTATACTTTGTGCCCCGTGTATGTCTGCAATACTATCTCCGTATCCCGTAGGGGAATATGTTTGAATAACTTTTTGTAATCTTGCTTATTCATGACCGTCAACGCCGATCCGGTGTCCACTTCCATCTTCACTTGGACTTTTGCAATCTGTAGTGTGACCCAGATAGTTTGTCGGTCAGCTTCTTTACTCACATTGTGAATCCTCAGACTACCCAGTTCCTTGCTGTTGGAGTCTGAGTCCGAATTCTGTTCATCTGGACTCTTCCCAGTCACCTTATGTACCTTTCTGTACTTCTTCTGCGGTGACTTATTATTGCTGGTCTTCTTTCCTGACCGGCATACCTTAGCTATGTGACCAAGCTTGCCACATTTTCTACATTCCTGGTTTTTAAACCAGCATTGGTTCTGGTCGTGTGTTGTCTTCCCACAACGATAACATTTCGTTGTACCCGAAGTCATTTGATCCACACTGAGTACCGCTGTCTTCCGCTGCATTTCCGCCGTGCCTCTCGCTGCGGCTTTGTGTGATGCTGCAATAAGGACAGCCTTATCAAGTGTAAGATCGTTCTCTTCGAGCAGTCGTTTTTGTGTTCCTTCCTTCGACATCCCGCACACGAACTTGTCTCTCAGTGCCTCTGTCAGATTTACCCCAAACTGACAGTATTTTGCTAGCCTACGCAGTTCAACCAGGTACTCCGCGTTGCTTTCCTCTTTTCGTTGCGTTCTCACGTAAAATTTTGATCGTTCCGCTAACATCAGCGGTGCGGGGTTAAAATGATCCTTCAGGACAGCAACAATATTAGCGAAAGACTGATCCGCTGGTTTAGCTGGTGATAGAAGATGCTTCAATAACCCGTATGTCTTCGCACCCATTGAGTTTAGTAAGGTTAGAGCTTTGTCATAATTTGCTATCTTATTGACCTTACAATATATCTCGATGCGTTCTACATACGTGGCCCAATCTTCCACATCGGAATCGAAACCGTTGATGTTACTACGCTTAGGCATCTTCACACTCTTCCTGAGAAACAACAACGAAATATTTCTTTAACTTTTTTTTTCAAAATGGCGGTTTCCCGCTTCTGTCTTCTTCCCCGCCTACTGGCGGCTTCCCGCGTTTCTTCCCCTGGCGGGAGGGGTAAGCTTTCCCCTCGGGCGACGACCGCTGGCTTTCGGGGTTCGCAGCCTGCGCGTCGGCTTCAGTGCGTTCCTTGTTTCCTTTTCTCGGCAGGGCAACCGGCGCTGGGTATAACCCGTTGACGGCGAACAGTTTCAGCCGCTGGGCTGGATCTCGCTCAGTCTCCCTCGCTCGGGCTCTGTCTCTCCCGCTCGCTCGGGCTCTGTCTCTCCCTCAGCGGCTTCCAATCGCGCCTCCCAGCCCTCTCGCAGTCCGGTGCTTTCCTCCCCGGCTGAGTTCACCGCGGTTTATTTATTTTTATATCTTCCCGCGCCTTACGATCCCGGTCGCAGCGCCTCGTGGCCTCGGTAGCTGCCCGGCCTTTTTCGCTGGTCACGGTCTAGCTGTCTCACGACGCCGTTGCGTCTCCCAGCCCGCTTGTACCGCGGCTTCCGTGCTCCACGCTGCCCCAGTCTCAGCGCCTCTGGGCCCGACTTCTGTCCGGCTCCTTTCCCCCGACCGTGGTCGAGTTCACCGCCCTTATCCTCCGTTTATTTTTTTTATTTTCCCTTTACTCACAGTCACCGTGGCCGACTTGCTTCTCGTGCTGATCGGCTCACTCACCACCGTGGCAGAAGGGACAATCAGTGCCTGTTGCTGATGGAAGGCTTCTTGTCTGAATTCTTCCTTCTTCCTTGCTCTGCAGACTCGAGTTTTCTCTCAGCAGAACGACGAGGGCGGGTGCCTCTTCTCGACGCTCGTTAACTGCTTCGGAAGTATTGTTGCCGCAGGGTAAGATCGAACTCGTCGCCACTGTAAAGTCTGTAGGTATTATGGCGAATTAATACACAGACTACAAGAGTAACTTTAACAGGACTTTACTATTCGAAGGTCAGGGCGAATCTGCCCAATAAATCCTGACACAGCACTTATATACCGGTGTGGTCACCGTCGGTATTACAGTATACAGCAGCCAAGATAAAGTAGTGCCAAACCTAAAATAGTTCTCTTAAAGGTGGACGGTTACATACAATAGTTCTCTTAAAGGTAGAACAGTTACATACACTACAAGCTGGATGCTGAATACAATGCTGCTTTTCAGTGAGCACAGCTTGGAAATGCTGTTGCAATCTTTGTGGAGGTTTTGTGATGATAAATTGTTCATGTGCGCCACCTAGTGTTTCTCTGAAAATGTGTTAATTCTGGAACTATACACACAGCCGAAAGGCTGACAATTCCTCTAAGTCTGGTGCTGTGTAACACTCATATGTCAGCATCAATTCCTGTACTAGTATGCTGTAAACTGGGTAAACCATATACTTAGCAGAACAGATAACCAGTTATTTGGCGTCTATGTTGGTGATTTAACAGGTGGGATACTGCCTTGTAATTTTCCTATTACAGGGTATCTCAGATAGGTCCAGCTACTGTACAGGCAGTGGGGCAAGATTTTACTTACATCATATATTAATTATATTAATTCTATATTAATTCTGGAGTTACAAGGCCTGCCTATTAAAGACATAGGAGTAAATTTAAATCAATCGAATGGAAGTGAGGAGAGTTTTATAACGGATGGGCGATCCGCTCCACCAGATTACCACCCAGGCAGCGAAGACAAAGAATTTACCCCTTGGAGTTATAAGACAACAGATTAGAACCATTACAATGTTGCTTCAGGACAGCAATAAATGTGTTGTAAAACCATATGCTGACAAAAAATAAAATTGCTGACACTTAATATAAGGTGTGCTAGGGAGTTGTCCATTCTTGCCTGTCAACAGCAAAACATCTGACATTGCCCCAGGGAGGGGTGAGGGAATAAATTAGACATCACAAAATAGCATTAGCACCACACAGGACAGTATTAATGCTACTCAGCAGTGAGAGAATAGGGATAACATTTTGACAATTCAGTCTCCTGTACAAATGGCATACAGCTGGCTTCCAATACACATTTGATACATGCGCTGAATGTAGCTTAATTTGAGGGAATATGACAGAACTATGACAAGCATCCTTCATACAACCTTGGCCCCTTGTACATTGACAAAGATTGTGCAAAGAAAGGCAGCTTTTCCGAGAAAAAGAATGAATCTTGGCATGCCGGCAGCAGCCTCGGGAAAGTTCCGAGAGAGGGTTTGGATCGGGCAAGGGGCGAGGCAGGCAATCGCTGGGACTGTGGAGTCAGATGAAAATTCCCGCTGAAGAATCCTGCCCGAACCTTGCCCCGTTCATCGGTAGCAAATTTTGTAGAGGAGTCCTCCAACAGACATTAGTCCCGTTATTAACATATTTAAGGGGCCTAATGCCTATGCAGACACCTAAAACATGATTCCCCACAAATTTAGCAGTGGGACCAATGAAAACCTGCACAACGCATATCGATTTCTACCCCTCCTTCTCAGGGATAGATGGTCACAAGCAAATTTTCAGAGGGATAGAAATGGAAAGAATTGAGATTTGAGGAGACGCCATGAATATTGCAGAAGTGCAGGATTGAGCAGGAAGCAGCTATGTGGGTACAGTTTTGAGTGTCTCAGAAACTGTAAGTTTCACTTCTATGTTGTTTATAATGTTGATGGAGAGAAAAATGTAAAGATAAGTGGTTGTCATTGTTGTAGCATGAAAAGGTGCCATTGTTGATAGCCTCAGTGTCCCATCCCTTGGACATGACTGCATGGTAAACATACCCATCCAGTGGCAGATCTGCCCAAATTTTCACCTACTGATGGGGTAGCCTCCCAAAGTGCTAACAATTGATGCAGAGCCTTAAAAATCAGGACAGTTGTAGTTGAACATAATAACGTCCAGTAGGAGCAATCCCCTTAATACCTTAAGCAGTGATTGTATTGAGGGGGCAGAAGAGCAGAGGAGGGTTGGGAGAAATTGATTCAGAGCTGAGGGCCGCGATTTCGCCTTCCGAGGCGGGTCCGGGGCGGTCGGGGTCGGTGGCGAGTTGCAACCCCGCTGCTGGCTCCATCCCGCTCTGTGAAAATAATTTTATGTTGATTGGGTCTGTTAAGCCCACCCTGCGCGTTTCCCTTACCAATTGAAGGAAGCAGGTCTGATGGCGTCACTTGATGACGCATCATCAGCCAAATTCTTTAAAGGGACCATGTGCAAATTGTTTTTGACAGTTCTGCTGTCAGTGTTCTACAGCATTGAGGTGCTGCAAACACTGACAAGCACTGCACAGAGGTGCACGGCTGCACATGACTCGCTCCATATACACAGCATGCAGGGAGGTCCTCTTCCCTTCCCATGGGCGGAAGACACCTCCCCAGAACACCAACGCAGCCTGGTTGCACATTGCACAGGAGGACACAAGCAAGGATGTCGTCAGCAGGACCAGGCTGCAGTGGTGCAAACCTTTCAATGATCTCAGTGGATCACGAAACGTTACTACAAAGCCACACTCAAACTCATCCTGCTGTGCCACTCATCACATCCGCATCACTCTGCCTTCCCTACCCTACTCCTGCACATCCTTACTCACACCAACTTACCTTGCACCTCCACCTATCCCTTTCTATCTACATTATCACTTCCCCATCTCACTAGCCACCCCTCACACTCACCCTCATCCTTGTCCAATCATACCAACTAACAGCACACAAGGGTGGGCACTTGGGTTTTTTAGCCAATGTTCATGTGAAGTTTCTGTTAATGTGGTGTCAAACATTGAGATCTTTATTTTCAACACTTTGCGTTCTTGGACAGATTTGTGTGCACCTTTGGAAGTGGCTTGGTGAGTTGCAGTGAATGGTGAGACATAACGGTACCCCCTGCAATGGTGATGAGTTTGAAAGGAATGGCTTGGGCATTGTAGGGATGCTTTATGGTGTTGGTGTGGGGTGGTGCCAACCTGGCACATCATGTGGCAGCCAGGGTGTACAGCATCAAGTGAAGTAAATCTGGCCATGGTGAGGCCACCTCTGGCATCTCGGGTAGCAATGTGGTCAGGTGCTGATGCCCTGTGTCCTGTGTCTTGTGCAGCACCAGCTGATTGCGGAGAAGTTTGGTGTGGATGTTAGTGCTGCTGGTGTGCCTGGTGCTGCTGGTGTTAGGGCTGATCGTGGTGGGATTCTGAGGACCAAGGTGAGATTTTTTCAAGGGCATAGATGGAATAGATGGCAGGTGAGGTTCAGATGACAGAAGCGATCTGTCAATGGTGAGAGAGGTTGTTCCAATGAGGTGACACTGGATAGAGAGTTTGCTCCAAACACTTGCAAGCTGCATAAAGCTCAATCTGTCTTCCAAATACAGTAAGTAACAGCTTCTAACCTTGGAAAGTGAACACCTATGAAATGGAAGCTTTTATCGACCATTTGCTGCAGTCAAGTTAATAAATCATCACATGCTGACACAACACCCGACCTCCTTACCTGACGTGATCCCCGAGCAGCGGGGAAGCCGTTGGCGAACTCTAAAAACCTAAAGGTGAGCTTAAAATACTAGTTAATTGCCTCTTAACAATCTCTCTAATGATGTAAATTGCCTCCCCCACCACTTGGTGTCGGGTCTGTTCTGTGATGACAGGCCCGACATCTGGGAGACTAGTGTGAAGGCGGGTTGACAGCGGGTTCCCTACCCGTTGTCAAAAACAAAAAATTCCCGGCCGACCCGCCCCCAAATGCCCTCGCTGACCCCACCCTCCCCGCCCCCGAAAAATTCCAGCCGAGGAATCTAAAGAGTGGCAGGGTGGGGAAAAGTTTAAGAGTGCAGTGATGAGTGAGATGTAAGAAAGAAAGTATGTAATGAAAGAAGAACATGGTCCATCACCCCATTCCCTCCTTGGAAAGGGGGAGATATAAAAAAAAGGGCCTTGGAATTTAAGAGTAAAATTCCTGCTCTCTGCAGACCCAAACCCTGTGAAGACAGTTCCCCACAGCTGTCGCCACATCAGGCAACGATGCCTACAGATATGGCTGGTGGCATCTTGGTCGGTGCGGCCAAACAAACTATGCTAGCTCTGGAACACTCTGACGTGCCATCCTTCATGCAGTGTCACTGAAAGAATGACATTCTGTTATTGGGATGCTTTCAAGGAAGTACAGCAGTCAGACAGTTTCATATATCAGTGATGCTCTTGGACCTGATGTCCCATTTTCTTTGGGAAAAGGTGTTTCCAGCTGCACTCAGTGAGGTAAGTTCACCTCTGTCTGCAGATTACTTGCATGCGGGACTGACAGGTTGGCACCCAACACCTCTTGTGCTGTCCATTTTTTCCAAACGGGGGATTCCCATTGGGAAAACCATAGTCGAGGTAATGTTACTTGGGGCAACAACAAAAATTAGAATGGCTCACGAGAACCTAAATGCCAGCAGAAAATAACAACTACGACAACTTGCATTTATATAGTCCCTTTAATGTAGTAATACATCCCAAGGCGCTTCACACGAGCATTATCAAATAAAATTTGACACCGAGCCACATAAGGAGATATGAGGACAGGTGCTCAAAAGCTTGGTCAAAGCTTAGGGGAGAAATTTGGTCTCACCCCATTTGGGGCGCTATTAGCGGCAAAGTTTAGCACCCGGTGCTAATTATCGCTTCCAACTGCAAACTTGGCCTCTATCGCCCCGGAGGTGCTTTGAGCGCGAAATCAGGCGCTACACACCTGTCTTAAGGCGCTAACATCGAGGAGCGAGGCGCTACTTCAGAGCGCTAGTGAAGCTCATGTGATGTCAGTCAGCAATGGAACACAGACAGACTGGCGTCAGCCAGTTCTTAAAGGGGAGAGTCCATGTTGCTGTCCAGCCACACATTGCTCATTGCAGCCTTGAATCTCAGCCTGGAGAGACCTGTACATCAATTGTGCTGGAACCACCAATGGATAGGCCCAGGGAAAGAGCTCGGCGCTTAGGAACCTCAAAAGTGGTGCTGAGGGCCAAAACTCTTTAGGATAGTGTTAAATCTTTCCAGACGTCTCTCTCACTCTCAACCTGCATGTACCAAAAATTTTGCCAACAAGAAAAGGCAGGAAGCGGCCGCCTTTAAATAGCGCTCCCCCAGCCCCTTCCCGACTGCAAAACTTTCCCCTCTACCTGTCGTTGCTAGCGGCAGGCGGAAAGGCAGGGGGTGTGACTCGATATGCGGTCTGGGGCACTACCGTGGCGTTGCACGCTCGACTGACGTCACGATCTGCGGGCGCAGGAGATCGTGGCAGTAGTGTTTAATGCCGCCGCAAAATGTCTGGTCAATTACGTGAGCGGCGCAAACATCGCCGCACTCGGGAGGCTCTAATCAACCGAATTTTCCCCCCAAGGTTTTAAGGAGCGTCTTAACAACAACAACAACAACTTGTATCTATATAGCATCTTTAACGTAGTAAAACATCCCAAGGCGCTGCACAGGAGTATTTTAAGACAAAAAAAAATTTGACACCGATCCACATAAGGATAAATTAGGGCAGGTGACCAAAGGCTTGGTCAAAGAGGTAGGTTTTAAGGAGCATCTTAAAGGAAAAGAGAGAGGCAGAGAGGTTAAGGGAGGAAGTTCCAGAGCTCAGGGTCCTGGCAGCTGAAGGCACAGCCGCCAATGGTGAAGCAATTAATATTGGGGATGTGCAAGAGGTCAGAATTGGAGGAGTGTAGAGATCTCGGAGAGTTGTTGGACTGGAGAAGGTTACAGAGATAGGGAGGGGCAAGACCATGGAGGGATTTGAAAACAAGGATGAAAATTTTAAAATTGAGGCATTGCTGGACCGGGAACCAATGTAGATCAGTGAGCATGGGGATGATGGGTGAACAAGACTTGGTGCAAGTTAGGATACAGGCAGCAGAGTTTTGGTTGACCTTAAGTTTATGGCGGGTGCGAGGTTGGAGGCTGGCCAGGAAAGCATTGGAATAGTCGAGTTTAGAGGTAACAATGGCATGGGTGAGTGTTTCAGCAGCAGCTGAGGCAGGGCAGGAACAGCCTCCAAAGGGTCTTCACAGAGGCTTAAGAAAAAATGCCAAACCAAACAGGAAGACATTAGGACAATTTTAATGGTCGAGAGCAACAAGTACTCTCCTGCTCCCAACCTTGGAAATTCAATTTAGAGCTAATCAGGAACCATACTGTATCAACACGGTGATGCCCAGCTTCAACTGCCAATCTCAAACCAGTGGCTACTATATAAACACACGCTTGTATAACACCAAGAAATTATAGAATAATTCAGAACCACATATTTTCCTTTCAATAATACAATCTACTGGAGAGGAAGTAGTGAGGATATAATTTTAACGTTGCTTCCCTTTTGCTCTTGTTGCTGTTCAGTCTCAGCATCACATTGGGTCATAATCTGCAGCCCATACAGGCGCGTATGAGGTGCGGACGCGCCCATAAGGGCTGCGCAAGTTCCAGGTTTAGGCATGCTAAGCGCGTGCACGAAAACCCGGAACTTGTGATCTTCTTGACAGATCGAACGCATCTCCAGGAAAAGGGCATCTGTGGGCGGAGAGTTGGGCTATTTGCCTAACTTCTGCCCAGCAAATGCCCGCGAAATTCTTATGCCTAGAAAAAGCAGGCATAAGGCCTGTTTTTAACAGCAAGGGGGAAAAATTCAGTTGGTTGCGCCTCCCGTTAGCACCTTAAGAGGGCACTAATGGGACGCAAAGCAACTAGCGTCCGGGCACGGCACTGCCCACGCCTTCCACAAAATTCAGTGGGAGATTAGTGGTGGTGCTAACCAGTAGCGCCTTGCGGCGCTGCGCCGCTGACGATGACGTCATTGGTGTGCGCAGCGCCCCGCTCACGATCTTCGGGAGCGCCCCCTCACTTACCACTGGATGCTATGTCCGACGGGGTCAGGGGGGCCTACTTATGGCCGGGGAGGCGCAATTTAAAGGCGAGGTGCAGGGCGGCCATTTTTGTTGCTGGCCGCCTGCCAGCACCTACCTGCACTCCCATCCCAGACCTCCTGAAACGCACCCCCCCCCTGCGGAATGCTGGCTGCGCTCCAAGAGTCCGGCACTTCTCTTGAGTGCCGGGCTCTTTTGCCAGCACTCCCGATCCCCGGGGGCCCAAGGTCGCGCTGCACAATGCCCCTCCCCTTTAAGAAGGGGAGGAAGGCCTGCAATACTGCGGCGCGACGTGCCACAGCGTGTGGCACTGCGGCACATAACGCCGCAATATTGACTCACAGTGCCCCAAGAGGGATGCGGGGCGCTTCAATTTCCGGTGCGGGGACGCTAATTTTTCTGGGGCGCTACTCAACTTTTAGCCCCAAGAGTTTAAAAAATCATAAAAATACATTTTTATCAATAATTTATACATTAAAAAACCTGTACAATAAGGTCAGTTTATTTTTAGCCCCTTTAAAACATTTAAATTTCTTTTTCAAAAACTAAATTTTTGTTTTAAATATTTAATTAAATTACATTTTAATTAATTTTAAATGTGTAATTTTTTTTAACGTATTTGATGTGTAGATGTATTTTTTGGTGTATTCCCATTCATATGGAATCCCCAAAAGCATGAATGGGGATTTCCTTCTTTTATTGGTTGGGCCAGTACCACGTGATCCCAGGGGTGCTTGCGAACTACCTGCGCCCCTGGGATACGTGGAGCTCTACCCACAGGTACCCGGAGAGGCCAAGGATCATGAGTCTCGTACCTCCTGGACCACTAGGTACGCGGGCATTTTATTTGCGGATCAGAGGCATTTCCCCCGGGAAGCCTCTGACCGCAAATTCGGGGCCATTATCTTCCCGACTGTTAGGCGGGTGGCCAAGGAGTGTATCCAGTGCGTCTGTTTAATTGGCCAATTGAAGAATGCATGCAAGTAGTTGAGGGATGGTAGGACAACTGCAAGTTTGCCCTAAACAGGACTAATCTGCCAAAGATCCCAGTTGAGAACTGTTAAAACCTCACGGACTTTGTTCAGCTGGCTGGGGCATCCGCCTCTCCTAATTACATCTACTCACTTATAAAATGTTATCACTTCCTTCACCTTACATATCCTGGCATTGATTTCACACCATTTCTGCATAAATGATGTAGCACCTGCAATGCATATAACTTTAATGTAGCGGTGCAAATTCTCTCTTTGAAAATGATGGATTACAGCTCGTGAATGGCACAGAAATGTGGGAACTTTTAATTAACCTTCTCCACCCCTCCCCAACCAGCACATGACCTTATGCAGCTGAGAGTGGAATGATCGGGGCTACAGATTTCTCCATCTGTTAGCTCTGCAATCAGCTAATGGCAGCTATGTGGTGCAGCAGACAAGATAAACATGTCAGTTGTCACAGTTTCTGAAAGGTGAAGTGGTCTCTTGGTGCAAGGCTTGCCTTAGAACTGATGGTTAAAATGGCGGTAGGGCACTTCACGAAGCGTTTGCTTCCGTCGCCATTTTAACTTCTGGGTTTTTCTCGGGTCCCAGTTTTGCTCTCAGAGGGGAGGTGGGTCTTCCAACCAGAAGCAAGCAACATATGATCCCCAGATATTACTCAGGCAGTCCCCAGCCAGGCCAGCAGTCGAACCAGTGAATGTACCATGCTGAAGGGACAGCCCATGTTAGCGGACAGGAGAGGAAATAATTGAATCGGGGTGGCGAGAGCAGGGAAAGGCATATTTCCAAAGCTTGACAGCAGAGAAGGGCCATGTAGTCAGGTGCTTGGGGTGCCTGTCACTGAGAGTGGGCTAATACAAAAGCAAAATACTGCTGGAAATCTGAAATAAAAACAGAAAATGCTCGAAATACTCAGCAGGTCAGACAGCATCTGTAGAGAAAGAAACAGAGTTAACATTTCAGGTCAATGACCCTTCACCAGTTCTGACAAAGGGTCATCGACCTGAATGGCCCAGAAATTCGGGTCGGAGGCTTCCCGCGGGTGCAAGCTTCCGACCTGCGTGCCGGCCGTTGAGCTGTGGGCCCGCGTGGTATTCCGATCCTGGGCCTCCTCCAACTGCCGGTGCGCAGTGCTTGCATATCCCAGGGGCGCAGTTAGTTCAAAGCATCCCCTGGAATCACGTGGGCCATGGAGAGCCAATGGTAGCAGGGAATGCTTCATTCATAAATTTGACAGGAAGAGCTGTCAAACCTATAAATACTATAAGCCCCAAAACATCACTAAAACTTCAAATAAATTTTTTTTTTTATCACATTTTTAACATAACTATAAATTACATGAAATAACTATTTTAAACAATAACTTAAATTTTTGAAAAAATTAATTACATTTTCTAATGGGGCTAAAAATAAACTTATCTTTCTTTAAAGTATTTAAAAATAATAAACCTGTGGAAAAAATGTTTTAATTTTAATTAATTCACCACTTACCTTGTTAAAAGAAGGCCTTGCACCTGCTTTTTAAAAGTGTAACTCCTGGAGACTTACCCTCCCGGAGAACCCTGCAAAAAAAACGTAAGTTCAATGCGCACGCGCTGCCTCTCCGGCGCACGTGTTCCACCTGTCAACCCCTTCTTTCAAGGGAACGGAAGTTCCGGTTTCCCGCGCTTGTGCAGTGCATGCACGAAACTGGCACTTTTGTTGGGCCTACGCGTGAGTACACAGTGCGTACTCACGCGTGGGGACCTGAATTTCTGGGCCATAACTTTGTTTCTCTCTCTACAGATGCTGCCTGACCTGCTGAGTATTTCCAGCATTTCCTGTTTTTATAACTGTGAGTGGGCTGTTGGCTGACGACCTAGGGCCCTGAAAAATGAACGCCACACAGGAAAGGGATCCATCATGGTGAGGGGGAGAATTGCAAGAGAGCTGTGGAGATTCTAAATTTATGCAATAGGTTTTCAATTGACTTGTGTGTGTCAGCCAATGGCTCAGTTGGTAGCACTCTTGCCTCTGAGTCAGAAGGTTGTGAGTTCCTATTCCCACTCCAGAGACTTGAGTACAAAAGTCTGAGCTGACACTCCAGTGCAGTGCTGAGAGGGTGCTGCACTGTCGGAGCTGCTGTCTTTTGGATGAAACGTTAAACCGAGGCCCCCGTCTGCTCTCTCTCAGGTGGATGTGAAAGAACCCTTGGCACTATTTTGGAGAAGAGCAGGGGAGTTATCCCCGGTGTCCTGGCCAATATTTATCCCTCAATCAACATAACAAAAACAGATTATCTGGTCATTATCATATTGCTGTCTGTGCACAAATTGGCTGCTGTGTTTCCTACATTACAACAGTGACTTCACTTCAAAATTACTTCATTGGCTGTAAAGCACTTTGGGATGTCCAGTGGTTGTGAAAGCCGCTATAGAAATGTAAGTTTTTCTTTCTTTTACACTTTAGGATTTATCTCCTTTAATTATCAATTTCCACTGGCTAAGACCATGGAGGCGCATAAAGGTAAGGCTGCTCCACAGTAAAGGTTGATAGCTTCAGTCAGCAACTGCATCTAAACTCAATCAGTTTTTGTTTGCTGTTAACTCTCAATATTCCATGTAGCTGCTGCTATTTAGCAACTATAGCTGCAAGACATTTAACACTGAAAAAAACTATCACAGCACCACCAACAGGTGTAACTCTTCTTCTTAGGCAGTCCGTCGGAACCGAGGATGACTTGCTTCCATACTAAAAATGAGTTCTCAGGTGACTGATGAGTCCAATGCGGGACCTATAGTCTCTGCCACAGGTGGGGCAGACGGTGGTTGAAGGGGCGGGTGGGTGGGGTGCTTGGGTTGACGTGCGCTCCTTCTGCTGTTTGCACTTGGCTTCCGTTTGCTCCCGATGAAGAGACTTGAGGTGTTTGGTGCCTTCCCGGATGCTTCTTCTCTACTTTGTGCGGTCTTGGGCCAGGGATTCCCAGGTGTCGGTGAGGATGTTGCACTTTTTCAAGGAGGCTTTGAGGGTGTCCTTGATACATTTCCTCTGCCCACCTGGGACTCTCTTGCCATGTCGGAGTAGAGCGCTTGTTTTGGGAGTCTTGTATCGGGCATGCGGACCATGTGGCCCATCCATCTGAGCTGATTGAGTGTGGTCAAAGCTTCACTGCTGGGGATGTTGGCCTGAGCGAGAACATTGATGTTAGTGCGCCTATCCTGCCAATGGATTTGCAGGATCTTGTGGAGACAGTGTTGGTGGTACCTCTCCACTGCTTTGAGGTGCCTGCTGTACATGGTCCATGTCTTTGAAGCATACAGGAGGGCAGGTATCACTACTGCTCTGTAGACCATGAGCTTGGTGCCGGATTTGAAGTCCTGGTCTTCAAACACTCTCTTCCTCAGGCAACTGAAGGCTGCACTGGCACACTAAAGGCGGTGTTGGACTTCGTCATTGACGTCTGCCCTTGTTGACAGTAGGCTCCCGAGGTATGGAAAGTGGCCCACGTTGTCCTGAAGGGATAATTATTAGTCCTAGCCCCTTTAGGGCTACCCCAGATCAGGCGTATTCCTCAGACGTTCACTTTCAACTAAAGTTTGAGGTAGCCAAATCCTAAAGACACTTAATTGGGTCTAAAGGTCCAGACTATCTCTCCCTAAAGGAAAGGAACAACCTGAAGATGTTACCATCCTCCAGATAGCACTTTTAATAAGTTTAGCTAGACTGTAACGTTCCGGATATTATGAGGGTCCAGAAAACTCCTCCAGAATTCTGCAACTCCTCACCAAAGAGTGTACAGAGATTGAGTTCGCGAGTTTGATACAGAAGTCTATGTGAGACAATTCTAAAAATATATAGATTTATTAAAGAACCGATATATAATTTGCAGTTGGTGAGTCAATTGCAACATTAACAGTTCCAGAAAGAGAAAGCTTACAATTCTATTATCAGAGAGCCTACTCTCAAATCTTAACTTCGCTACAGTTTTACACTTCTTAGTTTTCTACAGGATATCCACCAAAATCAACCTTTGATACCCGAGGTACAAAGAGTTGGAGACTTACAGAGCCACCTCTGAAGCCGAGAATCATTTTGCCCCTTTAAAGCGAGTCTACTATCCCATTTGAGAGTTCAATATTTATACTATTTTCCAGTGGTATTTCCTTTAAGGTTTTCTGCTGATGTAAGCTAATTATCTCTAGTCATTTTTCTGCTGACCCCTGCAATTCTTACAGTCACCTCAGCTGGTAGCATTACAGAAATATGTCTCTCCTCTAGGTGTTTTAAATTTATCATAAAAAACGGTGTAACAGCAGGTACGTTTTACTTGATGTCATTTTTACAAAGGCAGTTGTTTGTGCTTCTTTACGAAGTGTAAATTAGAACACCATGTACAAGCTGAACTATTGCCCTGTTCCCAAAGGTTCAGACTGTCAGGAGCCTTTAACCTTCTGTTTCAATAAGGTTATTGATTCAGTGTCAACAACTATCTTATCTCAATAGCCAGAATGCTATCACAGCTTTTTGATCGTTCGGTTTCTAGATTTCCAAACCCAGTTTGTCATGTTTTAATAAGGCCAAAATTCTTTCATAGAATGGTGTCTTTTTCTGAATAGGTTATATGGCTCATTCCTTCACAGTCCAAGGCCTCATCTAACTAGTACTACAGGTACTAGTTACCTACCTACAGGTAAATGCTTTTTCCCATTGAGACTGTATGACATAGGAATTTTCAATGCAATTTGAAATAGAATGTTGCAGCTCAGCAATGTTAATTTATAATGGATTATAAATGCTTACAACTGTCTTTGCAAAGTATAATACAAAAGTAGTTGTTGTACATCATTAGATGCATCCTCAGTACATTTATGCCTGTGAAATTTTATTCAGTCATCTGTACTACTGCGGGTACACTGTACGTCAATGCTGCCCATTGGCACGGAGAGAAGAAAAAGTACTCCCTGTATGAACGAGGGAAAGTAGCCGTATATCACCCCAGTACTGCAGTATGCTGATGTTAATGTGTTCAGGTTATATCAGATTTACCTCGAATTTTGGAATTCATATTTCAGGAATTATCAGGTTTGAACCAAAGATTAGAAAATGTATTCATTCAGTACATGAGATACGCAGACCATACAAAAGCTTTCAGAGAAACTGCCATTGATTTGTGCATCCCAGAAGCTATGTGTTGAATGTTACAGCTCAGAGATAATCTTCAGTCCTATAGTCAGTGCAATGCTTGCACAGAGGTGTAATGCGCAAATATTTCATGTTTTAAAACTTCACTGATTCGTGCATTTCAGAGGTTGCTGTGTAAGAGAAATCTTCCATGATAACGCTTGCAGATAACCGTTGAGCTCATATTTCAAGGCCCTTTCTTCCAGAAATGAATAAGACACAGCCCTTCATCTTCTTTCACTCTTTTGCAATTTCTAAATGGGTTAACACCTTTCATAAAATAGCTGACTGAGCAATTTCATTAACGTGTTCACTTGCAAATACTGCACAGTGAGATTTCGTCCCTGTCTCATGTCCTAGGGATAGCAAAACTGTAAAAATGCATGCAGACAATTATTCATTTGTAACTAATTATAGCTTCAGAAATTCATCTAAGAATAACAATCTCTTGCTGCTACAAAATATTTGCAGGCAAACAAAGCTGGGTTTCTGTTAAATTATATCTTAATAAGCTGCATTTATTGTCACAATGGCAGAGTTAAGTCTGCACATAAATAATCAGAGCACTGTTGATGCATTTAAAATTTTTTGCTGAAAATCACAAATAGCATTAATTCAAACTAATGCATACTAATGAACTGGCTATTTTGTTTCTAAAAATAACTTGATAATAAACCTACGACTGGAGTATAATAATTTTTGAAGCATCAAATGGCTTGTGTTTCTAAGGTGAAAAATGAACTTTCACGTCTGTCTTGATCATCTACAATTCTCCCAGCTTCTCAGTTACTAGATCCCGGTGACAATTCGCTGAATTTTTCTGGTCGCCATTTCTACTCAAGATGGAAGCAAAAATTTCAATGGTTCAATCTGCCCCACCCATGGGGTGAAAGCTGGAAAGCCCAAAAAGAAATGAAAATGTTTAGGACATTGTGATTCAACTGGCCAGGTATAAAGGTGTAAATACTTTCACATTTAACATTACTCTTAAAATAGAATAAATAACTCACATAAACTTTACACTAAGGGGTTGAAATTCCACTAAGCACTATTTTTAAGTGCACTGGTTAATACATTAATGTCAAATTTTTAGTGAAGGTGCTAAACCTCAATAGCACGTGGAGGAATTTCACACATGAACATTAACCAGTGTGATAAAAATAGCTCTCAGGAATTTCAGCCCTGGTGAAATATTAAAAATTACTTTTCCCTGGGATGATTTCAAGGCAATAATCAAATTTGAAGTCAACAAAAGGATATAAACCTGTTCTTCCTCCCCCAGCATCTTTAACCCTGTCCTACCATCCCCCTCCCTCCTCAGCCTCCAAATCTTTGTTACTTTCTCCCAGCCTCTAACCAGACTGCCTTAATCTTCTCCAGTCTCTAACTCTGCTCTACCTTCCTCGTTTATCCCACACCCTCTCACCCTCCTCTACCATCCCCCTAAGTTCCTTCCGCCTCCCTAAATTGCTACAGTCTAGCCTGTCTAGTGCCATGCTACCTCTTATCCCTTGCTCCTTTCTCTAGGTTCTTGCTAGCACCTGGGCCCTCTCAAGGCGGATTCAGAGGTGGATAATCCTCCAGAAGATGCACCATCATGCGTTCCATCACTCTCAAGCACCAGCACAGAGATTGGCTCCCTGGGTGGGTTAGAGAAGGGGTTAGGGGGTCTGCACTTGGTGAAATACCCAATATGAGTGAATAGGAACATGGACTATTGGAAAGGACAGCCCAGGAGTGAAAGCTCGGCTCAAAGCTCTGCTGAGGAGGAGAGAGATGCTGACTTTAGGGGCCCAGCCTTCAAATGAAAACTTCTTGTGGCACACATTCAATTATATGATGCATTGGAAAGCCTACCAAGGGGTTGGCACACCATATCTGAAATTTAGAGGAGTTTGCGTCAAGCTTGTGTGGTGTCCTGTCGTAGGGCATTAGCACTCTGTAGCCACCACCATAGACGTTGTATCTGGACCCTCACACGAGGAGCTTATCACCAGCAGTTGCAGCTTTTTTTGGAAGCTCGAACTGCTGCCATTCAGACTCTGAGCTCCAACATGTGAGGTGGAGGCAAAGGCCAGCTTGCTGGGATTCTGCTGGCATTAAGCTGGAGTGCAAAATCCCTGTCCTTCTCTCCAACTGCTTGGCTCTTCAGTTAGATTTCTCAATCAGTACAAATATTAGCTTGTTATTTGGAACTTTCAGAATAAATTGTTACACGTTTTCTTCAACAATATGTGATTGCTGCAGATTAGTAAAGTGGAAAGGTCCTTTCAGTAATTGGTGCTATAGTTTGTACTTTTCTGTGATTGCGATTAATGATGTTCAAGGGAGCGCATTCTCAAAATGGAATTATGTCAGTAATTCTTCTGTTACATCAATATTATGCCTCTGATTGGCCACTCTGGGATTCTACTACATTAAAAAAAGTATTACTTTTTACAGGTCATTTTTAGGGGTCAATACATTCTCCTTTTTTTCTTTTTCTTTTCATAGATTAGGTTTATTTTAAATGTTAAACCGTAAACCAGAAACGTATTTATCCTCATACATCTTGCATACCACATTAGGATAAATGAGTAAAGGTATTCTTCTTTTTGCTGTATTAGGATGCTGTACTACTATTTTAATACTTGAGGGGGAGACTTCACCTCAAGAAATGTGGGAATGACATAATCAATAACTATTTGTTTTCCCCTTTAGTCTGACTTAAAATGCAGTAGCAACCTATTTTCCTTTAAAGAATCTGCTTATGTTTTATGTACTTCACAGGTGGAATGACATTGATGCTGTTCTATGCCAATGAAATTAGCACAGCCTTTTACAGTGTCACACCTCCAACACATCTCTCTACCTTGGAATAAGCAGACTTAGTTTGTGACTAATTGTGGGAAGTAATTCCATGGATAGAATTTATCACTTGTTCTTGAGTCTAATGGAACATCACTTCACAGACACAAGTGGCCAGTACATAAAAAATTATCAGTAGAGTAATAGGAGTAGGTTAACATAATAATATTTAGTAATAATTTAAAGTTTGTACAATGTCCATGCTAAATTTGTTAAAGATTTGTTGAAATTTCATAGAGACAGAATATCTTGTGTTTAACAAGTGCTCCTTTTATTGGAACATAATTCTTGAGATTAATATTTTATTTAGAAATGGGACAGTTAAAGGCCCATGTCTTGATACAGGTAACTCATAGCCTGAGGTCTGTTTGAAGCCATTGAGGACCACATAGGACATCAACAATCATAAATTGAGTTACTGTCTTGAAACATCTTCCTAAATATGTTATTATATAAATATATAAATTGATTATTTAAGAATATAAGATTGTGAGAAGTAAGTGCTTGGATGTGCAAAACAAATAATAATATTCCATTATCTACTGATACCATAATGGTGCTCTATAAATACAAGTTGTTTCATAATTATTAAAATTTTTGCTTTATAATTATCTTGTTATTTAGTACACTCAAGAATAAATTACTATCCCTTTTTCTTAAGCAATATTTGCAGACTCTCAAAGTGGAATGGCCCTTTTAGTTTTGTACTTTGCACTTTCCTGCAATTGCAATGAAGGAATAAAATGCACGGATATTGAGTTCGCTACCTTCATCAATCTTCATTCTTCACTGTTACATAAGGTTATGTTGCTAATGGTACAACAATTTGTCTCACCTTTGTTGTCCTTCTTACAGAGGGGATGTTGAGTGTGTGCCCACTGAAAACATTTTCAAATAACAAGGAACTGACCAAACAAAAGCAAACTAAGTGGCAAGTTTTTGAAGATATTGGGTTCCCAGCTTGTTTCAAAACCACTTCAAACAGGAGCCTATTTTTTCTGTTCATGCTTTGGCTCTTGTCCAATTGAATTATGCAAGTTGGAATTAGTCCAACAACTCCTGACAACAAACCTGGAACCTAAGACCACAGCTGTGGTGTAAAATCTATCTTTTTAAACTTGGCAGCTTTTCAAAGCTTTTTCAAAATTAGATGTGTGAAAATATTTCTTTAACACTCTCATTTCTACATAAAATGATATATTAATGACTTCAACTAAAGTAGGAGGGAGTATTCAACTGAATGCAAAATCTTCCTGGCGCTGTGGAATTTCAACTGCTTTTTTAGGCTCCCCCAATGGCTCCGTAAGCTTATCCAGAAAATACTGGATAATACACACCAGGGAGGTCACAGATTTAATTCCTGGTCTATGCTGAGTTGCCTGATTTCAGACAGGGAGTCAGTTAAGTGCTATAATTGTGCTTAGTGCCCTTGGGTTAGTGAGAGGAAAATCAGCCAATGATATTATATGTCCACGTTGCAATCCAGCTAGTAATGTACATGTATTGGTGTCAGAAAAGGGCAGGTTGGACTTATCTGTGATGCTCCATTGCCTTCTGATACTCACTATTAAGCCTTACAAATGAAGGAATCAACACTTGGGCTAAGTGAAGAGGAGAAGGGAGGGAAAAGAAACATGTTTAATGGCTTGCTGGGGTTTACTACTGTAAAGTCTGTGTGTTCTAGTTGTAATTAATAACACACAGGCTACAAGATTAAAGTTTAACAAGTCTTTACTGGTTGGAGGTCAGGACGATCTGAAATACATCTTACTACACAGTGCTATATATACCGGTGGTCACCACCGGTATTACGTATACAGCAGCCAGAGAAAGTAGTACGTCTCTTAAGGTGGAACAGGCTTAAGTTCTCTTAAGGTGGAACAGGTTGCATACACCACAATCCTCCCTTTTTAGCTTAATAGTCATATCCCCATTTAACATAACATCATAACATATATACATATATAACTTCAGGTATAAACAGTTCAAAGGTTCAGTCTCTCAGGAGGCCTTCTGATTCGGTCTGGATAACGCCTTTCAGTGGTCTCTGATTCTTGTTGCTGAGGTGACTCTGCTTGTTGGTTCCCTATGTATTGGACGTCATCATCAGGTACAGTCCCTGCCGAGGTAGATGCTTCCGGTTCATTAACGTCTTCCACAGTTGTCTCTGTCGCAACCATGGGTTCGACTCTTGCTCTTGATTCTACCAGTTGATCCGCATGACGCCTTATCACATTGTTACCAATATCTACTGTGTACATCAGAGGTCCTTGTCTGGCCCGAATTGTTCCGGGCTGCCATTTTTCGTTTCCATAGCCCCTTTCCAACACTGGTTGTCCTACTTCGAAACTTCGAGTGGACTTGTTATTAATATGCCGGAACTGTTTGTTTTCCACTTCCCTCCGCACATTTGGTTTTAACAAGTCCAACCTGGACCGCAACCTCCTGTTATAAAACATCATGGCAGGACTTTGGTTAGTCACTGCATGAGCGGCGTTTCGATACGCCATTAGGAAATTGTCCACCTTGTGCTGTAGCGGAATCTGATCATCGTTCATGGCCTTTATTGCCTTTTTGAATGTTTGGACAAATCTCTCGGCCAACCCGTTTGTCGCCGGGTGATATGGGGCAGAGGTATAATGTTTCACCCCATTCTTCTTTAAGAATTTTTGGAATTCTTCCGACACAAACTGTGGTCCGTTGTCCGAACAGATCTGTTCTGGCAATCCGTTCCTTGCGAATATTGTTCTTAATACCGCAATTGTCTTTTCTGAAGTAGTGGTATTCATCTTGATCACTTCTGGCCATTTGGAATGTGCGTCCACCGCAATTAGGAACATGGAGTCCATGAATGGACCAGCAAAGTCAATATGTAGGCGTTGCCATGGGGCTGAAGGCCATTCCCATGGGTGTAGTGGTGCGATCGGAGGTGCATTTTGCACTTTTTGGCACCCAGCGCAGCTTTTCGTCAACTCCTCTATCTGTTGGTCAATACCCGGCCACCATACATAAGCCCTAGCAAGACTTTTCATCTTAACTCCCCCCAGATGACCTTCATGCAGTTCTTTTAGAACTCTTTCCCTTAACTTGGGAGGAATAATCACTCTTGTCCCGTACATCAAAGTACCATGGCAGACGGACAGCTGGTCTCGCCTTGCCGAGAATGCCGGTAACAGAGGATCACCACCTGCTGGCCATCCTTTCACTGTCACCTCGTAGACTCTGGACAGTGTCGGGTTGTTCCTGGTTTCTCTTTCAATACTTGCATTGGTGACTGGTAAACACTCGATGATGGTCGAATGAAATAAGTCAACAGGGTCAACTTTCGTCGTTTCTTCTTCTTCAGGTAGTGGCAGGCGCGACAGCCCATCAGCATTGCCATGCTGCTTCGTACCTTTGAATTCTATTTGATATTGATGTGCCCCTAGGAAAAGGGACCATCTCTGGAGACGCTGTGCTGTCATCACTGAAACACCCTTCTTAGGGTTAAAAATGGATACCAACGGCTGATGGTCTGTCAGAAGTGTGAATTTTTGGCCCTGCAGGTAATGATTAAACTTCTTCACTCCCCATACAAGGCTGAGAGCCTCCCTATCGATCTGTGCATAGTTGCGCTCAGCGGAGGTCAATGATCTGGATGCAAACGCGACTGGCCTTTCCGTGCCATTTGGCAACTTGTGTGAGAGTACTGCCCCAATACCATATGGAGAAGCATCACAAGCCAACCGAATAGGCAGTGTCGGGTTGAAGTGAGCCAACACTTCCTCTGAGGTGATCAATTCTTTGCTTTTGCGAAATGCCTTCTTACAGCTTTCGCTCCATTCCCATGGTACCCCCTTCTGTAAAAGAGCGTTTAGCGGGTGCAGTACCGTGGATAGATTTGGTAGAAATTTATGGTAATAGTTAATCAGTCCTAGAAACGACCTCAACTGAGAGACATTATCCGGAGCGGGAGCCTTTACAACTGCCTCTATCTTGTCAGGAGACTTATGAAGCCCCTCCCGGTCAATGACATGACCACAGTACGAGATCCGCTTCTGGAAGAACTCGCATTTCTGCCGATTAACTCTAAGTCCATACTCTTTCAGTCTGTTGAGCACCAGTTCCAAGTTTGCGAGGTGTTCTTCATCACCATCACCTGTAATCAGAATATCGTCCAGGTAACATTGTGTGCCTGGAATTCCCTGTAATACCTGCTCCATGGCCCTCTGCCAAATTGCTGGAGCCGATGCCACTCCAAAAACCAGTCTATTGTACCGGTACAAACCTCGATGCGTGTTGATCGTGAGGTATTGGCGTGACTCTTCTTCAACCTCCATCTGCAAGTACGCCTGCGCCAGGTCTATCTTGGTGAAGTGTTTCCCTCCAGACAACGAAGCAAAAATATCCTCAATCCGCGGAAGCGGATACTACACCATGTGAAGCACCGGATTAACGGTGATTTTGAAATCTCCACAGATGCGAACCTTCCCTGGTTCTCCTGGCTTGTTGCTCGAAGGACGTTTCATAACGGGAACAATGGGCGTAGCCCACTCACTCCAATCTACCTTAGACAGTACACCTGAACGTTCTAGCGCTTCCAGTTCCGCTTCTACAGTAGGTCGTATTGCATAGGGTACCGGTCTGGCTTTAAAAAATTTTGGTTGTGCATGTTCATCAATCTTGATGTTTGCCGTAATTCCTCTCAGTGTTCCCAGTCCCTGCTGGAACACATCTTTAGCATCATCCAATATTCTGGACAATCGTTTAGGTTTGACATCTGTTTCCCCGGAATCTACCGTTAGTGCCTTCAAGGAGTGCCAGTCCATATTCATTTTCCTAATCCACTCCCGTCCCAGTAGTGGTGGACCGCCTTCAGGTAGCACATATAAGTCCATTACTTGGCTTTCTTCGCCCTTGTGGACCACTTTTACCTCTATCTTTCCGACGGGGTACACTCTTTGCCCCGTGTAGGTTTTCAATATAATCTCCGTATCCCGTAGGGGAATATGTTGGAATAACCTTTTGTAATCTTTCTTATTCATGACCGTCAATGCCGATCCAGTGTCCAATTCCATCTTTACTTGGACTCCTGCTATCTGAAGGGTGACCCAAATTGTCTGGAGATCTGCATCCTTACCAACGTTGTGTACTCTTAAGCTACCCAGTTCATTACTGCTGGCGTCTGAATCTGACTTCTGTTCGGTTGAACTGTTCTTTGTCACCTTGTGTACCTTTATGTATTTTCCTTGCGGTGACTTTTTGTTGCTGGTCTTCTTTCCTGACCGGCATACTTTAGCTATGTGGCCAAGCCTGCCATACGTTCTGCATTCTTGGTTTTTAAACCAACACTGGTTCTGATCGTGCGTTGTCTTTCCACAACGATAACATTTTACAGTACTCAAACCCAATTTATTTGTACTGAGTTCCGGTGACCGTAGCTGCATTACTGCCGTGCCTCTCGCTGCGGCTTCGTGTGCTGCTGCCATAGTGACCGCTTTCTCAAGCGTCAGCTCATTCTCCTCGAGCAATCGCTTTTGTGTATCTTCTTTTAATAAACCACACACAAATTTATCTCGTAGCGCCTCTGTCAATCTCGTTCCGAATTGACAGTACTTTGCTAGCTTATGCAATTCCATTAAATATTCAGCATTGCTTTCATCCTTCAGCTGCCTTCTGCTGTAAAATTTAAATTGTTCCGCTAGCATCAGCGGCGTGGGGTTTAGGTGATTTTTCAGGACAGTAACAATCTCCTTGAACGTCTTATCCGCCGGTTCATCTGGTGATACAAGGTGTTTCAATTGCCCGTATGTCTTCGCACCCATTAAGTTTAATAATGTTAGTGCTTTCTCTGCATCTGGGATTTTATTTGCTTTACAATAATTTTGTATGCGTTCTACATACATAGCCCAATCTTCGATGTCGCTATCAAAGGTATTAATGTTCCCATGTTTAGGCATCGTTGCAATTATTTTCTTTTTCTTTTTATCCAAGATGGCGGCTTCCACGCTCTTTTCTTCGTCCTCCGCCTACAAAATGGCGGTTTTCCCGCGCTTGGCGGTCTTCACCCTTCCCCCGACGCTGTCTCCGCTTCACCGCGGCTCTCGCGCCTTCAGTTGCCCCCAGACGCTGCGCCTTTTTAGCCCGAATGCGGCCCAGCCCTTATCACCAGCCGCGATCGATGTCCCCGCGCTGCGCCTTTCGGCCCAAATGCGGCCCGGCCCTTATCTCCGGTCGCGATCGATCTCACCGTCCTTATTCCTCCGTCTTCCCTCCCCGTCTGTACAGCCAACGTGGCCGATTTTCTGGTCGCGTCGCTGCCCGGCTTACCCACTACCGAGGTAGAAAGAAGATAGCTGACAGCCGCTGATGGAGGCTTCGAGTTCAGGGTGTCTTCTGCACTCTGGTTTCTCGATGTCTGCCGCGCGACGTGTCTTCCAGCAGGGTGATGAGGGTGGAAACCTCTCTTCGACGTCCGTTCAGTGGACGAAGTCGCCGTGGATATAACTGCCGCAGGGTAAGAATCTGACTCGTCGCCACTGTAAAGTCTGTGTGTTCTAGTTGTAATTAATAACACAGGCTACAAGATTATAGTTCAACAGGTCTTTACTGGTTGGAGGTCAGGACGATCTGAAATACATCTTACTACACAGTGCTATATATACCGGTGGTCACCACCGGTATTACGTATACAGCAGCCAGAGAAAGTAGTGCATCTCTTAAGGTGGAACAGGCTTAAGTTCTCTTAAGGTGGAACAGGTTACATACACCACAACTACAAAGGTATATCTCCCAGTAACCTTTCCCACCAAAAAAAACCCTATAAATGTAAAAGTCTTGTGTCTACCACATAACCAGTACTCATCAAATATCACAGCTTAAAGTGTCATTAGTATATTAAAAGAGAGAAAAAATTCTGTAATTTCTTGCTGGATTTTAACCTAGATAACTTGGCCCTTTTCTAAGGAAACCCAGGATGAACCTTCAGCTGCTAATCTACAGAGACTTCCCTCAACAATTAGCCTCTAACAGACTTTAAAATTTCCATATTTAGACCATTTCTACAGCAGGAACACTTGAACAGTGCCCTTGAAGGGGAAGGCTAGGTTGAACATTCCATCTTAGCACCTAAAAAGTTCAACTGTGCTCCACAACCCAGACTACTCATGAGCAATGGCATGAAAGATTGACTAATATATATAAGACATAATGGCCTAGAAATTCGATCGCACCCAAAAATGGCAGGTTGCGCACTGCATGTGCCTTTTAGCATTGTCCCAGGCAGCACGTAATATTCGTGCTGCCTGCTCACTATCATAAGTCAGGTGTGCAGCCAATGCTGCCCTCGTGGCTTCTTGGGAGGCCGGATACTGGGCATACTTAATGGTAGCCAGCATCTCTGGAGGTGCAAACTGGCTGTAGACAACAGGGAAACACTTGTGAATTGAGAAATGACTGAAGCAAGTGGTGAGAGGGCACCGAGGCTTTCCGATGCTGCCTTGGAGATCCTGGTGCAGGTAATAGAGAGGAGGAGGGAGATCCTGTTTCTCCCAGGCAAGAGAAAGTCCTCTAGGCAACACTTCTGCTGTCAATTCGAAGACATTGCAGAGGACGTCATGAAAGAGATTATTGCTAGTCCTAGCCCTTTTCAGGCTACCGCAGATCAGGCATATTCCCCAGACGTTCACCTTCAATTAAAGTTAGAGGTAGCCGAATCCGAAAGACGCTTAATTGGGTCTAAAGGTCCAGACTATCTCTCCCTAAAGGAAAGGAACAACTTGAAGATGTTACCGTCCTCCAGATAGCACTTTTAATAAGTTTAGCTAGTCTGTAACCTTCCGGATATTATGAGGGTCCAGAAAACTCCCCCAGAATTCTGCAACTCCTCACCAAAGAGTGTACAGAGATTGAGTTCGTGAGTTTGATACAGAAGTACTACGTGAGACAATTCTAAAAATATATAGATTTATTAAAGAACTGATATGCAGTTACAGTTGGTGATTCAATCGTGACATTAACAGTTCCAAATACAAAAAGCATACAATTCTTATCATCAGAGATCCTTATTCTCAAATCTTAACTTTGTTACATTTTTACATTTCTTAGTCTTATTCCAGGATATCCACCAAAATCAAATACAAGTACCTTTTGGATCCCGAGACTCAGAGTTGAAGACTTGCTGAGCTTGCCTCTGAAGCCTGAGAATCGCTTTGCCCCTTTCAGCGAATCTGTCTTCCCATTTGAAAGTCCAATTTTTATACCCTTCCTCAGTGGTATATCCTTTGAAGTTTTCTGCTGATATAAGCTAATTATCTCTAGTCATTTTTCTGTTGACCCCTATTCTTATTGTTAGATCAGCTTGTAGCAAGCAGACTTGTGTCTCTACCTTTAGGTGTTCAAAACTTATCATAAAAACAATGTGGAGCAGATGTATCTATTTGATGTCATTCTTACGAAGGTCTTCTGTTTGTATCTTTTGCATTTAGAACACCTTGACCGGTTGCACCATTATCTTTTTAGTTACCTCAGTTAGTTGCAATACATAATCGTGTCTCCGTGTTTCATTTGATGTTACTTTTACGAAGGCAAATGTTTCTTTATCTTTCTGTGATTCTTTCCGAAGTGTTGATTTAAAACACTTAAACAGGGTATATACCATTGTGTTCCTTCCAAGCTGCAGACTTCCTGGAACCTCTAACCTTCTACTTCAATAAGGCTATTGTCTCAGCGTCAACAACTTATCTTATCTCAAAAGCCTGTATGCTGTTCACAGCTTTAGATTGTTGAGGCTTCCAGATTTTCAAACCTAGTTTGTCATGTTTTAAAGCCAGAATATTTCAAAGAATGGTGTATTTTTCTGAATATGGCATATTCCTTCGCACCCCCCTCTTGGCCAAAAAATGAACTGGAGCATCAAGACAGAGTTTGGTCAATGTTACTAATGAGGTTACAATATCACATTAATTTCACGAGATTCACAATCATGTGCTACATGAAAATTCCTTTTAAGTAATCCTAGGACAATGTTTTGCCTTATTTTAAATTGAACACAATTTAAAAGGATGTTAGGTATATTGTCATGCAATTAGCGAAACAGCATGTACTTAGAATGTCCAATTGGCAGATGTACGTTCCGTAGAGGTGAGTTATTCATACGAATCAAGGAGACGTCATTTGGAACTAGCTGAAGCTTGACATGCTGTTCCTTCAATCCGGTGTGTGCACAGAATCTTGTTTTCGTAAAGGCCTTGCCAGGTGCTCAGTTGATTCCTTTTTCATCCGCAGTGTCTTCCTCCATCGTTGAAGTAACTCATTGATCTTTCCTTGTTTCGGTTTTTGCTTTTTGCAAATCCATTTCCTGATGCGATGCCAAGCATCGTGTGGAGAAGTTAGTAACACCGTCTGACTAACCGTCATCAGCAATTCGATCGCATCCATTTCCTGTGTCGTGCTTCAAGCTGGGTCTTGAAAGACAGTGTACGACTGCACCTTGTATTGTTCCTCCATTTCGGTATCCCGCAGGACATCTTTTGAGATTGTCTATGGAGACAGTTTTAAGAATATGCTTGTCATTCAGCTGATTAATATGTATTTTAACTGTTCTTTCGTTAATAACAGCATGTATTTGAACAGATTTCTTCCACTTTGGTCTTAAACCAGGTTTTTGCTCAAACTTCTTTTCCTGTACATATTCTCCTACTAGGGGTTGCCATGCTTTGTTTGTCAATTTTTTCTGCCTATTTGCCTCCCTTATCCTCTGATCAATTTGATGAATCTCCTGTTACTTTTTTTTTAAATCTAACTGTCGCTGTCGGGTCAAGGACTCAGAGAGTGTAGAGGCAATGAAAGAACTATGGGTAAGCGGTGTATTCATCTCAACCCCATACATCAGATAATATGGAGTTTTAGGGGACACTGTCCCCGATGCAGATGCGGGCACATTATTAAGTGATAGCTGCAACTCTGAAATGATGGTGGTCCACTTATTCCCCCTGATTCTCAACAGTTTGACCAATAGCTTTTTTACTTCCTGATTTTTACGTTCCACCAGCCCCGCTGATTGCGCATGACATGGCATGCTGTGCTCTAACCCAATCCCCCTTTGTTCGCAATAGTCTTTGAAGGCCTTGGAGACAAAGGCTCCGCCTTGATCGGAGTGTAAGATTTTGGGTGCACCAGCTGCAATAATTATGTCAGAAATAACCTTGGCAAGTGCGTTTTCCGAAAAAGTTTTTGTGGGGACCAGCCAGCAGAAGGAAATGCATCCATCTACACAAATGAGAACATGTCTGTATCCCAAAGATGGGGGAAGTGGTCCAATAAAGTCACTAAAAATTTTTCCCATTGGTTCATCAGCTTTCACAGGAGCCAATGGTGGTGGCTTAATTAGTGATGACTTATTGGTTAAATAGCATGGCTCACAATTTGCCACATATGTTTTACAGGCCTTACGCATGCCTGGCCACCAATATAAGGGGGTCAATTTGCAGAATGTTGTTCTGGCACCACAATGTGTTTGACCTATGCCCTCGTGAGCTTCTTTTACAAGCTGTTCTCGTTTGTGTCTCGGGGGTACTTCTCGGTTTCCCTTGGGCAACTTAACTAGCACAATACCAGTAGGGGTTTCCGAGTAAAAGTACTTTGGTGGATATCCTGGTGGATTCTCTTTTGTTGGGTCTAATAGCTGAATCAGTTCCTCATCCTGATTAGCTGCCCGTTCTGCCCTAGTGATTACACTAACATTGGCAGGCCTCTTTCGAGGGGGTGTCATGCAGACCGAACATTTCACTTGTTCATTTGCAAGGCTGTTTCCTTTTGAGTGTACTGTCCCAGTGGTATGCCCGTTTACATGACTCACCTGACAATTCTGTTTCTCCATTCTCGAACGGAGAATGTCTTCCCACAATGACTTATGTTTTATGGTTTACCCTTATGATTGGTAAAATTTGTTTGTTCCCAGAAAACTAGATCTTGGTTATATCCTCTTTTACAATAGTCACTATCCATACAGATTAGTGTGGGTTTAATAGGGTCTGCCTTTTCTAAAGCACACCATAATACTGCGGCTTCAGCATATTGCGCTGTCTTATGGCCAAGGGGTATGGACAGTAATTCTTCTGGATAAAAAGAATAGGAATCTCGAAAAGTCCCTACTACTATCCCCATCCCAGCTGAGGATTGTTGGGATGTCCCTTTTTTAATCGTCATCGAAAATCCATCACAGTAAATGACTTGATGGTATTCTGTAAGCGGTCTCATAGGTATTTGTCTGATTCCCTCCTCCGTATCATCAACCTCCATGATAGGGAGATGCTCTAAGTCCATTTCCGGGGAGAGGAATTTAAAAATGAGCGTATGATCATTCAAGAACGATGCCCATTTATCATATCGGATCTGGGTGGCTCTTTTTCATCAGAGGCCAACCTCAGTACTGATCTTAAATCAGGACTCTCAGTATAGATGGTAATGGGATATTTCCCTTGAAGGGTTCGTGCCTTGATGAGGCATTGGACTACCATAGTCATTACCCTTTCTTTTTTAATGTACCTCCTTTCAATATTGGAAAAGTTATAAGAATGGAACTGAATGGGCACGATGCTCTTTTCATTATAGAAAACTGCAACTGCCACTTTAGGTGATGACCTGAGATGAATAATGAGGGGAACTTGTAGGTCCCTCTGTTCCAGGTCTATGGCTTTTTGTACCTCTCGGCATAATTGTTGCAATTTTGAGTAATCGTCTGGTGAAAATATGAATGGTCCTTTTGCTGCTTCGCCCACTCTATCATACAGGGGTGCTGAGAGCTCAGCAAAGTTTGGTGTAAATGGTCGAGCAAAATTCAGGAGTCCTAAACTTGCTCGCAGATTTTTCAGAGTTTTAGGATATTGAATGGTGGCTAATTTTTCTTTATACAATTGAGTTAATCCTCCACCGTTTCCAGTTATTCGCAGGCCCAAAAAATCTACCTCTTCCCTAACTAGTTGACTCTTTTTTATGTTGATTAAGTACCCAGCAGTTGTAAGTCTGGATAAAACACTATCAATGGCTTTCAAGTGCTCTTGGAGATTGTCATGTGACAGATATATATCATCCACATAAGAATTGACGTTAGGTAGGTCTTTTAAAAGATCAATGATGTGGGCTGAAAGGAGAACAGGACTGTTTTGAAATCCCTGAGACAATCTGGTCCAGCAGTACTGATAACCATCAGGTCCAGTCATCGCTGTTTTTGGCCAATCAGCTTTTTCGATTGGATGTGACCAGAAGCCATTTACTCGATCAATACAAGATTTATATTTTTCCCTCGTGATTCCAGAGAGAAGGGCTGTGGAATTTTGCTGTTGTACAGTATGTGGGGCCTTATTTAAGGCTGTATAATTGACCACTAATCTCCACCTCCCATCTGGTTAGCAACACCAAACAATGGTGAATTAGTTCTAGATGCCATTTTGATTAAGACACCTTGTTCTGTTAGTTCTTTGCGCGTTGTTAGGAGATCTATTTTTGCTTTGTGGTCTTGAATAGGCCACTGTTTTTTAGGTTTGTGCCAGCCAGCATCAAGTGGGTGGGGTTTGATGTCTATCTTTCCATATTGATTTGGATGGCATTGTAGATAAGGGTAGTATCTATTAATGAGTTGCTTGAGGAGGTCTTTGCCTCCCCCCTCTAGGCAAGTTCGATCAAGCTGTGTCCGAACATGTTTTTCCCTGTCATCCTGGTCTGTGGATGCTTCTACAGGTCTGGTTGAGATTTTAAGGTAATGTTTCATGTCTGGTTGTCCTATAATGAGGGAACAGGCCAATTGTGGTACCAGTCCTACATCTAGGGTCACTGTGATTCCATATATGGTAATAGGTATTTTGTAAAAATTAATTATTTTGGTTTTGTCTTGTGTGAATCCCCCTAATGGTCTTTTACAAATTGGGCTCCCCAAATCTGTCCACTTAGTTTTTATAATTGCAGGATCTATTACAGTGTAATCAGCTCCCGTATCAAACAGGGCCTTCACTTGTGTGTTTGTGGGCAAGGTTGCCAGGGCATAGGGGAATTCAAAAGGCCCTGGCTGGGTGCCAGGCCTCCAATCCTGGGATTGTTCATCCTCAGGACCCTGAGTTTCATTTGCTGCTTTGTCTTTAATTATTTTAACTGATTTTGTTCCTCCCTCTTGGGGGTATCATGTTTTCCAAATTCCTTAGGAGGTTTGTCGGACCGTTTATTATCTTGACGATCCTCCTGTTGGGGTGGACGTTGGTTCTGCCGGGAATCTTTTTGATCCCCATTTCGGTTTTCTCGGTATCTTCCCATGGCTCTCTGATAGTTTTGGCAAGTGTAAAAACTGTCCCCAAAGGAAGTCCACTGTCCTTTGCTTTCCTTTCGAGCTCTAGCCCCTCGTCTATCCCATCTTTCCGGGGAGAAATCTTTCTCATATTGTGGGTGAGTTGGGGGTGTAAACCTTCTGGAATACCCTCTTGGGGGTCCCGAGGCACAGGTTTGTGTCTGGGCAGGGTAGACTTTAGACTTGGGTCTATACAGTCCTTGTTTCTGAGTACCAAAGGTACCTTCTCTGGTTTTTTTATCCCTAGTTTCTGATCTCATTATAGGTTTAGTTTGGGGTAGACATAAGAGGCCATGATTTAATTGGATAATGCGATTGACATTATCCCATCTTTGTTGGTTATCTCGATAATCGTTTAAAGCACCCTCACAGGCAAGTTTGAGGGCTGTATTTTGGTATTGATTGGCCAGGCAACCATAGACAATGTCCCAGTTATCCTATGTAAATACTTTCCTAATCTGTAGGCAGCTACCAGCCCTTTAGTTGTGGCTGTATTAGTGAGTATTTCCTTGATGGAACCCATTACATGCCCTCCCTGAGTTGCCGTGAGAACATAAGCGAATATTTGAACCCAGTTGTTGCACTGGTTTAATGGGGGAATTAAGTCTGAACTTAGTATCATTTGCAGTAGTTGCCTTAGGTATTGGGCATTCCAATCTTGGCAACAGGTTTCCAATTTATCAAGGTTAGTTAGAATCCAGCAGGTTTTTTCCTGGCTGGTGTTTCCCGGTCTACCACACATTGTGCAGATAGAGCTCAGGTTTACTTGACCTAGGGGTGCAATGTGTGGTTGCTGGGGTTGGCTTACTGGACCAGTAATCATTGCGCCTCCAGCATTTAGAAAAGATTGAGCTAGTGCCTGTCAGCATTGATTATAATTGATTCTAAGCTGTCTATAGTTTTGTCGAAGATTGGGGTCATTTATTTTATCATGAGCTTGCCACCTTAACCAGAATCCATGGCCCCCAGGAGCATAGGCTGCTCCAAGTCCTGCTATTCTTCCATGGTTGCCATCACCTTTTTGGGCACCGTTCATTAGGCCTCCCAATTGTGCAGGTGTGCACCTTATCATTAAGGAATTTATTGGATTTGGAGTACTTGTTTGATTAACCCACTGGATATTCTGTATCCCCTGGTTCTGGGGATCAACATCAATCGTGCCATGAGTTCTAACAGCTCCGTCAGCATCAAAGCCTTCTATTTCAAAAATTATCACTTGGTTTTGTGGAGGTACAGGGATAAGATTATTTCCCCTAATAAAGCAATCATTTGAATTTCCTAATAAAAAGACTTGGCCAATTCTGACAGGGTTTGCCATTTTGTCAGGATCTAACCTTGGTTAGGGTTTAATATGAACTTTATAAGAAATTTCTAGACCTCAATGGTATATTGAGGGAGTTCTACAAGGCCAGATCAGGGACTTGTCGTCTCTAGTGTAAGTGTCTCAAGCTTAACACAAAACCCATGTGATGGCTGGTGCATCTATTTGATGTCATTCTTACGAAGGTCTTCTGTTTGTATCTTTTGCATTTAGAACACCTCGACCGGTTGCACCATTGTCTTTTTAGTTACCTCAGTTGGTTGCAATACATAATCGTCTCTCCGTGTTTCATTTGATGTTACTTTTATGAAGGCATGTGTTTCTTTATCTTTCTGTGATTCTTTCTGAAGTGTTGATTTAAAACACTTAAACAGGGTATATACCATTGTGTTCCTTCCAAGCTGCAGACTTCCTGGAACCTCTAACCTTCTACTTCAATAAGGCTATTGTCTCAGTGTCAACAACTTATCTTATCTCAAAAGCCTGTATGCTGTTCACAGCTTTAGATTGTTGAGGCTTCCAGATTTTCAAACCTAGTTTGTCATGTTTTAAAGCCAGAATATTTCATAGAATGGTGTATTTTTCTGAATATGGCATATTCCTTCACAGTCAATGCCAGGAGCTTAGCTTCCAGGACATGGCTGGAAGGCCAAAAGACATTTAAAGACCTCACCAGAGTTGTCAAGGTAACAATACTACTCACTGCTCACACCACCAACCTCACTACTCACAAAGCTCCCCTCCACTGTGTCACTTCACTCTCCTACAATCACTGCTCCACACTCCACTTCTCCTCAGACTCACACACTCACATCTGCCAGCTATTCTACCATGACAGACACATTCTCTAAACACCTCATAAGACTGTCACTAACACACTCCCTTCTTTCTTGCAGGAGTAGGTGCCCACAACTCCAGACAGCAGGCTGCCAGCAGAGGTGGCCGAGCCCGCCTGCACACCCTCTCCCTCCTCGAAGAAAAGGTAGTGGTCATCATAGGCAGGGGCAGAGTCATGGCTGTACCACCTGGCAACACTGGAGGAGACATGGCAAAGTTGTGGAGCATGCAGCAGACGACCACAGATCTGGATACCCACTCAGGGGTGTACTGCAAAGCTCCTTTGGAACGGTCCAGGCAGCGAAAGCAAGCACGTTGATTGTTTGTTCAATCACGTTTCTTGTGGTGACATGGCTCTCATTGTAGGCCTGCTTGGCAGCTGTACCCGGGTTCCTGACAGAAGTCATGATCCATGTCTGGAGGGTATAGTCTTTGTCGCCTAGTGGCTAGCCTGTAACTTAATGGCTTGGCTGGAATAAAGGCAGCATAGAGAACTAGCACAGGATGAATGGGTCATGACTGCTGCCAGGATAGTGGGCACAGACAGAAGGCTACCTTTGATCCCAAATGAGCTATATGTTGGGTGAATGGAACCCCTTTCAATTGATAAAGATCCCAGGCTGGGGATGGGGAGCATGCAAGCCAATGCGGGTGCAATCTATGGCACCTTGCACCCTGGGGAAGCTTGCCATGCAGGCGAAGCCTAGAGCTCTCTCATCCTACTCTGTCCATGGGGAACAAGTTGTAGGTATTCCTCCTGGTGTAGAGAGCCTCGGTGACCTCCCTGATACAATAGTGGACTGCAAACTTTGAGATGTTGCCGATGTCATTGGCTGCAGCCTGGAAGGAGTTTGTGGCATAAAAGTTAAGGTCCATGGTGACCTTGGTAGCCACAGGCAGCACTGTCGATGCCCTGGTGTGAGGCTCGAGTTGGGGCTGCAGCAGGTAACATAGCTCGGTGACATGAAGTGAAGGCACCTTATACATTGCTCCTCAGTGAAGTTCATGTAGAAGTGCTTGCTGAATACTTGCTGTGGGGATGGCCTCCTGCGCAATGCCCTCCTCCCTCTGCTGCGACCTGCTCTCTCCTGTCTTCCTTGCTGCTCCACCTCCTCTTCCAGCCCAGAAGCAGTCCTACCAGACCACCCATGGCTGCAGTCAAACTGCTTATAAGGCAGCCAAAAAATAGTGCTGCGTCAGCAGAATCTTTGCTTCAGCAGTTAAACATAATCCCTCCGAGTCAGAAAACAGGCCAAACAACGCCCGGGAGTTAACCAGCAGCCTGACATTACAAGCCAGCAACTAACTTGTAAGAACTACATGATTCCATTAAATATCACTGGTGAAGGGTCCTTCCTACCTGTTAGTGCCACAAGTTGTTAGGTGAGTTTTGCACGTGGTGAGTCAGTTGTTGAGGCATACTAAAATTAGAAAAGGATCCTTCAAACAACATAGGTCCCTTATTTGCATAAGTTATTCATTGCTTTAAAAAATTCTGGCGTGCGCTCTAGACACGTGTGGAGAAGCCTGATCCAATACAGCACACCTCCAGCTCGAAAAGAACGCGTACTTCCTGTCTGCCATTTTGGCGGTGTGTGATCGAATTTTTAGGCTAATGTTTCCTTATAAATCACTAAATAAATGTCACTGAAAAAGACCGCAGTATTCTTAATTTTCACAAATGCATATTGAATCAGTCAGCCAACTCATAAGAAAGCTTAAAATTTACAAGCAGGAAACCACAATCGTCTAGAAATTGGTTTACGGCCAACATTGGGCACATACCCAGTGCAAATGGGAACCGCAGAGCCAAAACTGTTGAGCAAGAGGACCACGCAAAATTGGTCCTCTTGCGTCATTAGTACACGACCGACAAGCTGGAGACGTCAGAGTCAGAAAACATCCAAGAGGCAGTGTGCCCCAAGAGGTGGTGTAACTTAAGAGGTGGTGCACCAGTCACATAGAAGATAGAGATTGACGGCTGGGACGTTGGCACCGAAGCAACAGCGAGTCCCGGGGGAGGTCGGGAGGCGGGGATGAGGGGGTGGTGAGGGCGGTGAGTGGTGGCTGGCAGCAGCCAACAGTTTTAATGTGGAGCCAGAAGGAGTCCACCTTTCCTTCTGGTAAGTAAAAAAATGTTTATTTTTTAGAGGTAGCCTCCAGCAGTCCCTTTAAGGACCCTGTTGGTTTTGCTGCTCTGTGCCTGAGAAAACTGACCACCGCATGAATGGCACATGCTGCACTCAGGCATCGACCAGTTTCAGGAATAGGCCTGAAATAGGCTTTAGGTCCCCGAATTATATAGGCAATGGACCAAATGTCTATTTCAGGTGGGCGCCCTGGAGCCCTAACCAATGTGGCGCATACTCGGTGCGGAATGAGCGCGTGCATGTCACATGCCATATTGGACTCTTCAGCACCAGTTTTTTGCCTGAAAAATAGATGTTGCATGATCCAATTTCTAGGCCAACATTTTCTCATCATAGTTAAACTATCTACTTAGAGTAGGAAGATTTAACAGAACAAGAAAAAGGAAAAGGCAGACACAACAAGAGTAAGTGGTAATACAGAATGAACACCTTCATTACGGAATGTGATAGGCTAACTAACTTGTAACCCCTGGAAATTAAAGTCATGGGAAAGGGAGGATTACACTCAGGACAAGCTCTTGGATCTTTGTTCGATTCAATCTCCAGTGTGATTGCTGTAAATACAGCAATGATACTAGAATGAGCTTAAATTATAACCTTTGACCTATAGCCAGCAATAGGTAGTAGGAAAATCCATATTGTTTTGATTGTTACAATCAAACCATGTACTTTTTCACCAGTTCTGAATGTGAAATACACTTTGGGGGGTATCCATATCATAGAGCATAGCCTGGAGGTCTGGCAGCTGTTTTAAAAACTGTTCCAGAATGTTGATATTTTATTTTCTGAGTTTAGAAATATGTAAACACCTGACCTTACATGAGCAGAGAAGCTACTAGGAATTTTGACTGTACTCTGCTTAAACAGCAAGAGAGAAATGACCTGCGTATATAAAGAATGATAAAGAAAAAGTGCGTTAAGATTACACCTTAAATTCAAAAACAAGAGAACCCATTTACAAAGTAATTATGTGGATAACTTTATGAGCATGTTGTTATCTAAACTTGCAAATACTGCCAATAATTTTAATTGTGCAACTATGATATATTTACCTGAATATTAGAACAATTGCCCGATAAAGTGATAATCCCAGCCAATGAGTGGAAACTAAAATATTACTTGACACCTAGACTCCTTTTATTGAATTTTGAGATGAACATTGAATGTTAAACCCCATTTCAGAGAAGACATTTTTTCCTACAGTTTGAATATCTGACCAGGGCTCCAGCACAAAATACACGCTGTCATTTTCTGTAAGTATTTTCAATCACAGTATTATTGAGATGTGTTCATGGTTTCATTGGCAACTGCTATCAATTTTAATGCTAAAGTCAATATTGCCATTATATTTCATTATATTAATAATTCATACTGCACAGCCCATTGTTCCCATCCACCGGCAGGAACATGATTGGCTCATTCAGCAGTTTCCTCGCCACAGACTCCTTGATACAATACACTTCTAGCCCTGCTGGTAAAGCTCTTTAATCCACCCTTTTTTTTTTAAAGGATTTACGATAAAATCTCTTTCAATACATTTGTGACTGCAACATCCATGTAAACTAATCCGCAAACTGCCCCCACCCAAACAAAAAACCTTCCCAGCTCGTGTACTCTCTGCACTACTTCTCCATCTTGTAATCATGTTGACGAAAGGGAGCTGATATTTTGCAGTTAGGTGAGTGTCACTCCTTTCACAACCCTAAATGTAAATGCACAATAATAGTTCATTACATCATCATATTGTTACTTTCATTAACCCTTCCCCTCCTTTTAGGCATTCCTATTATTTTCACCAGAAGTGTTTAAAAAAAACAGCAGGCCCACTGATAGCACAGTGGGTAAATGCATCACTTGGTGTGGTATTAACCTGTACCGAGTAGTCGCCATAGGGATGCAACAATTGCCAATTGCTGGAAGTGTAGATATCAGTTAAGGACAGGTTTGGGCTGGGCCAGGCCATGGTACAACTCACTCACTGTGAAGGCTCACACGTGAAGAATGGCCACTTTGGTGAAATATTAGAGGGCTGCAAGCAACTGTGGGACCATATCCCAGCATAAACCAGCCCCTTCAGGAGAGCAGGGAAAACAGTTCATGAGAAAACCAGGCTGGATTTCTTTTCTTCCTGTGGTAAAGTTCTGGAATAATAACCAAATTATTATCACTGCTGTTAGACCAATTCTGATCCTAACGGAAAATAAATTAACAGAACGTTTACAATGGCAGCTTCAAGCTTCTCTAAAGAAAATGCTCTAACATCAGGACGGTAGAGCTACTAGAATTTCTGCCATAGTCTGTTGTATCATACTCTTATGGTCCCTTTTGCGTCTGCAGTTTCCATGTTTTGAAATTTGACACAGCCAGACATGTTCTGCAGAGATAATTGTGGGAAAAGATCAATTCTGCAAATATGATTTGAGCAGGCTGACAAATATTTTAAAAATGCGGCTCAACATTCTCATTCACTTTATAAAATATTTGATGGCTCGGAGGTAGTGCTCTCACCTCTGGTTCAGAAGGTTAATAGGTTGAAGCCCCACTTGACCACATAATCTTGGTAGACAGTCCAGAGCAGTATTAAGAGACTGCTGCGCTGTCCGGGATGCCATCTTTCAAATAAGATGTTAAACTTAGGTCCCATTTGCCCTCTCAGGTGAATGTAAAAGATTCCATGGCACCATTTGAAGAAGAGCAAAGCAGTTATTCCAGTGTCCTGGCCAACATTTATTCTCAACCAACATTACCAAAACTGTTTAACTGGTCATTTATCACATTGCTGTTTGTGGGATCTTGCTGTGTGCAATTTGGCTGCCATTTTTCCTTACATTACGAAAGTGACTATAATTTCAGAAGTACTTCATTGGCTGTGAAGTGCTTTAGGACATCCTGGCATCGTAAAAGGTGCTATATAAGTGCAAGTTGATTTGTCTTTCTTTTCTTACCATTCAGTTATTTTATTCTCAATTTCTGTGCTCTTACTTCAAACCAGTTCTTTGTCCAAAATTGTTGTGTCTCATACTTATAAAAATGTGACTTGTGGATACTCACCTTTGTTTTCATTTTGGTGTCTCCTAGTTCTTTTGTAGGAATGTGTGCAGGAATTGGCTTTGCCATTTTATGATTTCAATTAAAACACAGATGGTAAGTGATTACAGTGGGGCAGTAATGCATTTAGTGTAAGTATATGAATTAAATCTTATGATATAATGGGCAATAAAAAGGGTATTATTTCTTTAAGAAGGACAGTACAGAATAAGACTGGGTGGCAGATTCGGTTAACATATTGAGCCAAAATTTCCTCGATCTGATTTAGCCAAAATTACACCGAGATTTACGTCAGTTTCAATGCCGATCTTGTCAACGGCAACTTATGCCAAAATTTACTGAAATTCATTAGCATATGCCGGAATGTAAAAGCCAGCGTAAAGCAAACAGAACTCAGTGTAAACAATCGGGGCCCGAAGAAAATGTGCAACATACACCATGTTCCTTCCTTAAGCCTATCTTTATCTTACTGGTGTTATGAAAATTAAAGTGAAAAGCCATCAAACCATCATTTATCCACAGTAGCAGTGCATGTTTAAGAAAATGCAATTGTGGAGGCTTTTCTCTCTTTAATGTAACAGATTCTGATGCTATAAATTGCATTTATAGAAAATAGAGTGCAAGACTCACTAAGGAGAAATAAAAACAAAATCGCTCAAAAAAATCACGACAAAACACCAGTGACTTTGAGTTCTGCTGCACCTAAATTTTGGGCGTAAATTTACTCCCGGTCAGAACAGGTATAAATGCAGGAAACTCACAGGCCTAGAAATTCAGTTGCGTGCGCCAGCCGTTAGCGCCTTAGGAGGAGTAGATCTCGAGCGCTAGGCACTTAGCGGCCGGGCGCAGCGCGATCTGCGCCTACGCCCAACTTCAGTAGACATTTAGCGCCGGCGCAAAGTGTTTGCGCGCGCTCAGCTGCGCGCGCAGATTATGACGTCATTTCCTCGTGCAACGCCCTTTGTGCGCCCCAATCCGGAACTTCAGTCGCGCCCGCCCAATGTGGGCGTGGCGCTCCTAAGAACTGTGAACTGGAACGCAGCAGAGGCCATGCGGGCCGCGGGGAGCGCAAATTAAAGGGCACTTACCCTGAACTATAAAGGCCAGCCATTTTGCAGCAATCACTCTTGTGCAACGGATTTATGGACAGAGACCAAGGAAGAGAGCTTACTGCTTTGGCCCAACATAGGAGAGGTATTTTTGGCTTCAGGCCAGAGCTTGGCAATTCGCCTTCATTGTGAGGTCGTTGTTTGCCAGTATATTATGGGGGCTGCATGGGGTGCCAACCCTCAGTTTCAGCATTATGTGCGAAGGGCTCGCAGACGCTGTGTGAGAGGGGCAGCCCTGGCTAGACGCAGAGGGGGCAACAGGCGTCGGCAACCTAGGCCTTACCCACTCAGGAAATACCGCCAGCAGGTGTCCTATCTCACCATGCCTGCCGTGCAGTGTGTTAGGAGGCTGCGCTTCAGAAGGGAGGTGGTTGCAGAGATCTGCCAGCTGCTTCACAGAGATCTGCGTCCACAGCTGAGGCGCAGGACGTCTCTGTCGGTGCAAGTGAAGGTCACGGTGGCTCTGAACTTCTATGCAAGCGGCTCCTTCCAAGCCGCTGTTGGGGACATTGCTAACATATCCCAGTTCGCCGTGCATTGCTGCATCCGCCAGGTGACCAATGCCCTTTTCAGAAGGAGACACCAATTCATCTCCTTCCCCATGACCCTGGAGAAGCAGCAGCAGCGTGCAGTGGGGTTTGCGAGAATAGCGGGCTTCCCCATGGTGCAGGGCGCCATTGACTGCACGCATGTGGCTTTGCGGGCACCTATCGACAATGCCGAGGATTACCGCAACCGGAAGGGCTACCATTCCCTCAATGTACAGCTGGTGTGTGACCACAGGCAGCGCATCCTAGCTGTCAATGCCCGCTTTCCAGGCAGCAGCCACGATGCATTTATCCTGCGACAGACTACTGTGGCTGACATGTTCCAGGCACAGCCTCCCCCAAGAGGATGGCTTATCGGGGGCAAAGGCTATCCTTTGTGTACCTGGCTCATGACCCCGCTCCGCGCGCCCAGGACCCCTGCTGAGGAGGCATACAACGAAAGCCATCAAGCCACTAGGAACATCATAGAACAAGCGATTGGCGTCCTCAAGCAACGGTTCCGCTGCCTGGATTGTTCCGGAGGATCTCTGCAGTATTCGCCGGAGAGAGTCTCCCAGGTCGTGGTCATTTGCTGCATGCTGCACAACCTGGCTATCTGCAGGACTCAGGCACTGCCACCTCACGCTGGAGCACCACCTCAGGAGGAGGAGCAGGAGGAGCATGAGGAGGAGGAGGAGGAGGAGGAGGAGGAGTACCAGCCCAGGAGGGAGGCGCAAGGTCCAAGGGCCGCCCGTCGGCGGCTTATTGAACGTCACTTCTAGGCCCCCTGTCAGGGAATGGCTTGTGGCAATGAAGGGACCTGAATGCAGCCGCTCCGCAAGCCCTCAGCCGGTTAAGGCAACAACCACTTCAAACATCAAACATGGACAAGCTGAATAAATAAAAAGCTTTATTGAACAAACTCAGGGCCCTTCCCACATGAAACCCAAAAACAGACAACACACCCAAAAAACAGTCACACACATGACTCACTCCCACAACCTGGGGAGGAATAACAAAACATTTCCACAAAAATGGCCTTCATCCTCGGCCTTACAAAAACAACCATCCCTATAAACAAAACAACCATCCCCATATAAAAACAACCATCCCCATATAAAAACACATTTGCCCACACCCTCTACTTTGTGGCCCGCGAGGGCGATTCCTTGACCAGCCTTTTGCAGCCCCTGGCCGCCCTGCTGCTCCTCCTCAAAGTGTGCCCAGTGGCTGCTGCAAGGCTGGGGGAAGGCTCCTGAGGGGCACATGGCGTGACGGCAGATGCCCTTGGGGGTCGGCCTAGACGAGCTCTGGCCCTCGAGGGGCCGGCTGGTGACTGCTGCAGCTGTGGCTGGGCAGCAGCAGTCTCTCCAGCAGCTCGTCGCAGCACCACTGGGGGAGTGGCAGTGGCGGCTGCAGGAATGGGGGCAAGCTGGCTGATGGCAGGCGCTCGCTGCTCGCCTGAGACACTGGCACTCGCCCGGGCCAGCACTGCAGCATGCGCAGCAATCTGCTGAAGGACAGACCGCTGTGCTGCTGCAGCACGGCGGGTGCCCTGGCGATGCCTGGCTGACACAGCGAGTGTGGCAGCAGTGAGTGCCCGTACTGCCCTGGTCTGTGCCCGCATCAGACCAGCCAGTGACTGCACGGCACCACTGATCACCTGGCGACTCGCGGACTGTTCTGCCCCGAATTCGGCCCGACTCGCGGACTGTTCTGCCCCGAATTCGGCCCGACTCGCGACGTGTGCTGCTTCGAATTGCTCGAAACTCCTGGCCTGTGAGGCGCCGAAATCGGCCACACTATGAGCCAGGGACTCGATGGCCTCAGGCAACCGTGCCACAACCCCCATGAACTCGGTGTGCCGGCGATCCGAGTCCATGGACATTTGATCGAGGAGGCGCACCTCCTTGGCGAGGACCGTCTCCGGACTGGAGGCCGAACTCTCCCTCTGGGGAGAAGGCCGCCGAGCTGGCCGACCCTTCCCGCATTGCTGGATGCCACTGGGCCCAGCAACTACACTCCCCTGCGACCCTTCCCCCCTCTGGGAAGAAGGCCGCCGAGCTGCCCGACCCTTCCCGCGTTGCTGCACGCCACTGGGCACAGGAGCTACACTCCCCTCCGACACTTCCCCCTGGCTCTCCTCCAGGGAAGACGTGTCCCCTCCATTGGCATCCCCTGGCGCGGCTGAGGGTTCCCCTGATGGGCCGCCTTCCTCTTCCTCCTCCTCCTCCTCCTCTTCCGAGCGGCTGTCACTGGCAGCTTCAGGGACCTCCTCCTCACCATCTGAAAGCAGGAAGGCACAAGAGTAGCTTTAGAGTGAGGAGAGGATGTCAGCGAGGGAGGCATGAGTGGTGGCATTCAGCGCATTGGTCGGACAGTGGCAAAGGATGTAGATCTGAAGCGCAAGTGGGACGAGAGAGGTCCAAAAGGTGATGTCCTTACCATTGGTGCCCAGAACAGGGTCGGCATCTCCAGATGCAACGGGGCCAATCACCCGGGCACCCATGAGGCTACCCACGCGCTCTTCAAGGTCACTGAGCTGCTGGATCTGGGGACGGCCTCCCCCGGTCACAGTCCGGCTCTTCTGATTGTGTGCCAGCTTGGCCTGCAAGAGAAAGGACGGCCTCTAAGTACAGTGTGGTGCCCTGATCTTGTGTGCACTGCCTCCCATGGTCGAATAGCTTGGCCAGTGTGGTGCCCAGATCTTGTGTGCACTGCCTCCCATGGTCGAATAGCTTGGCCAGTGTGGTGCCCTGATCTTGTGTGCACTGCCTCCCATGGTCGAATAGCTTGGCCAGTGTGGTGCCCTGATCTTGTGTGCACTGCCTCCCATGGTCGAATAGCTTGGCCAGTGTGTAAAGTGCAGAATGTGCAATTGATGTTCATGCCAGTCCCATAGCTGCTGGATGAGGGCTGGCCATTAGGGCTTTTAGGTCCCTTTGCCCATAATGTGAGGTGCACATGCAAGGATGAGGAGGACACTGGAAAGGGGACTCACCCTGACAATCCTTGTGAGGTCATTGAACTTTTTCCGGCATTGGACACCAGTCCTGGGGACCTCGCTGTTGGATGTGACCCTGTGGGCGACCTCCCTCCAGGCTTTCCTGTAGACGCTGGAGGCAGGCTTCTTGCCACTGTCCGGGAACAAGAGTTTGCGTCTCCTCTCCAAAGCCCTAACCAGCACCCTCAAATCATGGCCAGTGAAGCGCTGCGCTCGTTCACGGGCCTTCTGCATCTTTCCCGGCGCTATTTCTGTTCAGCAGCAGTGTTTAGGCCTAGCTGGAGGGCTGCAGTGTCCAGGGCGTGGCAGCAGACAAACTCGACCCTTCCCCCTTTAAGAGCTGGCCGGCGCCAGGGTGTCTGCTGTCAATCAAGAAATGACCGCACCTGCGCTGCGCCCGGCCTCGGCGGTTTAGCTCAGCACCGCCGGCTTTGCGCCTAAAGATAGTTGTGTAATGCCAGTTTTAGCGCTCGAGCAAACTCTTAGGGCGAAGCTACTGAATATCGGCGAAGTGGCCTCGACTTTGCGCCGGGCGCAAACTTTAGCGGCCGCCCGACTTTTCCGCCCCAAAAGTGGCTATACTGAATTTCTAGGCCACATTCTCTGGTCTTTTGCATGGGGAGTGGAGCTATGTCAATGAGCTAAGTGGGCTTTCAGCAGATGTAACTAGGGCACAGCCCAAGGAACTTCGGGCTAGATTTTCAGTATAGGCAGTTTTGGGGCGCTAACCTTAGCGCCCGCCCGAAGTTAGCGCCCGCCCCAAAGTAGCGCCCCGTTGCCGGGAATTCAGTGGCTTCGCCCTAAGAGGTTGGTGGAGCGCTAAAAGAGGCGTTCCACTACTCTCTTTAGGCGCTAAGCCGGCGGTCCAGAGGGATAGCGCCCAGGCGGGGCGCAGCACGGGTGCGGTCATTTTTGCACTGACAGCAGACCCCGTGGTGCCGACCAGCTCTTAAAGGGGGAAGGGACGAATTGGTCTGCTGCCACGCCCTGCACACTGCAGCCTTGCAAAGAGGCCTCAACACTACTGCTCAGCCCCAGGGAGTCATGGCAACGCCAGAGAAGGCCCGTCAGCGTGCCCTGCGCTTCTCAGAGGGTGATCTGGACATAATGGTCACAGCTCTGGAGGTGAGGCGCAAGATCTTGTTTCCAGACAGTGGGAGGAATCCAACCCACCACGACTACACCAAAGCCTGGAAGCAGATCGCCCAGAGGGTGACGTTCACCGGCGAGGCCCCCAGGACCCACACACAATGCCGTAAGAAATACAACGATCTGACCAGGATTGTGAGGGTGAGTAGCCTTTCCAGTCTCCTCCTCATTCTTGCATGTACACCTGACATGATGGGCAAAGGGACCTGAAAGTCCTTTTGGCCAGCCCTCAGCCAGCAGCATTGGGACAGTCATGAGCATCAAATGGCCATTCGGCACTCTACACTTTGGCCAAGCTATTCCACCATGGGAGGCAGTGGACAGTACATCAGGGCTTCACTCTGTCCAAGCTATTCCACCATGGGAGGCAGTGCACACTACATCAGGGCTTCACTCTGTCCAAGCTATTCCACCATGGGAGGCAGTGCACACTACATCAGGGCTTCACTCTGTCCAAGCTATTCCACCATGGGAGGCAGTGCACACTACATCAGGGCTTCACTCTGTCCAAGCTATTCCACCATGGGAGGCAGTGCACACTACATCAGGGCTTCACTGCGCACTTACAGCCCATCCTTTCTCTTGCGGGCTAAAGTAGCGTTTAATCGCCAGGCCCGTGCCAGGGGTGGCCGCGCCAAGCTGCAGAAGCTCACTCGGCTGGAGGAGCGCGTGTGTGTGCTCATGGGAGCACGTGTGATTGTCCCCACAGCGTGCGGTGTATCCGACCCTCCACTGCCCGGCAATGGTAAGGACCTCGCCTTTTGGCCCTCTCGCGTCGCACTGGCCCATCCGAGCTACCTCCTTTGCCACTGTCCCACCAATGCGCTGAATCCCACCAGTCCTAACTCCCTCGCTGACGCCGTCTCCTCACTCTGAAGCTACTCTTGTGCATTCCTGCTTTCAGCTGGTGACGACCAGGACCCTGAGGCTGCCAGTGACAGCACCTCCAACCAGGAGGAGGAGGAGGAGCAAGCCGGACCTTCGGGGGAACAGTCACGTCCCGCAGGAGAGGAGGAAATGCTCGACACCTCCTCACTGGACGAGTGCCTGGAGGAACTGTCGCAGGGCAATGCAGCTTCTGGGACCAGTGGCGTCCAGCCACCCAGCAGCCGTGCGCGTGGCCCGCGGCCTTCCCCCCAAAGGGGGGAAGGATCAGAGGGGAGTGCTGCTGCTCGGCACACTCGCCGTCACCAACGCGGCAAGGGTCCCCTAGTTCGGCCCCCTCCTCCCCAGCGGGAGAGTCGCGACTCCAGTCCGGACACCTTCACTTCGGAGGAGGTGCGGAAGCTCGATCAGATGGCCGACAACTCGGACCGGCGCCACACGGAGCTCATGAGCGTGGTGGGGCGCATGCCTGAGGCCATCGAGTCGCTGGCGACCAGTGTGCGCGAGTTCGGGGCAGCAACTGCCGCGACTGGCCGCATGCTAACTGATGCCGTCAAGACCCTGGCGGATGTGATGCGCGCGCACACCAGGACCACAGGGCCACTCACTGCTGCCACACGCGCTGTCTCAGGCAGGCATCGCCAGGGCAGGCGCCGCGCTGGACCATCCCAGCAAGCCGGCCGTCGGCTGATTGCTGCGGATCCTGCAGTGCGGGCCCGGCCGAGTGCCACCGCGCCACAGCACCAGCCAGCGCATCCCAGGCGCCAGCTGGCCCACATTGCGCCATCCGTCGCCGCCATTCCCCCTCTGGGCCGTCAAGGGCAAGCGGCTGCAGCTGATGGTGGCCAGGCTCAGGTGCGCCACTCAGGAGACGGCCCCTCGAGGCCCAAACGCCGTGTAGGCCGCCCCCCAGCGGCATCTGGCGGAAGGGCATCTGAGCCTCAGGCGCCTTCCCCCAGCCTCGCAGCAGCCACTGGGCAGAGCTTGCGAAGGAGCAGCAGGCAGGGCAGGGGAGGCAAAATGCTGGCCAAGGTCTCGCCCTCGCGGGCCACTCAGTAGAGGGTGTGGCCAGCTTTCCTTTAATATGGCGGTGGCCATCTTTGTTTTGCCCATGGTTGTGCTTTTGGAGGGCTTTTTTTTTGCGTTAGGCCGACGTTGAGGCCCGGTTTCAATAAAGGTGGAGTGGCTCCTCCCCAGTTTGTGGGAGTGAGTCGTTTGTTGGGCTTTTTGTGGGGCCCGTTTATTGTTTTTGGGGATTCATGTGGGAAGGGCTTTTCATTTTTGTGTAATAAAAAATTATCTTTATTCATGCAGTCTCCATGGTTGTTCTTCTTAGTGTTTGTTGGCTTCGCCGGCTGAGGGCTTGCGGAGCGGCTGCATTCATCTTCCCTCATGGCCCCTGGCCATTCCCTGACAGGGGGCTTAGAAGTACCGTGTAATAAGGTGGCGTCGTGCGGCCCTTGGCCCTGGTCGCTCCCTCCTGGGAACGTACTCCTGCTCCTCCTCCTCCTCCTCCTCCTCCTCCTCATGCTCCTCCTGCTCCTCCTCCTGAGGTGCTGGTCCAACGTCAGGTGGCAGTGCCTGAGTCCTGCGGATAGCCAGGTTGTGTAGCATGCAGCAAACCACCACAAATTGGGAGACCCGGTCCGGCGAATACTGGAGAGCTCCTCCGGAGCGATCAAGGCAGCGGAACCGCTGCTTGAGGACCCCAATAGTTAGCTCGATGATGTTGCGGGTGGTTTGATGGCTCTCGTTGTAGGCCTCTTCAGCAGCGGTCCTGGGCGCGCGGAGCGGGGTCATGAGCCAGGTGCACAAAGGATAGCCTTTGTCCCCGAGTAGCCATCCTCTTGGGGGAGGCTGTGCCTGGAACATGTCATGCACAGTACTCTGCCGCAGGATAAAGGCATCGTGGCTGCTGCCTGGGAAGCTGGCATTGACTGCCATGATGCGCTGCTTGTGGTCACAGACCAGCTGCACATTCAGAGAATGGTAGCCCTTCCTGTTGCGATACTGCTCGCCATGCTCCAGAGGGGCCCGCAAAGCCACATGCGTACAGTCAATGGCGCCCTGCACCAAGGGGAATTCCCCGAGTCTGGAAAATCCCAATGCGCGCTGATGCTGGCTCTCCAGGGCCATGGGGAAGGAGATGAATTGGCTTCTCCTTCTGAACAGTGCTTCGGTCACCTGGCGGATGCAGCGATGCGCGCCGTACTGGGAGATGTTTGCTATGTCCCCAGCAGCGTATTGGAAGGAGCCGGTGGCATAGAAGTTCAATGCCACCGTCACCTTCACTTCCACCGACAGAGACGTCCTGCACCTGAGCTTTGGCCGCAGATCTCGGCGAAGCAGGTGGCAGATCTCTGCAATCACCCCCTTTCGGAATCGGAGCCTTTTAACACATCGCGCGGCACTCATGTTTAGGTAGGAGCGCTGCTGGCGGTATAGCCTGACTGGGTAAGGCCTACGTGGCCGACGCCTGTAGCCCCCTCTGCCTCTAGCCAGGGCTGCCCCTCTCACAATGCGTCTGCGAGCCCTACGGACATGGAGCTGCAGCTCCGCGTTGGCACCCCATGCAACCCCCATCAAATCCTGGCAAACACTCTAATTTCCAAATGGCCACCTGCAGCGCTATTGCCTGAGTCCAAAAATACCTGGCTCTTGCTGCTTGAAACCAGTTAGCTATCCTCCTTGTTGTGTCTCCAGAAATGCGTTGCACAAGACTGTTTTCAGAAAAAAGGATGGCCTTTATACTGGAGAGGACGTTCCCTTTAATTAGCGCCCCCCGGGGCCCGCGCTGGTTGTGTTGCGTTCCTTTTTCCAAACGCTCCGGCCGCCCGCCGCACAATGGGGCGGTCCGACTAAAGTTTGCAATCGGGGCGGCCAAAGGGCGTTGCACGAGGATGTGACGTCATTTTCTGCGCGCGCATCCGGGCGGGCGCTAAACTTTGCGCCGGCGCTAACGGGCAACTTAATTTGGGGCGGGGCGCAAACTGCGCTGCGCCCGGGCGCTACACGCATAGCGCCCGGAAATCACTTCTCTTAAGGCGCTAACTGCTGGCGCAAGCAACTGAAAATCTAGCCCTTCATGTATAGCGAGGTTCAGGCGTAACTTGCAAGTGAATTCCTTTGAAAAACCAGTACAATGCAGCTCTTGTGCTGTTGTTACACTGAAAATTCTGAGGAAATCTTGGGCCATTATTCTTTCACCTCTGGTTCCACTAGATTGATACAATGAATGTCCTCTCTCATGAAATAACCTTGATCAGTTTGAACCCAATTCCTTGTAGACAAGACAAATCTCCTTATAATTTGTGAAACATGGTGCCCTGTATATTGTCATCGCTCCAGATAGTGCTGAGTTGTACTGGTCACCAACACTGTTATGTGAGGGGTTTGCGAGTAAACTTTATAGAACACAAGAGTTTGATTTATACCACATCCTGTACTGCCATTCTTATTTTCTTATCACGATAAAGAGATGATGGGACAGTCAGCTTTTTTTAATCAACAGAAATTAAGTGTGGGCATAGGAGGCAGTAGAAGCTTTTAAAAAATAATAGTTAATGCTGCTCCAATAGCTCATGTGCAACTGTACTCTTGATTTGTTACAAAGCCAAAATATTAGAAGATCCCAGTTTTGATTCGCAGTCAGTAATGAGTTAGCTGTTCTCACCTGGGGTAGTAGTTGGGGCGCTACAATCAGCATCCACAGGTTATGGAGGGGATGGTTGCTATGCAGTGATTCCTGCTGGAAAGTACATGTGCGGACCAATGGTCCCCCAATTTTTTTTGGGTGCGCAGCCCATTCACAGTTTCGCGCACGCACAAAATTTAACATTGGCCCGTATTTTCCGATGCCTACGGGTGTGTACGAGCTGTGTACACACCCGTACAGATTTCAGAAATGCCGGCTTCAGGCATGCGAAGTGCATGCGCTGATAACCGGCATTTCCGATCTGTTAAGAATCCTCTTGACAGATTGGACACCTGCCCCAGAGAAGGGCCTCTGCGGGTGGAGCGTTCCACTTTCTGCAGAACCTCCGCCCGCTGAAAACCCTTAGAAATCTTACGCCTAGTAAAGTCAGGCAGAAGGCCTGCTTTTACCCGCATAAGAGTTTAAAAAAGTTAAAAATAAAGCTTTCATTCATTTATAATTTAAAAATACTTTTAAAAAAAGGTAAGTTTATTTTTAGCCCCGTAAAAAAACTTTCGTTATTTTTTTCAAAAAATTAAATTTTTGTTTAAAATATTTAATTTAATGTAATTTTAACTCATTTTAAAAATGTGATTTTTTTAAAATTTATTTAGGCCTAGAAATTCAGTTGTTAGCGCCAGCCGCTAGTGCCATAGGAGGAGGAGAAGTGGGGCGCTAAGCGGCTAGTGCCCGGACACGGCGCGATCTACGCCTCTCGCGAACTTCAGTCAGATTTAGCGGCGGCGCAAAACCGCAGTGCCCACTAAGCTGCACGTGCAGATCCTGACATCATTTCATGGTGCAACGACCTTGGTGCGCCCCAAACCGGAACTTCAGTGGCGCCGCCCTTCTGTGCGCCTGGCGCCCCCAGTGACTGGTAGAGGGGAATGGTTCCCAGTCGCTGCGGGGCGCGGGGGGCGCTAATTAAACAGGACTCCTCCTGCATTATAAGTGGCAGCCATTTTGTTCCATTCCTTCTGTGTGAGAGACGGATATTTGGAGAGAGACAAAGGGAGAGAGCTTTCTGGTTTGACTCAGCGCTCGCACAGGCACTTCTGGCTTCAAACCAGAGCTTTGCACTTGGATTTAACTTTCAGTGCCATAGCCTTGAGTCGCCACATATAATGGGGGCTGCAATGGGTGGAAACATTGGCTTACTGCATTACATTCAAAGGGCTCAGAGACGCCGTGAGAGAGTGCCAGTCATGGCCAGACGGAGAAGGGCCAACAGGCGTCGGCACAGGAGGCCTTACCCACCCAGGGTATACCGCCAGCAGTTCTCATATCTGAACATGTCTGAGGAGCAGTGTGTTCGGAGGCTGCGATTCAGAAGGGAGGTGGTCTCTGAGATCTGCCACCTGCTTCGCAGAGATCTGCAGCTACAGTTGAGGAGCAGGACGTCTCTGTCGGTTGCAGTGAAGGTGACGGTGGCTCTCAACTACTATGCCACCGGCTCCTTCCAATCCGCTACTGGGGACATTGCCAACATCTCCCAGTTCGCGGTACATTGCTGCATCCGTCAGGTGACCAATGCCCTTTTCAGAAGGAGACGTCAGTACATCTCCTTCCCCATGACCCTGGACAAACAGCAAGAGCGCGCAATGGGATTTGCAACAATAGCGAGCTTCCCCATGGTCCAGGGCACTATTGACTGCATGCGTGTGGCTTTGTGGGCACCTCTACAGAATGCCGAGGATTACCGCAACCAGAAGGGCTACCATTCGCTCAACGTGCAGTTGGTGTGTGACCACAGGCAGCTCATACTAGCTGTCAATGCCCACTTTCCAGGCAGCAGCCACGATGCCTTCATCCTGCGCCAGACTTCTGTGGCAGACATTTTCGAAGCCCAGGCTCACCCACGAGGATGGCTCCTCGGGGACAAAGGCTATCCTTTGTGCAGCTGGCTGATGACCCCGCTCCGTGCGCCCAGCACCCCTGCTGAAGAGCGATACAATGACAGCCATCAAGCAACCAGGAACATCATTGAGCACACAATCGGCGTGCTCAAGCAATGGTTCCGCTGTCTGGATCATTCCGGGGGAGCCCTACAGTACTCGCCTGAGCGAGTCTCCCATTTCGTTGTAGCGTGCTGCATGCTGCACAACCTGGTTATCCTCAGGACTCAGCCACTGCCAGCAGACATTGGAGGACCACCAGAGGAGGAGGAGTAGGAGGAGGAGGAGGAGGAGGAGGAGCACCAAGATGGGAGGGAGGCACAAAGTGCAAGGGCCGTCCGTCGGCGGCTTATTGCAACTCGGTTCTAGGCCCCCTCTCAGGGAATGGCTTGTGCCAATGAAAGAAGATGAATGGAGCTGCTCCGCAAGCCCTCAGACGGTCAAGGCAACAAATAGTTCAAAAAGCAAACATGGACAATGCGATTAAAGAAAATTTTTTACTGTGCAAACTCTGTGCCTTTCCCGCATGACAAACTAATTCAGAGAAACCCCCCAAAAAACAGTCAGAGACATAACTGGCTCTCACAACCTTCAGAAAATGAAAAAAAGTTAAACAAAAATGACCATGATCCTCGGCCTTTATAAAAAAACAAACACAACAGTCTGGGCCTTCATGTATCAAAAAACACAACAGTCTCAGCCTTCATATATCAAAAATCACAACAGTCTCGGCCGTCATATATAAAAAAACCTTCTCGGCCTCATTTATAAAAAAAACATTTGGCCACACCTTCTACTTTTTCCCCTGCGAGGGTGATCCTCCTCGCTTCCGCGAGTGGCCCCTTCCCGTCCTGCAGCTCCTCCTCAATGGGACCCCAGTGGCTGCAGCAAGGCTGGGGGAAGGCTGCTGAGGGTCAGATGGTGAGACAGCAGATGCCCTTGGGGGACGGCCTGGACCAGCTCTGGGGCTGGAGGGCCCGGCTGCTGACTGCTCCAACTCTGCTTGGGCGGCAGCAGTCTGTCCTACGGGTGGTGGCAGCTGCAGTGGAGGAGTGACAGTGTTGGCTGCAGGAATGCTGCCAACCTGACAGAGCACAGGCACTCCCTGGTCGGCTGATACACTGGCACTCGCACGGGCCAGCGCTGCAGCATGCGCAGCAATCTGCTGAAGCACAGACTGTTGGGCTGCTGTGGCGCGACGAGGGCCCCATCGATGCCTGGCCGATCCAGCGAGGGTGGCAGCAGTTAGTGCCCGTGTGGCCCTGGTCTGTGTCTGCATCACACCAGCCAGTGAATGCTTGGCACGACTGAGCACTTGGCTGGAAGCCGCCTGTGATGCAGCGAAGTCCTGCTGACTCCTAGCCTGTGCTGCCGTGAAGTCCTGCAGACTCCTGGCCTGTGCTGCACTGAATTCTTGCAGACTCCTGGCCTGTGCTGCCCCAAATTCCTTACAGTCCTTGCCGGTGACTCTATGGAGTCAGGCATCCTTGCCACTGCAGCCATGAGCTCAGTGTGCCTGCGCTCAGCCTGGGCACCCATTTCAGCAAGGATGCGTACCTCCTCTGTGCTCACCATAGTAGGACTCGAGGCCAGACTCTCCCTCCGGGGAGAAGGCCGCCGAGCGTCCCCAACCCTCCCGTGTTGCTGCAGCCCGCTGGGCCCCGGAGCTTCACTCGCCTCAGACCCTTCCCACGTGCTCCCCTCCAGGGAAGACGTGTCCCCATCATGGCCATGGGCTGCCTTGGCTGAGGGTGTCACTGATGGGCCGGCTTCCTCTTCCTCCTCCTCGATTTCAGAATCAGACACAGTGCTAGCTTGAGGGCCTGCCTCCTCACCTGGCGATGCAGCATCTGAAAGCAGGGAGGCACAAGAGTTGCTTTAGAGCGAGGACAGGGCTGTTATATCCGTGTATCTTAATGTTGTGTCCTTCAATAATCAGACAACAGACTGCAGGGAACGATTCCACAGGTGTTTACTGAATGAGGGTTACTCTAGAACTAAGTGTACAGATCACTACTCAGGGTTTATATACAGGTGTGGTCACTGCCGGCACTACAGTATACAGGAGCTGCAAAAAGTAGTTCTCTCCCTTAAGGTATATATACATTACATACATTACAATTCCTCCCCTTTTAGATTAACAGTACCATAATACTCATTTAACAATTAACATTTTTAATATACAATGTTATATGAAAATAGTCCATTCATATATTCAGTCTCTGGGGAGGCTTCCTGATTCTTTCTGGATAACGCCTTTCCCGAGTGTCTCGCTCTTGGTGCGGAGGCGATTCTAGCACCCTGTCGTCAGTTGATTCATCAGCTTCCAATGCTATTGTTTTTGAGGTAGATGCGACCTGTACGTCGGGTTCCTCACCAGGTACGTATGGCCGAGACATGGGGTTGACTCGTTCCTGTGACTCTAGGATCTGGTCAGCATGGCGTCTCACAATGTTCTCCCCAACATCCACTGTGTACATTAGTGGCCCCTGCCGTGTGCATATCGTTCCTGGTTGCCATTTCTCTGTTCGGTAGTCGCGGGCAAAGACTGGTTGCCCTACATTGAAGCTCCTTGTCGGCTTCTCATTGATGTGCTGGAATTGCTTACTCTCAACATCTCTTCGTACATTTGGTCTGAGCAAATCCAGACGAGATCTCAACCTTCGGTTAAAGAACATAATGGCCGGGGCCTGGTTGGTGACTGCATGTGTCGCATTTCTGTAGGCAAACAGGAGATTGTCCACCTTATGCTGCAGTGGAATGTCGTCATCGCACATGGCCTTTACTGCTTTTTTAAAGGTTTGTGCGAACCTCTCAGCCAATCCATTTGTGGCTGGATGATACGGGGCGGATGTGTAATGCCTTACCCCATTCCTTTTCATAAATCTTCAAAACTCTTCGGACACAAACTGTGGTCCATTATCAGAGCAAATCTGCTCTGGCAAGCCGTTCCTGGCAAAAATGGTCTGTAGGTCTGCAATAGCTTTCTCCGTGGTGGTGGAGGACATTTTAATCACCTCAGGCCATTTTGAGTGCACATCCACGGCTATTAAAAACATTGAGTCCATGAATGGACCAGCAAAATCAATATGCACCCGTTGCCATGGAGAGGAGGGCCACTCCCATGGGTGTAGAGGGGCATGTGGTGGTGCATTTTGGACCTTCTGGCATCCTGAGCAGCTCTTTGTCAGGTCCTCGATTTGCGGATCGATACCCAGCCACCACACATAAGCCCTAGCAAGGCTTTTCATTTTCACCCCTCCCAGATGACCTTCGTGAAGCTCATTGAGCACTCTCTCCCTTAACTTGGGTGGAATTACCACTCGGGATCCACACATCAACGTCCCCTGGCATACTGACAGCTGTTCTCTTCTGGATGAGAATGCTGACAACAGTGAGTCGCCATGTGCTGGCTATCCCTTCACCATCAAATCATATACCCGAGACAGTGTCGGGTCATTTCGGGTCTCCTTCTCTATATCCGCGTTAGTTACTGGCAAGCATTCAATTATAGTCGAATGAAATATTTCGACCGGATCCACTGCTGGTGCTTCCTCCGCAGTAGGCAGTGGCAGGCGTGATAGCCCATCAGCGTTTCCATGCTGTTTCGTGCCCTTATACTCGATTTCATATTGGTGCGCCCCTAGAAAAAGGGACCATCTTTGTAGCCGTTGCACAGTCATCACCGGAACGCCCTTCTTTGGATTAAAGATGGAGACAAGTGGTTGGTGGTCAGTCAGCAAGGTGAACTTCTGCCCGTGCAGATAGTGATTGAACTTTTTCACTCCCCAGACTAGGCTGAGGGCCTCCCTGTCAATCTGGGCATAGTTACGCTCGGCTGAGGCTAGTGACCGAGACGCAAAGGCTACTGGGCTCTCCGAGCCGTTCGGGAATTTGTGCGACAGCACCGCTCCAATGCCATAGGGTGATGCATCACACACCAACCAAATTGGTAGTGCTGGGTTGAAATGAGCCAACACCTCTTTTGATGTGATCAATGCTTTGCTCTTCTGGAAAGCTCGTTTACATTCGTCACTCCACTTCCATGGTACCCCCGTTTGCAGTAGGGTGTTCAGTGGGTGTAGTACGGTAGACAAATTTGGCAAGAACTTATGGTAGTAGTTCACCAGCCCAAGGAACGACCTCAGTTGTGACACATTTTCCGGTGCTGGAGCCTTGACTACTGCCTCAATCTTTTCAGAGGACTTATGTAACCCCTCTTCATCAATAACGTGGCCACAATACGAGATCTGCTTCTGGAAAAACTTGCATTTGTGGCGATTAGCTCGGAGCCCATATTCCTTCAATCTAGTGAGCACCTGCTCCAGGTTGGCGAGGTGATCACTGTCATTTTCGCCCGTGACCAGGATGTCGTCCAAATAACACTGGGTCCCTGGAATCCCTTGCAGGACTTGTTCCACTGCCCTTTGCCAAATAGCCGGAGCTGATGCTACCCCGAACACCAGCCGGTTGTATTGGTAGAGACCTTTATGAGTTGATCGTGAGGTACTGTTTCGAGGCTTCTTCTACCTCCATTTGCAGGTACGCCTGGGCCAGATCAATCTTAGTGAAGCGTTTTCCTCCAGATAGCGAGGCGAAAATATCTTCAATCCGCGGAAGCGGATATTGTACAGTGTGAAGGACTGGGTTCACTGTCACCTTAAAGTCCCCACAGATGCGAACCTTCTTTAGTTCCCCAGGCGTATTACTCAATGACCTCTTCATTACAGGAACGATGGGTGTAGCCCACTCGCTCCAGTCCACTTTGGACAGTACTCCTGAACGTTCCAAACCTTCAAGCTCTGCTTTGACGGCTGGGCGGATCGCATAAGGTACCGGTCTGGCCTTAAAAATCTTTGGGCTTGCATTTTCCGCTATTTTGATCATCGCTGTTATGCCTTTTAGTGTTCCGAGTCCCTGCTGGAACACTTCTTGTGCGTCAGTTAGCATTTTTGACAGTCGTCCAGGTGTGACGTCGTCATCCTTTTTGGCATCTACAGTCAGTGCTTGTATGGAATGCCAATCTAGCTGTATCTTCCGGATCCATTCACGTCCTAGTAGTGGTGGTCCTCCATCTGGCAATACATATAGGTCCATTTTTGGTGTTTCCTTGCCGTTATATATAACGTTCACCCTTATTTTTCCTTTGGGGTAGACTTTTTGCCCCGTGTACATCTTCAAGACAATCTTTGTATCTCTCAAGGGTATATGTGAGAATAGCCGCTTGTAGTCCCTTTGGTTTATGACTGTTAGGGCTGATCCTGTGTCCAATTCCATTTTTACTTGGACTCCTGCTATCTTGAGCATGACCCAGATAGTTTGGTGGTCCTCCGTTTTGATCACATTATGTAGTTTCAGACAACCCAGCTCCTTGCTTCCGGAGTCTGTATCACTCTTCTGTTCATCTGAACTACTCTCCGTCACCTTATGTACCTTCTTGTACTTCTCCTGTGGAGATTTCTTGCTGCTGGTTTTCTTTCCTGACCTGCAGACTCTTGCTATGTGTCCTACTTTTCCACACTGTCTGCACACTTTGTCCTTGAACCAGCAATCATTATTGTCATGTGTTGTTCTGCCGCAGCGATAGCTCTTCACTGTTCCATATGACATTTCATTTGTGCCATATTCTTGCGGTCTCCGTTGTATCTCTGCAGCGCCCCGTGCTGCTGCTTCGTGTGATACTGCAATGCTGAAAGCCTTGTCCAGCGTAAGATCCTTTTCTGATAGAAGCCGTTTCTGGGTTCCTTCACTTTGAAGCGCACACACAAACTTGTCCCTTAAAGTATCTGCTAGTCCCGTTCCAAACTGGCAGTGTTTCGATAGCTTGCGCAGTTCCGTTAAATACTCAGCATTACTTTCATCTTTATGCTGGTTCCTTTTGTGAAACTTAAATCTTTCTGCTATCAGCAGCGGTGTGGGGTTTAAGTGGTCCTGTAGGATTGACACGATGTTTTCAAAATCCTTTTTTTACTGGCTTCTCTGGGGTTACTAGGTTTTGTAGTAAGCCATACATTTTTGCACCCATTAAATTCAACAATACCAGCGCTTTCTTGTCATCTGGCACTTCATTCGCCTTGCAGTATACTTCTATACGTTCGACATATGTCGTCCAATCTTCGACTTCATTGTTGAACGCTGTGATACTGCCACTCTTCGGCATTTTTGGGTGTGGTTAGACTGGCTTAAAATGGTGTCTCCTGCGCTTTACTTTCTTCCCCGCTGTGGCTTAAAATGGCATCTCCCGCGCTGCTGCCAACGCCGCTCTCGGCGGTCCTCGTGGCAAATGGCGACGCCCTGTGTGTTTCGCGCGCTGCCCCTGCGCTGCTGCCAACACCGCTCTCTGCGGTCCTCGTGGCAATGGCAGCACCTCACGTTTTCCTGCGCGCCTCTCTCCCCTGTTGACGCTGCTCGGCCCTTGAACACCGGCTGCGCTCTGCTCTCTCTCGTCTCTCTCTCCCGTTGACGCCGCTCGGTCCTGAACACCGGCTGTGCCCTGTGCGCTCTGCCCTCTCTCTCTCCCTCGTCGACGCTGCTCGACCTTTATCTGTGCCGCTCGGTCGGGCTCTAGCCCACCGCTGTCCGGGAAGGGTCTGCGCAGTACCTGTTGCCAGCCCGTTTCGCTGGACCACCGTGACTGGAAAGCCAAGCCTGGCTCTCGACAGCCTCCCCTGCGATGCTCAATCTCCGCTGGATGACTGGGTGGTTGCCCGTGGTCGACGCCCGTGCTTCTGGACTCGACCTTCTTCCACTGTTCTCCAGGAGCGAATCCCTGGGAGGTGATGCAGAGTTGCAGGTAGGTTCGAATCTGCCTCGTCGCCAATGTTATATCCGTGTATCTTAATGTTGTGTCCTTCAATAATCAGACAACAGACTGCAGGGAACGATTCAACAGGTGTTTACTGAATGAGGGTTACTCTAGAACTAAGTGTACAGATCACTACTCAGGGTTTATATACATGTGTGGTCACTGCCGGCACTACAGTATACAGGAGCTGCAAAAAGTAGTTCTCTCCCTTAAGGTATATATACATTACATACATTACAAGGGCGGCAGCGAGGGAGGCATGAGTGCTGCTATGCACTGCATTGGTTCAATAGTGACAAAGGATGCTGGTGTGAGGCGCAAGTGGAAAGAGAGAGGTCAAAAAGGTGATGACCTTACCATTGCTGCCCAGAACAGGGTCGGCATCTCCACTGGTGATGGGCCCAATCAGCCGGCCTGCCATAATGCGCTCCACATGCTGTTACAGGTCGCTGAGCTGTTTGAGGTCAGGACGGCCTCCCCCGGTCTGTCGCTGCTGCCTGCGGTTGTGGGCCAGCTTGCCCTGCAAGAGAAAGGACGGCCTCTAAGTACAGTGTCAAGCCCTCATCTTGCCTGCACTGCCTCCCATGGTGGAATAGCCCTGACAGTGTCAAGCCCTCATCTTGCCTGCACTGCCTCCAATGGTGGTATAGCCCTGACAGTGTGTAAAGTCCTGAATGTTCAAGTGATTTTCATGACAGTCCCATAGGTGCTGGATGAGGGCTGGGCATTGGGACTTTCAGGTCCCTTTGGCCATAAAGTGAGGTGCACATGCAGGGATGAGGAGGATACTGGAAAGGGTACTTACCCTGACAACCCGAGTGAGGTCGTTGAACTTTTTTCTGCATTGCACAGGAGTCCTGCCAACCATGCTGTTGGAGGTCACCCTGTTTGCCACCTCCCTCCAGGCTTTTCTGTGCTCACTGAGCAGCGGCCTCCTGCCACTATCAGGGAAGAGGACAAGTCGCCTGCGCTCCACTGCGCCAACCAGTACCTTCAGGGCACCCTCGCTGAAGCACTGCGCTCGCTCCCTAGCTTTCTCCATAGTCGTGGGCGTTGAACTGTTGAAGCAGCTATGTTCAGGCCTTGATTCAGGGCTGCAGTGTGCAGGGCGTGGCAGCCAAACAAATCCACCCTGCCCCTTTAAGAGCTGACCGGCGCCAGTGTGTCTGCCTTCAATCAGCAACTCGCCGCACCTGCGCTGCGCCCACCCTCGGTGGTAGCGCCCCGGCTCGCCGGCTTAGCGCCTTATGATAGTCGTGCATCGCCTGCTTTAGCGCAGCAGCAACCTCTTGGGGCGATGCAACTGAATATCGGCGAAGGTGGCGCTAAGTTGCGCCGGGCGCTAAATTTAGCAAACGCCCGGCTGTAGCGCCCCAAACGTGGCTATACTGAATTTCTAATATTTTAGTGTCTTTTTGGGGTGATCTTCATTCATATATTTGACAGGTCTATCTGTCAAAAGTATGAAGGGAGATTCCCTTCTCCTATTGGCTGGCCTGGCACACGTGGTCCCAGGGACACTTGCGAACTTCATGTGCCTCTGGGATATGTGGGCCCTGAAAATGTTGACTGTGGAGAGGCCCAGGAGCGGAAGTGTCCGGACCTCGGGAGCCCTCAGGTAAGAGCGTAGATTGTTTTCCGATAGGAGGCATCCGCACGCAGGAAGCCTCCTATCGGAAATTACAGGGCAATGAAAAAGTTGGTCCCGGGTTGCAGGGGACGGCAGAGGGCCGCGCGGCCATGCAGCTGAGCAGCGTAGAGGGAACGTTGGTGTGGACATTGATGAGAATAGAATCTGGTTTGGTTGTAATATTCACCACAGTGAATTAGCTGTTGACAGTCCTCAGTGTGCGTGTGATGTCACTGATAGGTTCCCCACCCGGAAGTCAGCCTGATGGACAGACTTGGCTTCCAGTCGGGCGGCAAATGCTGGAGAAGATGCCGCAGGAACAGGTAGGTAGGAACCCCGACCCTGGGGGGGTCCGATCCTGGGGTGGGGGGGAGGTTCCGATCCAGTGGGAGGCCAATCCCCGACCCTGGGGAGGTCCGATCCTAGGATGGGGGGGGAGGAGGGTCCAATCTGGGGGGGGGTGGGGGGAGGGTCCGATCCAAGGGGAGGCCAATCCCCGACCCTAGGGGGGATCAGATCCTGGGGTGGGGGTGGGGGAGGGTCCGATCCAGGGGGAGGCCAATCCCCGGCCCTGGGGTTGTCCGAACCTGGGGTGGGGGGGCGGGAGGGTCCGATCCAGGGGGGGTCCAATCCTCGACCCCGGGGGGGGGTGGTCCAATTCTGGAGAGGTTCTGAGCCCTGACCCCTGGGAGAGGGGTCCTATCCCAGGTGGGGAGTTATGGGGTGTGTTGAGTCTGTGTTTACAAATGCAGTTATACTGAATAACAGGACACAGACTACAGAAGTAAGTAAACAGGTCTTTAGTGATTGAGGGTCAGGGCGAAACTGAGGTACACTTTGCTCCGCAGGGTTTATATACCGGTGTGGTCACCACCGGTACTACAATGTACAGGAGCCATCAAAAAGTAGTCCATCACCTTAAGGTATCCTCTTAAGGTAGTACAGGTTACATACACTACAATCCCTCCCCTTTTAGCTTAACAGTGGACACCCCAAATTAATACACTACATGGATAACATATATACAATTTACACACAAGAACTGTTCAAAGATTCAGTCTCTGAGGAGACCTCCTGATCCGGCCCAGATAACGCCTTTCAGGGATCTCTGGTTCCCGTTGCTGGGGTGACTCATCCACTTGATCTCCTATGGATTTAACATCATCCAATACGTTCGAGTCTGAGGTAGATGCTACAGGCTCAATAAGTTCTTCAAATGGTATCTCTGCCGTAGACATGGGGTCGACCCTTGTTCTCGATTCCACAAGTTGGTGAGCATGACGTCGTATTACGTTATCTCCAACGTCTACCGTGTACATCAAGGGTCCTTGTCGTGCACGAATTGTCCCAGGTTGCCATTTATCATCCCTATAGTCCCTGGCCAACACTGGTTGTCCTATTTCAAAACTACGAGTGGCCTTTTTATTTACATGTTGGAATTGCTTGTTTTCAACTTCCCGTCGCACATTGGGTTTTAACAAATCCAACTGGGACCGCAACCTTCTGTTATAGAACATTATGGCAGGGCTTTGATTTGTCACTGCATGTGTGGCATTTCGATACGTCATTAGGAAATTGTCCACCTTGTGTTGTAGTGGAGTAGTGGAATATGATCTTCACTCATGGCCTTTAGCGCCTTTTTGAACATTTGTACAAATCTCTCGGTCAACCCATTTGTAGCCGGATGATATGGGGCAGATGTATAGTGTTTCACCCCATTCTTTTTCATGAATTTCTGGAATTCTTCTGACACGAACTGTGGTCCGTTGTCTGAACATATTTGCTCCGGCAATCCATTCCTTGCAAATATGGTTCTTAGAACTGCAATCGTCTTCTCAGAGGTAGTGGTCGACATCTTAATCACTTCTGGCCATTTAGAATGTGCGTCTACTGTTATCAAAAACATGGAATCCATGAATGGACCTGCAAAGTCGATATGCACACATTGCCATGGGGCTGAAGGCCATTCCCACGGATGCAGCGGTGCAATTGGAGGTGCGTTCTGAACTTCTTGGCACCCTGAGCAGCTTTTAGCCAGATCCTCTATTTGTTTGTCGATACCTGGCCACCACACCTGGCCACCACACACAAGCCCTAGCAAGGCTTTTCATCTTGACTCCCCCCAGATGACCTTCGTGCAATTCTTTTAGAACTCTCTCCCTTAATTTAGGAGGAATAATCACCCTTGTTCCATATTGTAACGATCAATAACATGTCATTCTATAGTGGACACTAGGTGGAGCTGTAGAGCTGGATATAGCTGTATGTACAAGACTACACTACCCAGCTGTATATATATTAAGACTACATTACCCATGAGGCACTAGTACCCACAAGGCAATAGTCAAGATGGCAGCCTGCACACAGGAGCACACATGCTGCATCTCTACAGATACTGTACCTAGAGAACGTGTACTGAATAAATAACTAGCTAGAAGCTAGCTGTGTTCATAATAAGAATGTCTAGTTATTAATGAACATAACATGGTACCAGGGTGGTGAAGATCTGCTGAAAATTGTGAAAAGCAACATGGAGAATTTGAAGCCACCAGAGCGTTTGAATCTCACAGAAAAAATCGACTACAATTGGCAGACTTTTAAACAGCAATTCAACTCTACATTGCAGCCATCAGATTCGGTATGAAGCCAGACGCAAGGAAGATAGCGTTGCTGCTCATGGTTGCAGGCCCACAGGCGACAGAGGTATTTAATACATTTGTATTTAATCCAGCGGAGAACAGAGAAAAATTAGAAGATGTGCTAAAAGAATTTGATGCACATTGCTCTCCCAAAAAGAATGAGACGTATGAAAGATACATCTTCCGTTCTCGGACACAGCAACAAAATGAGACTTTTGATAGCTTTATAACTGATCTGAAACTGAAAGCACAGACATGTACTTTCTCTGAGCTGAAATCATCCATGATTCGTGACCAGATTGTGTTTGGTATTCATGATAAAAAAGTCAGGGAACGTCTGTTGAGAGAAACCGAACTAAATTTGGAAAATGCAGTGAAAATATGCCAAGCCAGTGAGCTAGCTCGAAAGCATGCGAAGACTTTTAGTGAAATCAATAATGATGCGATTGTAGTAAGTGCTGCTGTCGGTGCTGCGTCCTACAAAGGGAAGAAACATGGGCAGGACAGAAATGCAAAGCAATCGGAGGATGACATTTTTAATTGTAAACGCTGTGGTTACAAACACCAGTTAAGACAATGCCCAGCGTTTGGAAAAATGTGCACAAAGTGTAATGGAAAGAATCACTTTGCCAAACAATGCTTTTTGAAAGTAAAAACAACGAAAGGGCAACAAGTTAATGTGATTGAGGACACTGATTTAAGTGAGACATTTTTTGTAGGAATGGTGTCATGTGACGATATCCAAAAAGATACAGAAATTGTGTAGCCCTCAGAAATGGACAATGCTGAACATAAAGTCAATGCAGTAAAAGTGGACAAATGGATGATCCCACTGCAGATAAATGGAGCATTAGTTACATTGAAACTGGACACTGGGGCAAAAGCAAATTTAATCAGTATGAGTGACATAAAAAATATGAAAGAAAAGCCCAAAATACAGAAAAAGTCAGTACTACTGAAGAGCTATAATGGACAGAAAATAGATAGCTGAGGTGTATGCAGACTTCAAGTGACAGTCAAAGACAAAGTGCATCATCTCATGTTTTCTGTTGTGGCTCAAAGACTTGATTCGATACTGGGTGACAAAGCTTGTGAAGACTTAGAACTGGTCAAGAGAGTTTACCGTATAAACTGTGCCATAAGCAGACCAGATGACTCAGGTGATGAAGCAGAGAGCCCATCAAGGATGAAAAGGCCAAAGGGTATCCATGTCTTCAAAAAGCCTAGTTTCTCCAAGAAGAAAGAAAAAGACATTAAGGTCAAAGAGAAGCCAAAGGAAGAAAAGTCCAAAGATATAACCGCAGCAGATGTTGTTAAGCAGTGGAAAGAGAAAAAGAAAAAGAAGAAGCCTGCACCAGAGCAGGAAGTAGTTCCGGTGGATACTCCTTCTTCCCTCAGGCCAATCTTTGGTGTTCCATTAGCCAAGGCTGCTGAGAGGACTATGCTGTATGATGGGATCCAGCTGCCAGCAGTTTTTCGAGAGTGCATTGACTACATTGAGAGTTATGGCATGAAGAGTGAAGGAAACACTGAAACCCTCTCCAAGCAAAGATCGCAAGGAGACCTCGATCTATACAAGAGCAGATTGATGACAATGCCGCAACTGCATCTTGTCATTCACCGCCAGAACAATCTCATGAAGACACATCAGACTTACCCGTGTTGAGAAGATCCACACGTGAAGTAAAAGAGCCTGATAGACTTAATCTATGAGTACAATGTAAAGCTTTGAAAATGTGTTGACTGTTTTGAAAATGTTTATGTTTATAGAGCACTAACAAAAGTGTTACTGATATTATCTTTATTGTTTTCTTGAAAGTTGATTGATATTGATTTTGTTAAACCTCAAAGAAAGGGGGATGTAACGATCAATAACATGTCATTCTATAGTGGACACTAAGTGGAGCTGTAGAGCTGGATATAGCTGTATGTACAAGACTACACTACCCAGCTGTATATATATTAAGACTACATTACCCATGAGGCACTAGTACCCACAAGGCAACAGTCAAGATGGCAGCCTGCACACAGGAGCACACATGCTGCACCTCTACAGATACTGTACCTGGAGAACGTGTACTGAATAAATAACTAGCTAGAAGCTAGCTGTGTTCATAATAAGAATGTGTAGTTATTAATGAACATAACACATACATCAATGTTCCTTGACATACGGACAGCTGTTCTCGTCAAGCTGAGAATGCTGGTAACAGTGGTTCGCCATGTGCTGGCCATCCCTTCACTGTCAAGTCGTAGACCCGAGACAGTGTCGGGTCATTTCTGGTCTCTCTCTCAATACCTGCATTGGTGACTGGTAAGCATTCGATGATGGTCGAGTGAAATATCTCGACAGGGTCAACTGCCGGTGCCTCTTCCGCTGTAGGTGGTGGCAGGCGCGATAGCCCATCAGCATTACCATGTTGCTTTGTACCTTTGAATTCAATATCATATTGATGTGCCCCTAGAAAAAGGGACCATCTCTGAAGCCTCTGCACCGTCATTACCAGAACACCCTTCTTAGGGTTGAAAATGGAAACCAACGGCTGGTGATCTGTCAGCAGCATAAACTTTTGGCCTTGCAGGTAATGGTTAAATTTCTTAACTCCCCACACAAGGCTGAGAGCCTCCCTATCTATCTGAGCATATTTGCGCTCAGCGGAGGTCAATGATCTGGATACGAATGCGACTGGCCTTTCCAAGCCATCTGGAAACTTATGTGAGAGCACTGCCCCGATACCATATGGAGAAGCATCACAAGCTAAGCGACTAGGCAGCGTTGGGTTAAAGTGAGCCAACACTTCCTTAGAGGTGATCAGTGCCTTGCTCTTTTGAAAAGCCCGTTTACAATCATCGCTCCACTTCCATGGTAATCCCATTTGCAAAAGAGTGTTTAGCGGGTGTAACACCGTGGATAAATTTGGAAGAAACTTGTGGTAATAGTTAACCAACCCGAGGAACGACCTCAACTGGGATACATTTTCCGGTGCTGGAGCTTTGACAACAGCTTCGATTTTGTCAGGTGCCTTATGGAGCCCCTCCTGGTCAATGACGTGGCCGCAGTGTGAGATTCGTTTTTGAAAGAACTCGCATTTCTGGCGATTAGCTCTTAGCCCATATTCCTTCAATCTGATGAGCACCTGCTCCAAATTCGCGAGGTGATCCTTATCGTTATCTCCTGTAATCAGGATGTCACCCAGGTAGCATTGTGTGCCTGGGATTCCCTGCAATACCTGCTCCATGGCCCTTTGCCAAATCGCTGGAGCCGATGCCACTCCAAAATCCAGCCTATTATACCGATATAAGCCCTTATGTGTGTTGATCGTGAGATTCTGACGTAATGCTTCCTCAACTTCCATCTGTAGGTACGCCTGCGCCAGGTCTATCTTGGTGAAGTGTTTCCCGCCAGACAGCGAAGCGAAGGTATCTTCAATCCGCGGAAGCGGATATTGCACCATGTGAAGAACTGGATTAACAGTGATCTTGAAATCGCCACGGATGCGAACCTTCCCAGGTTCCCCCGGCTTGTTGCTCAACGAACGCTTCATGACAGGAACAATGGGTGTAGCCCATTCTCTCCAGTCCACCTTGGACAGTACCCCTGAACGTTCTAGCCCTTCCAGCTCTGCTTCCACAGCAGGTCGTATCGCATAAGGCACCGGTCTGGCTTTGAAAAATTTTGGGTTTGCATGTTCTTCAACCTTGATGGTTGCCGTAATTCCTTTCAGTGTTCCAAGTCCCTGTTGGAACACCTCCTTAGCATTGTCTAAGATTTTGGACAGTCGTTTAGGTTTGACGTCGTCCTCCTTACAGGCATCCACAGTCAGTGCTTGTATGGAATGCCAGTCCATATTTATTCTCCGGATCCATTCTCGTCCCAGTAGTGGTGGACCTCCATCAGGTAACACATACAAGTCCATTTTCTGACTTTCTTTACCATTGTAGACCACATTTACTTTTATCTTTCCTTTGGGGTATACTATTTGCCCCATGTATGTTTTCAATACAATCTCCATATCCCTCAGGGGAATGTGCGAGAATAACCTTTTGTAATCTTGCTTATTCATGACCGTTAATGCCGACCCTGTGTCCAATTCCATCTTCACTTGGACTCCTGCTATCCGGACTCCTGCATGACCCAGATAGTTTGGTGGTCTGCTGTGTTACCCACATTATGTATTTTCAGACAACCGAGTTCCTTACTGCTGGAGTCTGAATCCGTCTTCTGTTCATCCGAACTGTTCTCTGTCACCTTGTGTACTTTTTTGGACTTCTCCTGCAGTGACTTTTTGCTGCTGGTCTTCTTTCCTGACCGGCATACTCTCGCTATGTGACCAAGTTTGCCACATTGCCTGCATTCTTTGTCTTTGAACCAGCACTGGTTCTGGTCATGCGTTGTCCTTCCGCAACGATAGCACTTTACTGCGCCCAATGCCATTTCATTGGTGCTGAATTCCAGTGGCCTTTGCTGTATCTCTGCAGTGCCCCATGCTGCTGCCTCGTGGGATGTTGCAATGCTGAAAGCTTTGTCCAGCGTAAGATCCTTTTCCTCTAGCAGTCGCTTCTGGGTTCCTTCCCTTAGGAGCCCACACACAAACTTATCTCTCAGTGCGTCTGCTAGTCCTGTTCCGAACTGGCAGTGCTTTGATAACTTGCGCAGTTCTGTTAGGAATTCAGCGTTGCTTTCTTCTTTAAGTTGAATTCTTTTGTAGAATTTAAATTGTTCCGCTATCAGCAGCGGCGTGGGGTTTAAATGCTCTTGCAGGCTAGTAACAATAGCCGTGAAACTCTTCCCTACCGGTTTGTCTGGGGTTACAAGGTTCCTTAATAACCCGTACGTCTTCGCACCCATCGAGTTTAATAGGGTTAGTGCTTTCTTATCATCCAGTACCTCATTCGTTGTACAGTAAACTTCGATGCGTTCCACATAAGTGGCCCAATCTTCCACATCATTATCAAAAGCAGTGATGTTACCCGTTTTTGGCATCCTTGCTGAGTTTCTCCTTTCCCTTCGGATATTATTTAATATGATGACTTTTTTTATTTTTTAAATTAAAATGGCGGCTTTTCCCGCGCTTGTCTTCTTCCCCCGCCGACTCAAGATGGCGATTCCCACGCTGTTGCCGTCCACGCCTCCCAGTGGTCCTTTATTTTCCTTGCACTGCTGCTCTTGTTGCCCCGCCACTCCCGCGGTCCTTGTGGCCATAAACGCTTTTCTGGCTGCTGCGCGTCTCTGTCCCGATTGCAGTCCGGCCCCTGACACCGGCTGCGGTCGTGTTCTCCGCCCTTTTCATCGTTTTCCCTCCCCTTCTCCCACTGACAACTCGGCCGACTTCCCCCCCGTGCCACTCGATCGGGCTTACCCGCCGCTGTCGTAGAAGGGATGATCACTGATGTTGGACTTCGTGGCCAGAAAACCAACCCGGGTTCCCGATGGCCTCCCGTGCGATGCAGTGCTCAGCAGGATGTTGAGGGCGGATGCCCTTTTTCGACGCCCGTTTCTGAGGACGAAGCTTCCTTGGATGCAAAACTGCCGCTAGGTAAGATCAGACTCGTCGCCACTGTTGAGTCTGTGTTTACAAATGCAGTTATACTGAATAACAGGACACAGACTACAGAAGTAAGTAAACAGGTCTTTAGTGATTGAGGGTCAGGGCGGAACTGAGGTACACTTTGCTCCGCAGTGTTTATATACCGGTGTGGTCACCACCGGTACTACAATGTACAGGAGCCATCAAAAAGTAGTCCATCACCTTAAGGTATCCTCTTAAGGTAGTACAGGTTACATACACTACAGGGTGGGGGAGCTTGGGAGGCCGGGGGAAGTACTCCTGCTCCTCCCAGCCCACAAGGAGTGCTTCCCGAGGCTGCTCTCGCCGGGAACCCCGGCCAGCCACAGTTAAACCTGCAAAGCATGTTAAATCCGAGGCTTCCAGCCTCATTATCATATTTAAAATGCCAACCCGACTCCTGGGAGCGGGTTGGCTGCCCGCCCCCCGCCCGCCTCCGTTAAATGCAGAAGTGGATGGGTTGGAGGCGGGTTAGGGTTGGGATTCAGATTTTTAACACTTTAACCTCCCACCCGATTCAAACCCACCCATTTTTTCGGGTTTCCCCCTCACTGTCTAGACTCACACATGTATATTGGCCACTTGGCCATGGCACGAAGAGGACCGTCAAAACCCCTGGAATTGTATCCCAGCAAACTCAGCGCCTTCAGGACAGGAAAGTGAGAAAAGAAGAAAAAAAAGGAGTAAAAGTGGATGTTGTACTGTCTGCAATCATATGGCTATTAATATAACTTGCACAGCTGGTGGAAGACACCATCTACAAGTAAGGGTCCAACCTGTTTGTTTCACATTTACTGTGTACTGTTTACTGTTTAAAATCTAAATTTCCCAGCTTTAAGCAGGGTTAAAAAGGGATAAACAAGTCCTACAACTCAGAGCAGCTGAAGGCAGTTAACAAGGGAAACTGGAGTAATCTGGTTAACCTGGTTCTCCGTAGCTGGGCTCAGCAAGTCTTTGTTTCAGGGCCTATAAAAACAGGCTTTGAAGTGCGATTTTGCACTGAGTGCGATTTGAACAGAGTGCTGAGAGTTGGGTGAGTCAGGGAGTCTTAACTGGTTGCTGAAATCAAACTTTTGTTTGTTTCACATTTACTGTGCACTGTTTACTGTTTAAGATCTAAATTTCCCAGCTTTAAGCAGGGTTAAAAAGGGATAAACAAGTCCAAAAACTCAGAGCAGCTGAAGGCAGTTAACAAGGGAAACTGGAGTAATCTGGTTAACCTGGTTCTCCTGTAGCTGGGCTCAGCAAGTCTTTGTTTCAGGGCCTATAAAAACAGGCTTTGAAGTGCGATTTTGCACTGAGTGTGGTTTTCAACAGTGCTGAGAGTTGGGTGAGTCAGGGAGTTAGGTGAGGCAAGGCCTCAGAGCTTCGGCGGGTGCTTCAGCGGTAGAGCGGGCCTACAAAGGGCTCCAGAGACCAGGGAAGGCTTACTTTACTGGTGGTATTGAATTAATTTAATTTAAATTGATTAAAGGGGTAGGTCATGCCAGGAGAGCCCAGCCCCGTGATATGCTCCTCTTGCTATATGTGGGAATTCAGGGATGATGCCAGTGTCCCTGACAAACACGTGTGCCAGAAATGCATCCAGCTGCAGCTACTAACGGGCCGTCTTGGGGCGCTGGAGCTGCGGGTGGATGGGTTGTGGAGCATTCACGATGCTGAGAGGGTTGCGAATTACTCGTACAGTGAGTTGGTCACACCGCAGGGTAGGTCTGCACAGGCAGAAGGGAAATGGGTGACCACCAGGCGGAACAATAGAAGCAGGCAGGTAGTGCAGGGGACCCCTGTGGCCATCCCCCTTTCAACCAGGTATACCACTTTGGATACTGTTGGGGGGGATGACTTACCAGGGGAAGGCGGCAGCAGCCAACTTCCTGGCACTGGGGGTGCTCCTGCTGCCCAGGAAGGGAGGAAAAAGAGTGGGAGAGCAATAGTGGTAGGGGATTCTATAGTAAGGGGAACAGATAGGCGTTTCTGTGGCCGTAGACGTGAATCCAGGATGGTTTGTTGCCTCCCTGGTGCCAGGGTCAAGGATGTCACTGAGCGGCTGCAGGGCATTCTGGAGGGGGAGGGCGAACAGCCAGAGGTCGTGGTCCACATTGGTACCAACGACATAGGTAAAAAGAGGGATGAGGTCCTGCAGCAAGAATTTAGGGAGCTAGGTAGAAGATTAAAGAGCAGGACCTCAAAGGTTGTAATCTCTGGATTACTCCCGGTGCCATGTGCTAGTGAGTATAGGAATAGGAAGATAGAACAGATGAATGCGTGGCTAAAGGGATGGTGCAGGAGGGAGGGCTTTAGTTTCCTGGATCACTGGGTCTGCTTCTGGGAAAGGTGGGACTTGTACAAGTCGGACGGTTTACACCTGAACCAGAGGGGGACCAATATCCTTGCGGGGAGGTTTGCTAGCACTGTTGGGGGGGGTTTAAACTAACTTGGCAGGGGGATCGGATACAGAGTGGAGCTATAGTAGGGGGTGATTTACAGCCAAATACGGAGGAAAAAACAAGTCAGCTGGGAAGGCAGAGCAAATATGTGAAGGCAAAAGGGAATATGGCAAGGCTGGAAGGCATTTATTTTAATGCAAGGAGTCTTGCAAATAAGGTGGATGAACTGAAGTTGTTGTTGAACACATGGGAGTACGATATTGTTGCTATCACGGAGACATGGTTGAGGGAGGGTCAGGACTGGCAGCTCAATATTCCGGGGTATAGAATCTACAGGCAAGACAGAGGGGGGTGTAAAAGGGGAGGGGGTGTTGCAATATTAATTAAGGAGTCAATTACTGCTGTAAGGAGGGATGATATATTAGCGGGTTCCTCTAATGAGGCCATATGGGTAGAACTTAAAAACAAAAAGGGGGCAAGCACTTTGCTGGGAGTGTACTATAGGCCCCCAAACAGTCAGGGGGAGATAGAGGAACAGATATGTAGGCAAATCTCAGAGAAGTGCGAAAATAATAGGGTAATAATAGTGGGGGATTTCAACTTCCCCAATATAAATTGGGATAGTCAGAGTGTGAAAGGCTTAGAGGGTGCAGAATTCTTAAAGTGCATCCAGGAGAACTTTTTGAGCCAACATGTAGAAAGTCCTACAAGAGAGGGGGCGGTACTGGACCTAATTCTAGGGAATGTAGCCGGGCAAGTGGTGGAAGTGTCAGTAGGAGAGCATTTTGGCGACAGTGACCATAATTCGGTGAGATTTAAGGTGATCATGGAAAAAGACAAAGACGGCTCGGAAATAAGGGTTCTAAATTGGGGGAAGGCTGATTTAATATGATAAGGCAGGATCTGGCCAAAGTGGACTGGGAGCAGCTACTTATAGGAAAATCCACATCAAAGCAGTGGGAGACTTTCAGAAGGGAAATAGAGAGAGTACAACGCCAACATGTTCCCGTAAAGGTCAAGGGTGGGACCAACAAGCAAAGGGAACCTTGGATGACAAGGGATATACAAAAATGCATTAGGAAAAAAAGGGGGGCTTTTGGCAGTTACAAAAGACTAAAGACGGAGGAAGCCCTAGAGGAGTATAAAAAGTGCAGGGGCATACTTAAAAAAGAAATTAGGAGAGCGAGGAGGGGCCATGAAATAACACTGGTGAGCAAAATAAAGGAAAATCCTAAGATGTTTTATAAGATTGTGATAAAAATAATAACTTCCGGGAAGTTATGTCATCACTTCCTGTGAACTGTGAACTATGAACTGTGTACATACCTCACTTCCTGTCATATGTCACTTCCTGTTGGACTGGTATAAATACTGGTCTGTTCAGTATTGTAAGAGGCTTCTACCAGAGGCATGGTAAAGACCTCTCTTGTATATAGTGTGTTTATAAGTTACTTAAAGCTTACTTTAAAGTTACTTGATGGTAAGCCTCCTTTTTCTTACATCAAGTATATTAAGGGCAAGAGGATAACCAGGGAAAGGGTAGGGCCCATTAGGGACCAAAGTGGAAATCTGTGTGTAGAGCCAGATGATGTAGGCGGGGTTTTAAATGAATTTTTTGCATCTGTGTTCACTATGGAGAAAGACGATGTAGACATAGAAATCGGGCAAGGGGACTGTGATATACTTGAACATATTAGCATCGAGAGGGAGGAGGTACTGGCGGTTTTAGCAGGCCAAAAAGTGGATAAATCCCCAGGCCCGGACGAGATGTATCCCAGGCTGCTGTGTGAGGCAAAGGAGGAGATTGCAGGGACTCTGACACAAATTTTCAGAACCTCTCTGGCCACAGGGGATGTACCAGAGGACTGGAGAACAGCTAACGTAGTACCATTATTCAAGAAGGGTAGCAGGGATAAACCAGGGAATTACAGGCCAGTGAGCCTAACATCTGTGGTAGGGAAATTATTGGAAAAACTTCTGAGGGACAAAATTAGTCTCCACTTGGAGAGGCAAGGATTAATCGGGGATAGTCAGCATGGCTTTGTCAAGGGTAAATCATGTCTGACCAATCTGATTGAATTTTTCGAGGGGGTGACTAGGTGTGTGGATGAGGGAAATGCTGTGGATGTGGTATACATGGACTTCAGTAAGGCTTTTGACAAAGTCCCGCATAGGAGACTGGTCAAGAAGGTAAGAGCCCATGGGATCCAGGGTGCCTTGGCACGTTGGATCCTAAACTGGCTGAGTGGCAGGAGGCAGAGGGTGATGGTCGAAGGTTGCTTTTGTGACTGGAAGCCTGTGTCCAGTGGGGTACCTCAGGGATCGGTGCTGGGTCCCTTGCTGTTTGTGATCTACATAAATGATTTGGATGAGAATGTAAAAGGTATGATCAGTAAGTTTGCAGATGACACGAAAATTGGTGGGGTGGTAAATTGCGAGGAGGAAAGCCTCAGGCTACAGGACGATATAAACGGGTTGGTCAGATGGGCGGAAAAGTGGCAAATGGAATTTAACCCTGAAAAGTGCGAGGTGATGCATTTTGGACGGACAAATAAGGCAAGAGAATACACAATGAGTGGTAGGACCCTAGGAAGTACAGAGGGTCAGAGGGACCTTGGTGTACATGTACATAGATCCCTGAAGGCAGCAGAACAGGTAGATAAGGTGGTTAAAAAGGCATATGGGATACTTGCCTTCATTAGCCGAGGCATAGAATATAAGAGCAGGGAGGTTATAATGGAGCTGTACAAAACGCTGGTAAGGCCACAGCTGGAGTACTGTGTGCAGTTCTGGTCGCCGCACTATAGGAAGGATGTGATTGCTTTGGAGAGGGTGCAGAGAAGATTCACCAGGATGTTACCTGGGATGGAGCGCCTCAGCTATGAAGAAAGACTAAACAGGCTGGGGTTGTTTTCCTTGGAGCAAAGAAGGCTGAGGGGGGACCTGATTGAGGTGTACAAAATGATGAGGGGCATAGATAGGGTAGATAAAGAGGAACTTTTCCCCTTAGTAGGGGGGTCAATAACAAGGGGGCATAGATTCAAGGTAAGGGGCAGGAGGTTTAGAGGGGATTTGAGGAGGAACTTTTTCACCCAGAGGGTGGTTGGAGTCTGGAACTCACTGCCTGAAAGGGTGGTAGAGGCAGGAACCCTCACAACATTCAAGAAACATTTGGATGAGCCCTTGAAATGCCATTGCATACAAGGCTATGGACCAAATGCTGGAAAATGGGATTAGATTGGACAGGGCTTGATGGACAGCGCAGACACGATGGGCCGAAGGGCCTCTTTCTGTGCTGTATAACTCTATGACTCTATGACTCTATGGGCTAGAAATTCACTTTGGGCCCGCCAGCTGGCTTGCGCCCAAAAGTTACCGCTGCGCGCGGAGCCACGTGCACCCGCCGGAAATTCAGTTTCAGCGCCCCAAGTCGAAGCCGGCCGCAATTCAAGGGTGTGGCCGCTCCCGCTTGGGGCGCTGAAACTGAATTTCGGCGCGCTAGGTGCTGCAGCGCCACCCGCTGCGGTGCAGCAGGCTGCGGTACAGCAGGCCTTCCTCCTTCTCGTAAGGGGGAGGTGCCTGCAACAGCGAGATCGCCACTCGCTAGTGCCGGCAAATGAGCCCGGCACCACGGAGAAGTGCCGGGCTCCCGGAAAGCAGCCGGCAATGCCGCGGGGGGGGTGGTGGAGGAGGCCGGGGAAGGAGGTGCGGGCAGGCGGCCGCCAAAAAAGCGGCCGGCCGCACCTCCGCCTTAACTCGCTCCAATAAGGCTGCAGGACGGCCCTGGTTGCTGAACGTTGTTTGCGGCCGCTGCGGAAGAGGCGGCCGCAACTAAATATGGGGGTCGGGCCGGTAGCGGGGCGGAACCGGGGCACTGCGCACACCGATGACGTCATCGGTGTCGGCGCAGCGCTACCGGCTACCGCCGCCATTAACGCAGCGCTGAATATCAGCGCAAGCTCCTCCAGTGGCGCAGAAGCCCTCTTTGGGCGGAAACTGGGCGCAAAGCCCACTGAATTTCTAGGCCTATGACTCTAATAGTTTATATAAAAGAATATTTTTTTAAGATTTCAGAATGTCCATCAAAACGTACATCTGAACTCTTGGTTAAATTTAAACGGTACCCCATTAATGACAAACAAAAACTGTTTTAAAAAAATGAACCCAACCTTTGGTGCACACAGTTTGTGGCCAAGAGTTTCCGCTTTGGGTGCAATCGACGATCCAGGTGCAAATTGCGCTCAAAATTGCGCTAGTTTTTGGAAGTGTTTTTCTTTGCTCAAACTCATTTGCATATCATTTGTAAAATCTTACATGAACCAACCCAATCGGGCAGCGTTTTAGAACGTAATTTTTAAAAAATTGTTTGCTTTAAAAAATATTCCTTGATATATTTAAGAGTGGTAACTTAGTGCAGTGTTTGATTAATACAGCTGAAAATGGATTTATTACAAAAAAATAAGCATTTTTAATCAGACTGTCTCGTCCACCACCTGTGGGTAATCTGATTTTAAATAACTGAAAATGACTTACCAAAATTATACAGAACCATTTACTCATTATATTGGTGTACTGAGCTTTTAAAACGTGCCTATTAGTTTTCTTGCGCCCAAAAGAACAGCTTAATTTTAAGAGCCTCCTCGAAGACCCGCAAACGGGCACAGTTAGCGGAACGTCGCCATGGTGATTAATTCGGTCTGGGAGTGTTGGCAGTTTTGTGGACAGACTGACTTTCAGGGCAATGTTTTTTAAACCAACGTAAAAGCTTGCGGAAACTCGATTAGTACTGAACGTAATTTGCGCTTGAAATTCCTCGATCTTTTGTGCTGGTTTGGTCGATTTTGGGTGAATTGCACTGAAAAAACCAGCGCACACTAGTGGGAATCTAGGCTTAGAACTGCCTTTCTTCAGAAAGAAACCTATTCCCTTTCAATATTGAAAGTTACATTACCTGAACAAAAATTGAACATTTGATTATGCACAAGTATGCCAGTAGATTGTGAGTTTAAAAAATGGGTAAGTTTATAAATGTGGCCACGTGCACATTCTTGCATGTAGTAGCATTTCAGCATCAATATATAACGCTTTTTTTTAGTTAATTCCTATTGTAAAATTAACTAAGTAATGCTCTTTGTTTCTATGCCACTCTCTAATTCTGCTTTTCAATAATCAGTGTCAGAGTTTTCCCAAAAATTCTTTTTGAGATAACACGGGGAAAAATGTCCTCTGTGTGCTACGTTTAACAAAATCCTAACCAATTTATAAAGAATTTTGTTACAAATTGTGCACAAAGGAAATCTTCATTCCCATGAATGAAAATTGGAGAAAATCCTCAAATACTTTGTTAAAAAGCTGCGATTCCGTACTGTAATTAATAATTTGATGGTAGCAATAATAGCCATGATTTTTTTTAAAGTGTACATGCGATTCTGAATATTTAGTAATTGTGGAATTTGAAGGTCATGTAGGATCCCTGGAACTGTTCTCCAAATCAAAGCAGAACGTCTTATCAAGAGATTCCAGAGTTCTCGCTTCATGAAGCAGACCTATTGGAGCTTACGTCTGCTTCTCCAGGTTCATGCGTTATGGATCGCCATTACTAAGGCACCCTTTGTCAGAAACAAATGCTTTGTGACAGATATTTTAGAAGCTTGAACATTTTTAGAAAATGTTCCATGTGATTTCATATGACAGGCACAACTATTGAATCAACCTTCTATACTGTAACTTTCTTCTTATTTGGATTAACTAATTTAAATTATTCTACGGTTAATATGGGTAATTTAATTGCCTAGTGAGGTGACAATTCACTGCAGTAATATTAAAGATGATAAAGAGCAATGAATTATCACTCTAATGTCATATCTGCATGCCATATTCTAGAAAGTCTTTGAAAACATATCAACATTTCCCTGTGGGATAAACAGAACATTGTACTGGTGATGTTGCATTACATTATGAAAAGACCTATTAGTATATATGAGAATTTCACATTCAGAAAAAAACAGTTTAACCATAATTAATGCAATATCCTGTATACTTTGGACTCTAAGACAAAGAACAGCAAGTGCATGAAAAAAGCATTAAGCTGGTAAAACGATACTGCATCTCGAAGGGGCACTGTTATCATGATACTGTACTGTCTTGCAACACAGTTTACTATGTTCATAGACAGAGGAGTGTGCAACAATACAATTGATTATGCAGTGAATTCATTTGCTGATATAATTTAATTTTAATTTTTTTAATTTTTAAAAGATTAAAATACAAGCCACTGTATTATAAAAATGCATCCTGCACCATTGTGACTGTATAGCAGACTTTCTGGAGCAGGCTGTTCTTGAAACTGGACTTAACTGAAAACACACTACCAAGTAATAACAGGTCTCTTCCTGTCTGCACAACTTGACTTTCTGTTGTCATGTTTTTTGTTAAAAAATTTTTGTGTCAATTTTTTCCCAGTACAAATTCCTATCTTCACATTTAAAATGGGTTTTACCTATGCAAGCTCATCACTCTGGTACTATCTGGTCATAGACTCCCACAAATCACTCAAAATGCCTTCTGAACTTTTTTTAATCTGCCGTTTTATTTTCTCAGTAATTTTAATTTCTAAAGTCCAAAATAATGGTTTAAAGAAAAACATACACATTTCACAATAATCGGGTTAAATTTATTCCTTTAATTGTCTTTTGTATCTTTTATGCCTTTATTTAAATTTTTACTTGAGGATCTCATCCTATCCCAAAAGCCTGAGCTTGGACTTGATAAGTTTTCCCAGATATATGATTCTGCGAGTTGAATTTACTATTCAGCCCCACAAGCCTGTTCTGCCATTCAGTTAGATCATAGCTGATCTATATCTTAACTAAATCTACCTGCCTTGGTACTGTAGCCCTTAATACCCTTGCCTAACCAAAATCTATCAATCTCAGGTTTGAAATTTTCAATTGACCTCGCCTCAACAGCTTTTTGGGGGACAAGTTTCAGATTTCTACTGCCCTTTGTGTGAAGAAGTGCTTCCTGACAGAGAAACATAGAAACATAGAAGATAGGAGCAGGAGTAGGCCATTCAGCCCCTTGAGCCTGCTCCGCCATTTAATGAGATCACGGCTGATCATCCAAATTCATGTACCCTGTCCCTGCCTTCTCCCCATATCCCTTGATCCCTTTAGCCTTAAGAAATATATCTAACTCCTTCTTGAATATATTTAATGAATTGGCCTCAACTGCCTTGACTGGGAGAGAATTCCACAGGTTCACCACTCTCTGGGTGAAGAAATTCCTCCTCATCTCTGTCCTAAATGGCTTACCCCTTATCTTTAGGCTGTGACCCCTGGTTCTGGACTCCCCCGACATCAGGAACATCCTTCCTGCATCTAGTCTGTCTAGTCCTGTTAGAATTTTATTAGTTTCAATGAGATCCCCTCTCATTCTTCTAAACTCCAGCGAATATAAGCCCAATCGACCCAATCTCTCCTCATACGTCATTCCTGCCATCCCAGGTATCAGTCTGGTGAATCTTCGCTGCACTCCCTCCATGGCAAGAACATCCTTCCTCAGATAAGGCGACCAAAACTGCACACAATACTCAAGGTGTAGCCTCACCAAGGCCCTGTACAACTGCAGCAAGACATCCTTGCTCCTGTACTCGAATCCTCTCGCTATGAAGGCCAACATACCATTTGCCTTCTTAACCACCTGCTGCACCTGCATGTTTACCTTCAGCGACCGGTGCACAAGGACACCCAGGTCTCGTTGCACTTCCCCTTCTCCCAATCTATTGTCGTTCAGATAATAATCTGCCTTCCTGTTTTTGCTACCAAAGTGGATAACCTCGCATTTATCCACATTATATTGCATCTGCCATGCATCTGCCCAATCACCCAACCTGTCCCAATCATATTGGAGTTTCTCAGCATCCTCCTCACAGCACACACGCTCACCCAGCTTTGTGTCATCTGCAAACTTGGAGATATTACATCTAGTTCCCTCGTCTAGATCATTAATATAGAAACATAGAAACATAGAAGGTAGGAGCAGGAGTAGGCCATTCGGCCCCTCAAGCCTGCTCCACCATTCAATGAGATCATGGCTGATCATCCAAATTCAGTACCCGGTCCCTGCTTTCTCCCCATATCCCTTCATCCCTTTAGCCTTAAGAAATATATCCAACTCCTTCTTGAATATATTTAATGTATTGGCCTCTACTGCCTTCTGTGGTAGAGAATTCCACAGGTTCACCACTCTCTGGGTGAAGAAATTCCTCCTCATTTCTGTCCTAAATGGCCTACCCCTTATCCTTAGACTGTGACCCCTGGTTCTGGACTCCCCGACCATTGGGAACATCCTTCCTGCATCTAGTCTGTCCAGCCCTGTCAGAATTTTATAATTTTAATGAGATCCCCTCTCATTCTTCTAAACTCCAGCGAGTACAAGCCCAATCGACCCAATCTCTCCTCATACATCATTCCTGCCATCCCAGGTATCAGCCTGGTGAATCTTCACTGAACTCCTTCCATGGCAAGAACATCCTTCCTCAGATAAGGCGACCAAAACTGCACACAATACTCAAGACGTGGTCTCACCAAGGCCCTGTACAACTGCAGCAAGACATCCTTGTTCCTGTACTCAAACCCTCTCGCTACGAAGGCCAACATGCCATTTACCTTCTTAACCGCCTGCTGCACCTGCATGCTTACCTTCAGCGACTGGTGCACAAGGACACCCAGGTCTCGTTGCACTTCCCCTTCTCCCAATCTATTGCATTTCAGATAATAATCTGCCTTCCTATTTTTGCCACCAAAGTGGATAACCTCGCATTTATCCACATTATATTGCATCTGCCATGCTTTTGCCCAATCACCCAACCTGCCCAAATCATCCTGGAGTTTCTCGGCATCCTCCTCACAGCACACACGCCCACACAGCTTTGTGTTGTCTGCAAATTTGGAGATATTACATCTAGTTTCCTTGTCTAGATCATTAATATATATTGTGAATAGCTGGGGTCCTAGCACCGATCCCTGCGGTACCCCACTAGTCACTGCCTGCCACTTGGAAAAAGACCTGATTATTCCAACTCTTTGCTTCCTGTCTGCCAACCAGTTCTCTATCCAAATTAGTAGTTTACCCCCAATCCCATGTGCTTTAACTTTACACACTAATCTCTTATGCGGGACCTTATCAAAAGCCTTCTGAAAGTCCAAATACACCAGATCCACTGGTTCTCCCTTATCTATCTTAGACTGGGTATTATGTAACGAGAAAGGATTAATTAGCAATCTTGTTGTACGAGGCCCCTTGGGTCAGAGCAATCATAATATGATCGAATTCATCATTAAGATGGAGAATGAAGTAGTCAACTCAGAGACTAGGATCCTAAATTTAAATAAAGGAAACTACGATGGTCTGAGGCGCGAGTTGAGTAGGATTGATTGGGGAATGTCACTCAAAGGGTTGACGGTGGATAGGCAATGGCAAATATTCAAAGACCGCATGGATGAACTACAGAATTTGTTCATCCCAGTTTGGCATAAAAATAAAACAAAAAAGGTGACTCAACCGTGGCTAACAAGGGAAATTAGGGATAGCATAAGATCCAAGGAGAGGACATATAAATTGGCCAGAAAAAGCAGTAAACCTGAGGATTGGGAGCAGTTTAGGATTCAACAAAGGAGGACAAAGGGATTCATTAAGAAAGGGAGAATAGAATATGAGAGTAAGCTTTCAGGGAACATAAAAACTGACTGTAAAAGCTTTTATAGATATGTGTGAAGAGAAATAGATTGGTGAAGTCAAGCGTAGGTCCCTTGCAGTCAGAATCAGGGGAATTTATAATGGAGAACAAAGAAATGGCAGACCAATTAAATACATATTTTGGTTCTGTCTTCACAAAGGAGAACACAAATAACCTCCCACAGATGTCAGGGAACATAGGGTCAGATGAAAGGGAGGAACTGAAAGAAATCAGTATTTGCAGGGAAATGGTGTTAGGGAAATTGATGGGATTGAAGGCTGATAAATCCCCAGGGCCTGATAATCTACATCCTAGGGTACTTAAGGAAGTGTCCCTAGAAATAGTTGATGCTTTGCTGATCATCTTCCAGCATTCGATGGAATCTGGAACAGTACCCATGGCTTGGAGGGTAGTTAATGTTACCCCACTATTCAAAAAAGGTGGTAGAGAGAAAATGGGGAATTACAGACCGGTAAGCCTGACATCGGTAGTGGGGAAAATGATAGAGTCCATTATAAAAGATGTAATAGCAGAGCACTTGGAAAACAGTAACAGGATCGGACAAAGTCAACATGGATTTACACAAGGTAAATCGTGCTTGACTAATCGACTGGAATTTTTTGAGGATGTAACTGGTAAAATAGATAAGGGAGAACCAGTGGATGTGGTATATTTGGACTTTCAGAAGGCTTTTGATAAGGTCCCGCATAAGAGATTAGCATGTAAATTTAAGGCACATGAGATTGGGGGCAATGTATTGACTTGGATAGAGAACTGGTTGGCAGACAGAAAGCAAAGAGTTGGAATAAACGGGTCTTTTTCCGAGTGGCAGGCAGTGACTAATGGGGTACCGCAGGGATCAGTCCTTGGACCCCAGCTATTCACAATATATATTAATGATCTAGACAAGGGAACTAGATGTAATATCTCCAAATTTGCAGACGACACAAAGCTGGGTGGGCGTGTGTGCTGTGAGGAGGATGCTGAGAAACTCCAGGATGATTTGGACAGGTTGGGTGATTGGGCAAAAGCATGGCAGATGCAATATAACATGGATAAATGTGAGGTTATCCACTTTGGTGGCAAAAACAGGAAGGCAGATTATTATCTGAATGGCAATAGATTGGGAGAAGGGGAAGTGCAATGAGACCTGTGTGTGCTTGTGCACCAGTCGCTAAAGGTAAGCATGCAGGTGCAGCAGGTGGTTAAGAAGGCAAATGGTATGTTGGCCTTTGTAGCGAGAGGGTTTGAGTACAGGAACAAGGTGTCTTGCTGCAGTTGTACAGGGCCTTAGTGAGACCACATCTTGAGTATTGTGTGCAGTTTTGGTCGCCTTATCTGAGGAAGGATATTCTTACCATGGAAGAAGTTCAGCGAAGATTCACCAGGCTGATACCTGGGATGGCAGGAATGGCAAATGAGGGGAGATTGGGACGATTGGGCTTGTACTCGCTGGAGTTTAGAAGAATGAGAGGGGATCTCATTGAAACTCATAAAATTCTGACAGGACTGGACAGACTAGATGCAGGAAGGATGTTCCCGATGGTCAGGGAGTCCAGAACCAGGGGTCACAGTCTAAGGATAAGGGGTAAGCCATTTAGGACAGAAATGAGGAGGAATTTCTTCACCCAGAGAGTGGTGGACCTGTGGAATTCTCTACTACAGAAGGCAGTAGAGGCCAATACATTAAATATATTCAAGAAGGAGTTAGATATATTTCTTAAGGCTAAAGGGATCAAGGGGTATGGGGAGAAAGCAGGGACCGGGTACTGAATTTGGATGATCAGCCATGATCGCACTGAATGGCAGAGCAGGCTCGAGGGGCCGAATGGCCTACTCCTGCTCCTATCTTCTATGTTTCTATGTTTCTATTCTACCAGTTACATCCTCAAAAATTTCCAGTAGATTAGTCAAGCACGATTTACCTTTTGTAAATCCATGTTGACTTTGTCCAATCCTGTCACTGTTTTCCAAGTGCTCTGCTATTATATCTTTTATAATGGACTCTAGCATTTTCCCCACTACCGATGTCAGGTTTACTGGTTTATAATTCCCCGTATTCTCTCTACCACCTTTTTTGAATCGTGGGTTTATATTAGCTACCCTCCAATCCATGGGAACTGTTCCAGAGTCTATAGAATTTTGGAAGATGACCAGCAATGCATCTACTATTTCTAGGGCCACTTCCTTAAGTACCCTAGGATGTAGATTATCAGGCCCTGGGGATTTATCGGCCTTCAATCCCATCAATTTCCCTAACACCATTTTCCTACAAATACTGATTTCATTCAGTTCCTCCCTCTCATTAGACCCTATGTTCCCCGACATCTCTGGGAGGTTATTTGTGTCCTCCTTTGTGAAGATAGAACCAAAATATGTATTTAATTGGTCTTCCATTTCTTTGTTCCCCATTATAAATTCCCCTGATTCTGAGTGCAAGGGATTATGCTTGATTTCACCAATCTTTTTCTCTTCACATATCTATAGAAGCTTTTACAGTCAGTTTTTATGTTCCCTGCAAGCTTACTCTCATAGTCTATTTTCCCCCTCTGAATTAATCCCTTTGTCCTCCTTTGCTGAATCCGAAACTGCTCTCAATCTGCAGGTTTGCTGCTTTTTCTGCCCAATTTACATGTCCTCTTCTTGGATCTTATGCTATCCCTAATTTCCCTTGTTTGCCATGGTTGAGTCACCTTCTTTGTTTTATTTTTATGCCAAACTGGGATGAACAAATTCTGTAGTTCATCCATGCGATCTTTAAATGTTTGCCATTGCCTATCCACCATCAACCCTTTAAGTAACATTCCCCAATCCATCCTAGCCAACTCGCGCCTCATATCATCATAGTTTACTTTATTTAAAATCATCCTTGAACTGCCTAGCTTTAATTTTAAGGTGATGCCCCCTTATTCTGGACTCTCCCATCAGAGGGAATAGTTTCTCTCCATTTATCCTATCAAATCCTTTAATCATCTTAAATAATTCAATTATTTCACCCCTTAATCTTCTATATGCAAGGGAATAAAATATGCAACCTGTCCTTATAATTTAACACTTATAGCTCTGGTATCATTCTGCACCCTCTCCAAGGTTAATATTTGCTTCCTGAGAGGCGGTGCCCAGAACTGAATGCAGTACTCCAGATGTGGCCTAACCAGAGCTTTATATAACTGAAACATAGGCTGTGAATTTAATGGAGGTGGCGGAATACTGGCGGGAAAGCTGGTTTCCGGGTTCCGGTCTTACTCCCAGCTGCAGCTGCTCTGTAAACATGATTTTCTCTTGATTGGCCTTGTTATGCCCACCCTGCAGGCTTCCCAGCCAATTGACAGGAAGTGGGTCTGATGACGACATTTGATGACGCGTCTTCAGCTGGTTTCCTTAAAGGGACCACGTCCACATGGAGTTTGACAGTTGTTCTGTCAGTGTTTGACAGCATTGAGGTGCTGCAAACACTGACAATCTCTGCGCAAAGGTGAACACTTGCACTCAAGCTCTCCAATGACTCCCTCCATATGCTTATGGAGTGAGTCACAGCATGCAGGGAGGTTCACTTCCCTTCCAAGGGCAGAAGAGACCTCCCCAGGACATCAACTTATCTTGCACCTCCACCCAACCATCTCTATCTACTTTATCACTTCCCCATCTCACTAGCCACCCCTCACACTCACCCTCATTCTATTGCAAGCATACCAACTAACAACATACAAGGGGAGGCACTTGAGAGGTTTAGCCAATATCCATGTGAAGTTTCTGGTAATGTGTTGTCATACAGTGAAATCTTTTTTTCCAAAAGTGCCCCTTATTGGACTGTGCGCACCTTGAGAAGTGTCTTACTGAGTTCCAGTGATTGTTCAGTCATAACTTCCCCCTCCCCCCACCCCGCTATATTAATGAGTGTGCATGGAATGGCTTGGACATTAAAGGGATGTTTCACAGTGCTGGTGTGGGATGGTGTCAACCTGGCGCATCATGTGGCAGCCAGGGTTTACAGCATCAAATGAAGAAAGTCTGGCCATGGTGATGCCATCGCTGGCCTCACAGGCAGCAATTTTGTCAGGGGCTGATGCCCTGTGTCCAGTGCAGCATCAGGTGATGGCGGAAAAGGTTGGTGATGCTGTTGGTGATGTTGGTGTGCCTGGTGATGTTGGTGTTGGGGCTGATTGTGGAAGGATTCAGAGGACCAAGCTCTGATTGTTTCAAGGGCACCGATGTTGCTGCAATAGATGGTAGCTGCAGGTGAGATGACAGAAGCAATCTGTCAATGGTGAGAGAGGTTCTTCCAATGAGGTGGCATGGACATACAGTTGGATCTAAACACTTGAAATCTCTATATGTATTAAAAATGCAGTAACCAACATTTTCTGCGCTCTGAAACTCACCATCTGCAACGTGGCATCCTTTACACCACTTCTGCAGCTGTCAGCTTTTCACAAACATCAGAGCAAACTCAAAATATGCCAGGTTGAGCTGGCGTGTTCCTCGAACAGTTGGTAACCCATGGGGGAGAAGGTAAAATTAGAAGTAAGCCTCAAAATAGTCTTAAATTGACTCTTAACAAGCCATTTAACTAGCTGAATTGTATCCCCCGCCGCTTAGTGTCGGGTCAGTTCTGCGCTGACAGACCCAACACCTGGGAGACTTGTGTGGAGGTGGGTTGACAGCGGGTTTCCTACCCACTGTCAATCTTTGTTATTTTGACAGCGGACCCGCCCCCTGAGCGCTATTAATTTCGCTTTCATAACTTCCACCCTTTTTTATTCCAGCCCTCTTGAGATAAAGGCCAACATTCCACTAGCCTTTTGAATTATTTTTTGTACCTGGCCACTAGCTTTTAGTGATTTCTATACATGGACCCCTAAATCTCCCTGCTCCTCCATATGCCTGTAAGGTTCGAAAATTTCTGCACAACCCCAGAACAAAAGGAAGGTCATTTTAAAATGGATTTTGGAACATTACAGAAGATGTGCGGGTTAGGTTGATTGGCTATGATAAATTGACCCTTAGTGTTAGGGGGATTAAATACGTGGGGTTGCGGGGATAGGGTGGGATATATGTTGGTGCAGGGGTTACGGGGATCGGGTGGGATATGTGTCGGTGCAGGCTCGATGGGCCGAAATGGCCTCTATCTGCACTGTGGAGTTTCTGTGATTTCTGTGAATCTGCAAAAAGGATAAAGGAGTGGTTGGGCCAAACAGAAGGATTTCAAAGAGTTAACTTAAGGAAGAGATTTTTTTGGACTGTTTTCAAGGTTATTGGGCAAAAAGGATTTAAAATAAAAATTCCAGGAAGTTTAGCTGGTTTAAAAGGCATGTTCAGGCTTACAAAAGGCTGGAACAGCAGGGAGGCGGGGTGGGCCCCCTGAAGTTTGGATATTGGACTGTCTGAGGAATGTCCAAGGCCGCCCCAGTTTTACATAAGGACAATGAAGTCTGTTTTCCCACCAGCCAGGTATCGAGTAAACAGGACATGTCCCCAGCCATACAAAAGAAAGAACATCAGCCCTACAGTTACCGTAAACAAACCACAGTCCAAAGTCAATTAAAAGGATTAACAAACGTTTAGCATTTTAAATTGGTTTCAAGGCAATCCCGAAACCAGTTAAAAGCTGATTAAGTTTGGCTGAGCCATTCCCTAAAGTCATTAAGTTTTGGATGGGCCATCCCTGAAGCTTGTTAGAGTTTTAAAGGACATTAAAAATAACGAGCCCGCCAAATTCAACAAAGGAAACCGAGATTTGGCAGTCAGATAAGCCAGGCCCCAAATTAGTGTAATTGAGGCCTGCCTTTTCAGTGTGCAGAGCAGTACAGAGAGCAGTTGAGACAACAGAGAGCAGTGCAGTCCGAGTTCAAGTTCAGCCAACCAGCTCAAGAAAAAGATCATCATCAGAGACTTGAAGGAAGAAAGAAGAAACAGAGATCGCGGCAACCAAAGGCCTACAGAAACCAACACCAGCCAATATTACCACCAACCAGGTAATATTGGGCCACCGCGACCAACAAGAAACCAACCGCCGAAAACTCACGAACCAAAGACTTGTTTCCACTCTACAGGCTAGTCTGACTTACCCCTGGGTAAGATTTGGACATAAAAGACCCTAAAACCAGCCCTAACCAAAGAAAATTGTGTACTTACCCGATAGATCTATCAGCGCGACTAACCGCATCTGCGGACCAAACCCAACTGAAGACCCAACGCAGGTGCAGCCTTCTACCATCCGAGGTACGGCAGGCCCCAACCGCCACAACTAAAGAGAACCCCGAAATCGCGAACCTCTACAACTGTCAAGAAAGTCGTTTTTGGTGAGCATTTCCTGGTCCTCTGGATTCCAGCCTAGCTAGCGTAGTGGGGTTGGGAGGGTAAGGGATTTTGTACATTGTAATTCTCCCTCACTTATTCCGTGTGTTCCCCACCCTTTTAAAGTGTAAGTTTTATTGTATTGTATATTTTCCTGCCTCAAAATAAAGATCTGAATTCTTTTGACTGACCCAGGTGTCTGTTGCAAGTTTATTACGACCCCCAAATAAGTCCAAAGTCTAGAACAAAAAGGGAGTGGGAGTGATTTGAACTGCTCAAAGGAGTCAGAGGTGAAGCTGACAAATAACACCCACACCACCACCCCTTACAGCATGGCAACCGTGGCACGAGCTTGGCAAAAGGGATGTAATGCAGTAGACACTGTTTTTGAGGGCAGAACAAAGATGGAAGAGAGGATTTCCTCTTATGTGTTTGAGAAGGTGAATATCACCAAGAAATGGGTGACCAGTCTGTTGCGCGCTGAGCGTCCCATGGACGCTGCAGCCAAATGGACTGAGAGCAAGGATCATAAGAAGTCGGTAGAAAAGGCGATCTGGTTGGTCTGTGCCCAACGACAGATCCAGCTTTTAGATCAGCAGGTTAAAGCTTTGACAGCAGAGCTGCAGGAGGCAGCCAAACTGTCTCAAGCAAGGGCTCTAGCAGGGGAACGATTATTGGAGGAATTAAACACCCAAAATCAGGAAAGACTACAGATAGTAGAGAAACATAGGAACAAACAGGAATATTTTTGGTGTCAAGTCACCGAGGCAAAAGGAAATGAGCTGGTACTGAAAGAGGAGAACGCTCGCCTAACCAGACAGTTAAGGGAACAGGAGGAGCAGTACAGGAATATAAAGGCAGCTTATCAAGTAGCGAGCGCTAGGGATTTTGAAGCGGGAGATCACGGCCCCTGTCAAAAGCAGATAGAAAGTTTAAAACTTGCAAAAGGCATGGTATGCTTAGTAAGCCCGGGTGCGGCCCGGGTAGACCTGGAAGTAGAAGTAGAAACTGTGCAGACGTCACCTGTGGTGCCGGGGAGCAACTCAGTTGGGCAGCAGGAGGGACAAGCAATCTGTAGGGAAGACAGGGAGGAATGCACACCACCGCCACCTGTGGCGCCGGGTTTTGACTCAGTTTGGCAGCAGAGAGAAGTGGGCGAACAATTGCAGGAAAGGTCGGAGCCGGGGCCGATGTGCCCAGCTCGACAGCAAAAGTTTGGCCCACCTGGGGTAGGTGGGGGCCAGGGGCACCTTGAAAGCCAGTTTGTGATTTCCCATGGGACCCAACAACTTAGGGCTATGGTAAGCCACTTGAGTAAGCTCACACACAAGGGAGACCCCTCAGTCCACTTTATGGAAGTGGAACAAGCAGCAGACATTAATGAGTGCGACGACTCAGAAATGGCCAAGATGCTCCTGTTCACCTTGGATGGCAAGCTGTACCAGTCCCTCTCTGCTGAGAGCAAGAAGGGACAGGGAGGGTACGCTGCCATCCGGGAGCAAGTTCTGGAGGCAATGGGAATGAACGATGGTAGTCCTTTCTCCCGGGTGGAGAAGACTACCCAGTTAGCTGGGGAGAGGCTTTCGCAGACAGGCTGTGGCCTGTGTACAGGAGTGCCTGTAATGGGGATCTCGACCGGACTAACTTGAACCAGAACGAGCTGGCCCACTGGCTCCGAAGCCTGGTGGCAAACAGCTTGCAGCGGATCAAAGGCTGAGCTTTGGTTTGACCCGAAAGACCCCCAGGTCACCGAGGAGACAGTGGTCAGGCAACTGACCCTGGCTTACCGGAACGGTAGAGGGATAGAAGAGCACCCACCAAAAGGAGAAGTATATGAAATAAAACCTAGCCAGAGTAAGAAAGAATGGCACCAGGAAGGGGGTAACCCTTCCGATACGAGGCGTAACTGCTTTGGTTGCGGGAAAAGTGGGCATTGGGGAAGGGACTGTAGAAATCCTTGGAAGGATAATGTGGGGAAAACCTTCCCAGTTCCTGCCCCAAAAACAGAAACACCGACCTCTCCCCCCACGTTTGATTCGATAGTGGCTGCGCTCCAGGTTTTGTTAGCTGGCCCAGGGAGGGTAGCCACAGCCACGGGTGCTTTAACTCCATCTGCCCCATACAACCCAGATCTATGACTAGAACCAGCGCAGCCTGTCGACTTGTGTCCCCTTGAATACGATGGGAAGGGCAGGCCCTGTGTTAAGATGGGGGTGGAGACAGTGCAGGGGAGATATTTGGTGGACACTGGAGCTTCCAGCATGGTGGTCCATTCGGAAGACCCGACTAATTCACCCAGGTCTAACAAGGTCCCATTTAGCCTAATGGGATTCACAGGGAACGAGCAGGCTGGGGAAATGTCCAAATCTTTGGCCATAGATTTAGGATCCCTCCATACCACGTGGGAGGGTAACCAAAAGCAGGGAGCTAGGGAAGAAGAGTTTTGGGACCCCTATCAGACAGGTCCGGTAGCCGCAATCCGGGACAAGGGAGGCACACAGAGGGTAGCTTTGTCCCCAGACTTAAAGCAGGTCTAAGCCCAGGATTCCATCCTTAAGGCCGTCCTGGTAAAGAGAGAGAATGGGGAGTCCATAGAAGGCCTGTTCGGGGCAGCGGACGAGACTTTAAAACAGGCTGCTAGTTACATTAAGCAATGTAAGCTGTTCAAGACTGAGAGTGGAGAACGGTCAGCAAGGGTTAACCGCACTGAAGCTAGAGAGCAGCCTCACAGACCGCAAAGGTGGGGGCAGTGAATTGTGTGACTGGAGAGGCCCTCCCACCAATTAAGTGGGACTCAGGTACATTCCCAGTAACCGGAGCCTTAAGGAGGTCTCCTCGCACACCACAGCCTAGACTACCTTGGTCACCTGAGTATTATTTTACAGTACGGTCCAGCCCCAGGAGAACTCTTAGCAGAAAGGGAAAACCCAAGGTTAGGGACAAGTCTAGGGATACGGATCCCCAGCCTACAGCCTCCAAAGGTGAGGGACTCACAGGAGAGATAGTGTTGGGCAAGGAGAGAGAGAAGGGTCCTCAGCCTGCGGCATCAGGCTGCGGGGAACCCATAGGACAGGACAGGGACTCAGCAGCCACACCGAAGGGGGTAGTATGTTGCAGCACCGGAGGACACACTCCCCTGGTTAGCTGGGAGTCAGGAAAACTCCCAGTTGTTTTAAGAAGGACTCTCCGAGTCCGGTGGCACAGATCACCTTACGCCTAGGTGTACAAGCTGCCCAGATTCCACAAAAGGTACAGGCCAATCAGGAATTAGCCTGGCCGTCCGGAGACAGGCGGCGGATGTATACAGCTTTTCTGAAGTATTTTAAGTGTATTTTTACAGTTTGGAAGTTTGGGATTTTAGTGGTTTATTTTAGTTTAGGATAAGTTTGAAGTTTTGAATTTTGCTAACTGTGTCAGGCCAGAAGACCTTCTCGGGACATGGCTATTTTTGTTTGTGTGTCCCTACAGAGAGGAAGTCGGGATGAGGAAGGTTCTGCTCCTGCTCGCCCTGGTAGGGGTGAGCATCAGTGATTGAGGAGACGTGGAGAACTCCCATATCTATGGGTGTTCAGGAGAGAGAGCACCGATCGTTACCGCAGTGGGTGGCGAACGGGGTGTGGAGGAGCTCGCCATCTACTTCCATGAGGGAAGGTGGCCAGGGTGGTTGGGGTCCAACTCGACACAGTACTCCAGCCAGACCGGGTTCACGTACGGGGAGGCCTCTATCCCGTGCCCCAGGGTACAGGTCGTTGCCACAAGGGTCAGTGTCACTGAGGGGAAACGTGTGTGTTTGACATGCAAGTGACAGATTCCTTTGGCTAGGTGGTGGTGGCTCAGAAAGCTGAGCAAGGATATAGGAAACCCCGCAGTCGATTGGGAACGATTGGGGAACAATACCCATCAGACGATTACAGGGACCCGAGGGGGACTGAGTGTGTGCTGGGACAAGTGGTGGGAACCGGATCAGGAGATTTATGTCTTGATGTGCCATCAATAACTCAAGGACAAGAAGTTAAAGGATTCAACTGAAGGCTTTTAATCGCTAAGAACATTGCACGTCATTCCACATCGGATTCGTCTGGCAGAATGACTCATACAGCTCTTGAGACCTTTATATGACAAAAGACAGGGGCGGAGCCAATACACACAATAGGGGAAAAGGGGGCGGTACACACAATACAATGCAGGTAAAACACAGGGGCTGATGAAGACATATATTTCATCACATTTCTGTATGTGGGGTTCAGAGAAGGTCTGCCCCACAGGCATATCCATCATTTTCCACCGGCAATGGCAAGATGCCGGGGAAGGGATGGGGTGGGATTCCAGCCTGCATGCGTGCACAGTCCCACACTCCCCGATCCCAGTGAATGCCACTGAACTTGTGACCCGCCCCCAAAAGCCCCTGCCCACAACCACAACATCACGGACTATAGTCCAGAGGTGTCCTACCACCACCAAGGGACCAGGGAATGGGTTAGTCCTAGTGCCAACTGACAAGCTGCTGTACCAGGGGGTACACTATGCAATGGCCTCAGTGATCCTGAACCTGACCGAGGTGCACTTGCCTGAGTGGTGCCCTAAAGAGACAGAACAGTTGTACCAAGCCCTGTTGAAGGAAATGTTTAGAAAATTCTATGAATTTGACTTTGCCAGTGTAGACAAAGCGAAACTGTACAGTTTACATCCTGAGCATAATATGGGTGCAGGGAGACGAAGAAGGGGGACCTGGAATGATATTTTCACAGCTTACAGTACAGGATCCTCAGTAATAAACAGCGTAGATGATATAGAGCTGCAAACCCAGATAAACGGTTTAAAGACCCAGTTAAGAAAACTCCTAACAGAGGAGAACACAGTGGTCAGCTCAGAGCTACATGAGGACCAGGCCATGATGGTCCATTTAAAGGAGATAATAGCTGAGCTGGAGAGACATGCCAAAACAGTAAATGCACTTATACGGGAGGACAGGAATGCTTCGGATCAAGCTGCACAGAATGAGGTGTGTGTGCTATATGGGGCATGGTTGCTGGGTGAGGGTCACAGCAACCTGGAGGATTTAAAACAAGGTTTAGACCCCTCCTGGATTAGCAACAAGCACCTCGCAGCCCTCCACCTGTTTAGTAATTCGCTGAGCCTGTGTCAGCTCCGCCTAGCCTCTGAAGCCTACCCTGTCCTAGTGGATTGTGGACGTTCCAATCACACTATCATGGGGATAGTAGTGAGGATGCCGGTCATGGGTGGGACAGCCCGACCCGCACCGGTATACAGGGTGGAGAACATTGGGATCATTCAAGGGGGTGCACATGTCCGCTTTGCAGAGATCCCACCTTATGTCATAAAGTGGGAGCACGCTATGACAGGTACAGACCTTTCTGGGTGCCAGAGCCGGGGAGCACACATAATACTGTGTCCCCAGCACTTGAATGCCTATTCGAGACCACAGTGCAGGTTTAAAGCTGCTGGCGCACGACCTGTGAACGGTACCATGGAGGTAATGGCAGAAGACCATGTTTCCCCACAGGTAGCATTCATAGGGGGTGGGATATATTGTGTCACCACAAGTGCGCCCCACTACCGGCATGGACAGTACATCTGGTGTCCGGTGAGTGACAGCAGTTTTTGTTTTAAACCTGAGGCAGAAGTTCAAGTGGCCCAGGAACAGATTGTACCCATCCCTGAACCCTCAACTGTTCACGTCACTGTCAGGGAAAACATCACCAACCTGCAAAGTTACATAACATATTTCAGCTATGAAATTCCCCCTCTACCAGAACATCTTATCGCCCTATTAAAGGCAGTGGCCATCTCACAGAAACATTTCAACACATTAGAACAAATAACAGTCGCGATAGGGGCCAAGATCTTGGATATTGTAGTTCCACCCTGGTGGGACATTTTTGAAGATATAGAGGTCCCCTCTTGGATTAGGCTGGCTTCACACATTTTAGTGGTTTGCCAGCTGGGCATAGTTTTCTACTTATTATGTACAAAGTGCAAAGGAAGGGACCAAATGCTCCGCTCTCAGCATGAGGGAGCATGGGACAAAAATAAAGTCTATGACCAGGTATAAAACCAACCTTGACTGTTATTAAAAATAAAGTCTGATGAGTGTGTGTGTCATTATTTTTCCTATGTGTGTAATTTTTCCAAGTGGTGCAGGGGTGTTGGACCCCCTCCGTGCTTGGATGTGAATGTAATAAAAGTTTTTTACCTTGTATATTTTGTTGAACACTACACCTAAAGGGGAATGTGTGTTTTTGGGTTTAGATAAAGATAATACAGGGGAAGGTTGGCTCCCGAGGATCAGAACATTTTGCTCACAACTGCATGATACTATAGTGATAAAGTATCACAGGGGGGTGTGTAAGGTTTGCAAAATTCTGCAGAACCCCAAAACAGAAGGATAGCCCTATTTAAAACAATTTTGGACCATTACAGAAGAAATCTGTAAAAGATAAAATGCATGGTTGGGCCTAACAGAAGAATTCAAAGATTTGAAACAAACGTGGCATTTCAAAAGGACATGTACAGACTTGTAGGAAAAGGCTGCGACAGGAATGTGGGATTGACCTCTGCAGAGGAACAGTTTGGGTATTCGAAAGTAGCCAGACTGTCTGGGAGGAACAATAAACGAAACTCAGCCCCTATCTGGGAATTTGCATTCAATCAATAAATCAATGAAAACCCCAACCTCACCTAAAGCTCAAAGCCCATTAAAACCCATGCATAAAAGAACCTGCACAAAATTTGAAGGCCTTACAGGAAATCTAAGATTAAAAGACAATCGAACAGTTTGAGACATCCAAAACCACTTCACACCTTCTTCAACTACTCAGGAAGCTATCCCGAAACCAGTTAACTAAATAGGACCAATCAAGTGGCCCTTAACGAGCCAGCCAAAAATCTGACAAGATTAGCAGGCTTCATTTAGTATAAACAAAAGACCTGTCTCCACAAGAGTTCAGTTCATTCGATGAGTTCAATGGGTTCGATCAGTACAGTTCAGGACAGAGAATTGAAACAGCAGTCAGTGAATTGAAGTCAGCAGTACAGTTCGGACAGACACAGACAGAGGCACAGCTCATTCGAAAGACATCAGCCTCGGGACAATCAATCGACGGAAGGACAACAGAAGGAGAATGGAAATGAATCGGGGCAACCAAGGGCCCCACGAAACAAACAACCAATGATATTACCAACAACTAGGTAATACTGGGCCACCGCGACCAACAAGAAACCAACTCGGAAGAAACCGAAGATCTGCAAGTTTTTCCCACTCTACAAACTATTCCTGCGTTTGGTGAGCATTTCCGGGTCCTCTGGAATTCAACCTAGTTAGTATAGAGGGATTGGGAGGGGTAAGGTATTTTTGTCTATTGTCATTCTCCCTCGCATATTCCGAGTGTTCCCCCTTTTAGAGTGATAAGATTTATTGTGTTGTGTATATTTTCTTGTCTCAAATAAAATCCAAGTTCTTTTCACCAACTCAGTTGTCTGTTGCAATTTCATTACAACCCCCAAATAAGTCCAGGTCTAGAACCAAGGGAGTGGGAGCGATTCGAACCGCTCAGGGAGTCAGAGGTGAAGCTGACCACACATACCACCCCTTACAGCCATGTACATAATTTCCCAAAATTCATCAGCACCATTCAGTCACCTGTACTGATAGGATACTCTTTCTTTAGCCTCGAGCATTTTCTGCTCATTTTTTAAGTAGTTGAAGATACGATTGCAAACAAATTTCAAAATCTTTATTCAGATAAAATTTATATTGACAGTTTTTATTTAGCAGTGAAGCCGTGTGTGTTTGTATGTATGTGTGTGTGAGTATACGTACATGTGTACATATGAATGTGAGGCAAAAGATACTACTGATTACACAATTTTTGTAGTTTTATAATTGATTTCTATGAACAGCAGAAATTGTATTAAGCTGAGAGAGAAAGCATCAATCCGCATTATAATTGAGTTCTGATGAAAGGTCATTGACCTGAAATGTTGGGCTGGATTTTCCCAGCGGAGGCAGGTTCACGTCGGATTCGTTATTTGGCGGGTTCCGGTCCCGCTGCCGGTTTCAGCCGCACTGAGATAACGATTTTCATTTAAATGGACTTATTAAGCCCACTGTGCACGTTAGCCGGCCCCATCAGTGGGTTCGGGTCTGCTGCTCGCCTCTGCTGACGTCTTCGATTCAGCTGCATTTAAGGGACCCATGCAGCCTTTCTGTTTTAGTAACTTTCTGATGCTCCTGAGTGCTATTCTTTGTGAGATGATTGCTCCAAGAACAAAGGCTTCTCCCCGCTTTGATGATGACTTCTTCCATGCTCTTGTGGAGGGAGTAAGAGGGCGCAAGGAGGTTCTGTTCCCCTCCAATGGATGGAGGAAGCCTCCTCAGCACACAAAGGCAGCCTGGCTGCAAATAGCTGAGGAGGTCAGTGCAAGGTCGGTGTGTGCACGCACCTGGGTTCAGTGCAGGAAAAGGTTCAATGACCTGGTGTGCTCAGCAAAAGTGAGGATAACATCACACTTACCTTCAATCTGCCTCCCATCCCTTCTCATCACCAGCACTCTGTATTGTCAACCTACTCCTGCACATCCCAACTTACCCTTACATCCCTTGCACCCTTAACCATCCCTCTCTCTCTATGTACAGAATCACTTCACCATTCTACTATGCACCCCTCACACTCGCTCTCACTGTTATGTAATGACAACAACTAACATCACACAGGGAGGGACCTTGGTATTGGCACCTCACTCCATCTTTGTCTCCCTCTAAGCATCAATGCTATGGATTGTCTACACTCACTCCAACATTCTCGCTTAAACTCCACTTGTGTCCTTCATTGCAGGAAAAGAGAGCCCACAATAAGATGGAGAGGGGGAGGACAGGAGAAGGCCCACCTTCGCTGGCGTATTTAACCAATGCTGAGGGGGCTGCTATCGAGAACGTCAGAAGTGCAGAAGAGCTGGAAGTGGGGGACGGAGAGAGGGGCGCAGCAGAGCAAGCTGGTGACCGAATAGATTTGCAACCCTCTCATTTAGATTTCATGAGTGACTGATATGGCATCTGATGTTCATACATGTTGAGTTCTGATCATCTGCACAATGGGATGTGCCTGTTACCTAAATATCACATGTCTAACTCATGTCTTTACTCCCCCACAGGACCATCAAGAACCCCCCTCCCCACTGTCCAGAAGGAAGAGCCAGACGACTCTTCAGAGGAAGCTGCAGCCTCTGAGGGACCAGCGTCAGCAGAAATGAGCGCACCCAGCACCAGCGCAGAGACGCACACCTCGGTGGGTCCTTTGCGAGATAGAGTAGTGTTGTCACCTGGTGTATCACAGCTCACAAGCGAGCATCAGCAGATGGTGGAGCTCCTAGCTCTGCTCTGCTGCATGTGGACGCTGTGCCTCTGGGGCCATCCAGAAGGAGAGCGCTGCTGGAGCTTCAGGAACAAGTGCAGGAGGCTCTGACAGGGTTTGCAACCACGATAACTGCAAGTGTGCAGAGAATGGAGGAGTCCATGTCAAACATGATCAATGCCATGGTGCACACAATGGCGAATGTAGGTCCTGCCATGGAAAGGATGGCAACCTCCATGGAGGACAAAATCGCCAGACGCAGCAGAACATGGTAACACTTCTAAATAGCTGGTCAACTATGGAGGATAGATGGGCATCTATTGAGGAGAGAAACCAAAGGTTCATGGACGTCCTTGTTATGAGGAATGTAAGCACAGAAATGGGTCCTCATGGCTCCACTGATGTGCAGCAAGGTGCTTTCCAGCCACTTGCTAGCAGTGAAGTGCTGATAACCAATGAGAGGGATGTTGGTGGTCGATAACAAGGAAGTGTGGGCTCCTCTCCAAGCGCTCACACTCCCATACCACCGCAGAGCCCTCGGTCAGAGCCCCAGATTCCTCACCCAACTGAGATGGCCATCTCAGCCCCTGCACAGCCGCAGGAAGAGTAGACTTTTGTGGAGCCCTCCCAGGCTCCCAAACCCAGAGGATGCCCGTCAAAGGCATCTAAGCAGGCGCAGCAGAGAAGTCAGCAAGCTGCCTCTACATCTGTTGAAGCCACAGGGGAGGCACCACGTAGAAATGATGACAAAGATTCAAAGAGTTGGCCTCATGTGTGCTCAGAAATAGCAGTTGCACAGTGAGGGGTCAGGACGCCTTCCATCTGCAGTGATGGCGGGGAGAGTGATAGGAATGCACAGTTTATTGTACAGATGCTGTATAGTGTGTAATGAAGGTCGTGCAAACACTCATATCCATGTGCCAGCCACATGTGTTTGCAGCGTAAAGTTACGCGAATCTGGCATGGATTAGTGTATCGCTTGCCTCACGGCCTGCAATGTGCCCGCGTGCTGGTGGCACTGGCACAGCCGCCTCCGCAAGGTCTTCCTCATCTGCTGCCTTATTCATCTCCTCTTCCTCCTCCTCAGTGACTGTGCGCTGTGCCACTTGTTCCTCAGGCAGCGGTAAGCCATGCTGCAGTGCGATGTTGTGCGCAGACCACGATGATTCTGGACACCCTGGCTGGTGCATACTGTAGGGCTCCACCAGATCTGTCCAGGCATCTGAATTGTATTTTGAGCAAGCCTATGGTTTGCTCTATGATGCTTCTGGTGGAAATGTGGCTCTCATTGTAGCGCTCCTCAGCTTCATTTGATGGCCTCCTCATCGATGTCATTAGCTTCAGGGCATAGCCCTTGTCTCCAAGGAGCTATCTGGAAAGTTGGGTTGGCGGATTGAACAGCTGAGGCACAGTGGACTGTTGCAGGGTGAATGAGTCATGGCAACTGCCAGGGAACTTGGTGCAAACATGCATAATGTTCTTCCTGTGGTTACAAACCAGCTGGACATTAAGGGAGTGGAAGCCCTTGTGGTTCACAAATACAGCTGGGTTGTGATGGGGTGCCCTAATGCCCTAATGTGTGCAGTCTACGACACCCTGCACCCTTGGGAAGCCTGCCATATTTGCAAAGCCAACCGCATGCGTGGTAACACTTGCTTCATCCATTGAGAAGTCGATGTAATTGTACGACTTGGCAAACAGGGTATCGGAAACCTGCGTGCTGCAACTGTGTGCGGCTGACTGGGAAATGCCGTTGATGTCTGCTGCTGATCCCTGGAAGGACCCTGAAGCAAAGAAGTTGAGTGTGGTGGTGACTTTGACAGCTACTGGTAAGGAGTGTCCACCCGCTCCTCTGGGCTGCAGGTCTTGGTGCAGCATTGTGCAGATGTCTGCGACTACCTCGCGTGAAAGTCTCAGCCTCCTTTGGCACTGTTGCTCGCTCATGTTGAGGAAGCTCATCCTCGGCCTGTAAACCCTGTGTTGGGGGTATCTCCTGTGGCGAGGTGCAGCCCTGTACTGACGCCCTCTGCCCTGTGCAGCATTAGGTGGCTCAGGAGAAGGGTGGCGCTCCTGTTGTTGGTGCTGCTGGTGTGCCTGGTCCTGCTGTTGCCACGACTGCTCGTCCTCCGATTCTGTGGACCAGGTTGAGAGGGTATAAATGGTTCCCATCCTGCTGGTATATATCTCAGTTGAGGAAGAGATGTTATAAGCGCTCAGTCAATGTGGGTAGAGGTTATTCCAAGAGGTCGCAGTGCATATGGATCTCAGAATAAACACTTACAACCTCAATAGACCTGTAAAATGTGTTCCCAATCCTCAAAACAGAAAGCTCTGGCATCTGAAAGTGAACTCATGTTGCAGGCCAGCTCATGTAGCGAGAGGATTCGAGTACAGGAACAAGGATGTTTGCTGCAGTTGTACAGGGCCTTGGTGAGACCACACCTTGAGTATTGTGTGCAGTTTTGGTCGCCTTATCTGAGGAAGGATGTTCTTGCCATGGAGGAAGTGCAGCGAAGATTCACCAGGCTGATACCTGGGATGGCAGGAATGACGTATGAGGAGAGATTAGGTCGATTGGGCTTATACTCGCTGGAGTTTAGAAGAATGAGAGGGGATCTCATTGATACTTATAAAATTCTAACAGGACTAGACAGACTAGATGCAGGAAGGATGTTCCCGATGGCGGGGGAGTCCAGAACCAGGGGTCACAGTCTAAAGATAAGGGGTAAGCCATTTAGGACAGAGATGAGGAGGAATTTCTTCACCCAGAGAGTGGTGAACCTGTGGAATTCTCTACCACAGAAGGCAGTTGAGGCCAATTCATTAAATATATTCAAGAAGGAGTTAGATATATTTCTTAAGGCTAAAGGGATCAAGGGATATGGGGAGAAGCTAGGGATAGGGTACTGAGTTTGGATGATCAGCCATGATCTCATTGCATGGCGGAGTAGGCTCGAGGGGCCGAATGGCCTACTCCTGCTCCTATCTTCTATGTTTCTATGCTGCAGTTGCAGCTGTCAATTATTCAGCGAGTTGCTGAACCCGGCACAATCAGCTGGCGTGTTTGTCGAACGACGTGCTACACGCTGAAAATGTTGTAAAATTGAAAAAACCTATAAAAATAGGATTAGCTAGGTAGTTAACAAGCTGTTAACTGCCTTAAGTGGCTCTCCCGCCGCTTGTTGTATAGTCTGATCAGAAGTCACAGACCTGACACTTTGTAAATTTGCATGGAGGCGGGTTGGCGGCAGGTTCGCCATTTTGATTTTAACTCCAGACCCACCTCCAAACCCGCCCTCTGAGCACTGGCAAAATCACAGCCGTTAACTCTGTTTCTCTCTCCACAGATGCTGCCTGACCTGCTGAGTATTTCCACCATTTTCTGTTTTTATTTCAGATTTCCAGCATCTGCAGTATTTTGCTTTCACATTATAATTGAGTTCATTTCTCAAACATATAGTTGAACTTTGAAGCAAACTACCTCTAATTATCTCATCTTATTATCATCATGTTGTGTTCACAGTGAGGAAAGGTAAATATTCTAGTTGTTAACAACCATCAGAGACAGAATGATAAGCCAAGCATCTTTCCTCATGTAATTTGTTTTTTCAAGTAAAACCAAATGAGTTGAATTTTTAAAGCTCTAATTACTATCTGTGTTTTGTTCACAGTTAGTAGCTAGAATGTTTACATTTTCTTACAGCATAAGAGAGACAGACAGACAGAGATATAGGGGATGATTCTAACTCTGCCAGACCGGTAGAAACTGGGTGGGTAGGCAGTTAAAATCGTACAGGTTCCTTACTAACTGGAAAGCCACCAAGAACCCAAATTCTGAATTTTATCCTGGGAGGCAAGGAAACCCGTCCATAGCCAGCAGGTCCTTCTTTACATATGCATGTCAAGTCACGACTAAGGGAGTGCTGCTCTGTCGGAGGTGCCGTCTTTTGGATGAGACGTTAAACCGAGGCCCCATCTGCTCTTTCAGGTGGACACAAAAGATCTCGTGGCACTATTTGAAGAAGAGCAGCGGAGGTCTGGAAAATAGGTTGTGCTGCTTTTTTTCAGTGCAATTCGTCCGAAATCGGCCAACCCAGTGCAAAAGCTCACGGAATTTTAAGCACAAATTACATTCAGCTCAAATCGAGTTTCCGCGATCTGTTGTGCTCGTTTAAATAACATCATGGTAGAAGCTGGCCCCGCCCACAAAACTGACCACCCCCCCAATCGAATTAGTCACCATTGGGAGTTTCCACTAATTGCACTCGTTTGTGGGCCTAAAAGTTGGCTTTTAAAATTAAGCTGGTTCTTTTGGGTGCAAGGACACTAATAAGCACCTTTTTAAAGCTTTTGAGTATCATTTTTTTTTATTTACTAAGAAACAGACTACTGTACACTAATATAACTAACAAATGGTTCTGTATAGTTTTTTTTAGTTATTTTCAGTTATTTAAAATTGCTTTACTCACAGGTGGTAAATTGACACTATGATTTAAAAAGGCTTATCTTTTGTGATAAACCTATTTTCAGCTGTGTTAATCAAACTGCACCAAGTTACCACTTTTGAATATATCAAGGAATATTTTTTAAAGCAAATTTTTTTTTAAAACTTACATTCTAAAATGCTGCCTCATTGCTCTGATTCATGGCAGATTTTACATTTGGTGATATGCAAATGAGTTTGAGCAGAATCTTGAGAATAAATAACATTTCTCAAAATTAGCACAATTTTGGGCGCAATTTGTGCCCGTATCGCCGATTGCGCCCAAATCCGGAAACTCTACCCCCTTATGTCCACGCATACTTCCTGTCAACTTATTTTGTAGTATTAATTCCGATGCCCACTTTTAAAATGGAACTTGACCTTGTCAACTTGTCATGCTGTAATTACACCTTCTCCCCAGTGGAGGCGCTGCAATGTCATTACTAGCAGCAAGTTATAATTACAAGGTGACATGTTTACATAGGCAATTTCCATTATAAATGTGGATATACGTGTTTATAATGGCAATTTATAAAAATACAGACAGAATGCAGTGCTTTAAATTGGGGACTGAAGTAGTATCTGCACACCCTAGTTCGTTATCCCCGACCTCTAATCCTGCTTCACCTGAAGACTACACTTTGTCTTGACGCCCAGTGAGCAGCACCATGGGAGATCAACCATTTTTGTAAAAAAAAGGGTATGACTTTAACATGGGGACTGAATTATGTATGACTGCAGGATCCGATTATCCCCCACCCTCAAGCCCCGCTTCAACTAAAGACTACACTTGGTCTTGACTTCCTATGTGTAATGCACCAGTTCTCATTGAGTGTTAATGATCACAACAAACCTTGCACAACTGTGTGCAGTGTACAAGTACATTAGTCAGACATGAGCTCATTAGCACGAGCCTAGAACAAGCAGTGATCTGAGCACATGCAATAATTAATCTGTTCTTCATAATTCCATTCAAAACACTAGAAGTAAAACAAAATCAGATTGTGTTATATCATTTCCATATTATGTCCTTAAGTGAAGACCTTCTTTATTTGACTTGATCTCATTCATATCATTCTAAAAACAGGCTTTAAAACAGCAGTTTCTTGGAGTTGACTTCTTCATCACTTCCACTCCACCTTCTTCCATCTTTATAACATTTTCCACCTACACCTCATCTCCTGGCGCCGCGGGGACTGGAGTACATCATCACACCAGCCAACAAAATTTTAATTTAATTTGTTAAGTTTTATTTAAAGTTTTATTAGTTACAGTTGATTTGTTTAATCGCCCAATCTCCTTCCTCTGCTGCTGAGATTCTATTTCAAGCCTTTATTACCTCTAGGCTTAATTTCTCTAATGCTCTCATAGACAGCCCCTCTGCTTTTACATTCCAAAAACAGCAACTCGTTTGGAATGATATGCCCTTGCCCATTCAGAACCCTGCAGTTCCATTACCCGAATTCTTGATGGACTCCACTAGCTCCTCAGTCCTCTATGAATTAATTTCAAGATCCTTATCCTGATCTTCAAATGCCTCCACATTAAATCAATGACCTCCTTCATTGCTATGCTCCATCTCTCGCCCTTCTGACAATGGTATACTGTATTCCTTATTTCCTGTCTTATTAGTTCCAACATTGGCGGCTACTCTTTCAAACACCATACCCCTATCCTCTGGAACTCTCTACAAAAATCCCTGTGCTATACCTTCACCCTCCCTACTTCAAAAGCCTACTAGAGACTTTGCTCTCCAAACTTGTTCCATTCATTATTTTCCTTCCTGTTTGGTTCTGCTTCATTTTCTGGTCTTTGAAGGACTCTTAGATGTCTTTCTGACATTGAGAGGGTTATATAGATGCAACAACAGCAACTTGTATTTATATAGCACCTTTAACATAGTAAAACATTCCAAGGCGCTGCACAGGAGTACTGTCAGACAAAATATTTGACACCGAGCTACAGAAGGACTAGTATTTTAAACTTAAATAAGGGCAATTATGAGGGCATGAAAGCAGAGCTAGCTAAGCTGAACTGGCAAATTAGGTTAAGAGATAGGTCAATAGAGTTGCAGTGGCAGACATTTAAGGGGATATTTCAGAATACACAGAATATATACATTCCAACGAGAAAGAAAAATTACAAGGGGATGACCCAGCATCCGTGGTTAACTAAAAAAGTTAAAGATAGTATCAAACTTAAAGAAAAAGCATATAATTGTGCAAAGATGGGTGGCAGGTCAGAAGATTGGACAGAATATAAAAAACAGAATGACTAAAAGATTAATAAGGAGAGAAAAATTAGAGCACGAGAGAAAGCTAGCTAGAAATATAAAAACAGATAGTAACAGTTTCTATAGATAATTAAAAAAGAAGAGTTAACAAAGTGAGTGCTGGTCCTATAGAAAGTGAGCCTGGGGAATTAATAATGGAAAATAAGGAGATGGCAGTTGAGCTGAACAGGTATTTTGCATCGGTCTTCACTATAGAGGATACAAGTAACATCCCAGAAATAGCTGTAAATCAGGAAATGGAAGGGAGGGAGGAACTCAAGAAAATTACAATTACCAGGGAAGTGGTACTGAGCAAATTGTTGGAGCTGCAGGCTGACAAGTCCCCGGGTCCTGATGGACTTCATCCTAGGGTCTTAAAAGAAGTGGCTAGTGAGATAGTTGATACATTGGTCTTAATTTTCCAAAATTCCCTAGATTCGGGGAAGGTTCCATTAGATTGGAAAATAGCGAATGGAACTCCTTTATTCAAAAAGGGAGGGAGATAGAAAGCAGGAAACTACAGGCCAGTTAGGTTAACATCTGTCATAGGGAAGATGTTAGAAGCTATTATTAAAGATGTTATAGCAGGGCACTTAGAGAAGTTCAAGGTAATCAGGCAGAGTCAACATGGTTTTGTGAAAGGGAAATCATGTTTAACCAATTTATTGGAGTTCTTTGAGGAAGTGACATGTACTGTGGTTAAAGGGGAGCCGGTGGATGTACTGTACTTAGATACCTCGGTGCACTTGGATGTAATCTCCGGATACATAGAAACATAGAAGATAGGAGCAGGAGTAGGACATTCGGCCCCTCGAGCCTGCTCCGCCATTCAATGTGATCATGGCTGATCATCCAAATTCAGTACCCGGTCCCTGCTTTCTCCCCATACCCCTTGATCCCTTTAGCCTTAAGAAATATATCCAACTCCTTCTTGAATATATTTAATCAATTGGCCTCTACTGCCTTCTGTGGTAGAGAATTCCACAGGTTCACCACTCTCTGGGTGAAGAAATTCCTCCTCATTTCTGTCTTAAATGGCATACCCTTTATCCTTAGACTGTGACCCCTGGTTCTGGACTTCCCGACCATCGGGAACATCCTTCCTGCATCTAGTCTGTCCAGTCCTGTCAGAATTTTATAAGTTTCAATGAGATCCCCTCTCATTCTTCTAAACTCCAGCGAGTACAAGCCCAATCGACCCAATCTCTCCTCATACGTCATTCCTGCCATCCCAGGTATCAGCCTGGTGAACCTTCGCTGAACTCCTTCCATGGCAAGAACATCCTTCCTCAGATAAGGCGACCAAAACTGCACACAATACACAAGATGTGGTCTCACCAAGGCCCTGTACAACTGCAGCAAGACATCTTTGTTCCTGTACTCAAAGCCTCTCGCTACGAAGGCCAACATACCATTTGCCTTCTTAGCCGCCTGCTGCACCTGCATGCTTATCTTCAGCGACTGGTGCACAAGGACACCCAGGTCTCGTTGCACTTCCCCTTCGCCCAATCTATTGCCATTCAGATAATAATCTGCCTTCCTGTTTTTGCCACCAAAGTGGATAACCTCACATTTATCCACATTATATTGCATCTGCCATGCTTCTGCCCAGTCAGATAGGCGGCTCCCTCTCCCCGCCGTGCTCTGAGGCAGGAGGAGACGACTCTGACTTCCAAGAAGCTGGGCCTGGGTGGAGTGCTGAAATGTGCCGATCACTTTCACATTCTGTGCATTTTGCATCTACCTTGCAATTCTTAGCGAGATGGATTGTGGAGGATCAGCACTTGAAACATATAGAGTTCTCTTTGAGATACTGTTTGCGGTCTTCCAGGGACTTCTCTCTGAAGCTGCGGCACTTCTTTAATGGATGGGGCTTGTTGTGGATGGGGCATTGTTTGCTCATATCCTCGGATTTCTTCTGATCCCTTGTGTTCTCGGTTGAAGACACTTGCGTTTTGTGGACAGATATTGGTGTCTTTCCATGTCTGTCAAACTTGTCTCTTCTGGCAAGTGCTGTGTGGGAAGAGTCATAGGCCTAGAAATTCAGTTTGGGCCCACCAGCTGGCTAGCGCCCAAAAGTTAGCGCTGGGCGCGGAGCCAGTTGCGACCGTCAGAAATTCAGTTTTAGCGCCCCAAGTCGGAACCGGGCGCTATTCCAGGGTGTGCCCGCCCCCGCTTGGGGCGCTGAAACTGAATTTCAGCGCTCTAGCTGCCACTGCGCCACTCGATGCGGTGCGGCAGGCTGCGGTACTGCAGGCCTCCTCCTTCTCTTAAGGAGGAGGTGCCTGCAACGGCCGGAGCCCCGATCGCGAGTGCCGGCAAAAGAGCCCGGCACAACGGAGAAGTGCCGGGCTCCACGGAAACCAGCCGGCAATGTCGCGGGGGGGGGGGGGGGTGGAGGAGGCCGGGGAAGGAGTTGCGAGCAGGCGGCCGCCGAAAAAGCGGCCGGCTGCACCTCCACCTTAAAGCGCCCCGCTAAGGCTGCAGTAAGGACCCGGTTTCCCGATGTTGTTAGCGGCCGCCACGGAAGAGGCGGCTGCTACTGAAGGTGGGGGTCAGGGCGGTAGCGGGGCGGAACCGGGGCACTGCGCACACCGATGATGTCATCGGTGCCGGCGCAGCGCTACCGGCTACCGCCGCCATTACCGCGGCCCTCAAAATCAGCGCTACCACCCCTACTGGCGCAGAAGCCCTCTTTGGGCTGTAATTGGGCGCAAAGCCCACCGAATTTCTAGGCCTTAGAGTCATAGAGTCATAAAGTTATACAGCACAGAAAGAGGCCCTTCGGCCCATCGTGTCTGCGCCGTCCACCAAGCCCTGTCCAATCTAATCCCATTTTCCAGCATTTGGTCCATAGCCTTGTATGCAATGGCATTTCAAGTGCTCATCCAAATGCTTCTTGAATGTTGTGAGGGTTCCTGCCTCTACCACCCTTTCAGGCAGTGAGTTCCAGACTCCAACCACCCTCTGGGTGAAAAAGTTCCTCCTCAAATCCCCTCTAAACCTCCTGCCCCTTACCTTGAATTTATGCCCCCTTGTTATTGACCCCCCTACTAAGGGGAAAAGTTCCTCTTTATCTACCCTATCTATGCCCCTCATCATTTTGTACACCTCAATCAGGTCCCCCCTCAGCCTTCTTTGCTCCAAGGAAAACAACCCCAGCCTGTTTAGTCTTTCTTCATAGCTGAGGCGCTCCATCCCAGGTAACATCCTGGTGAATCTTCTCTGCACCCTCTCCAAAGCAATCACATCCTTCCTATAGTGAGGCGACCAGAACTGCACACAGTACTCCAGCTGTGGCCTTACCAGCGTTTTGTACAGCTCCATCATAACCTCCCTGCTCTTATATTCTATGCCTCGGCTAATGAAGGCAAGTATCCCATATGCCTTTTTAACCACCTTATCTACCTGTTCCGCTGCCTTCAGGGATCTATGTACATGTACACCAAGGTCCCTCTGACCCTCTGTACTTCCTAGGGTCCTACCACTCATTGTATATTCCCTTGCCTTATTTGTCCGTCCAAAATGCATCACCTCGCACTTTTCAGGGTTAAATTCCATTTGCCACTTTTCCGCCCATCTGACCAACCCGTTTGTATCGTCCTGTAGCCTGAGGCTTTCCTCCTCGCAATTTACCACCCCACCAATTTTCGTGTCATCTGCGAACTTACTGATCATACCTTTTACATTCTCATCCAAATCATTTATGTAGATCACAAACAGCAAGGGACCCAGCACCGATCCCTGAGGTACCCCACTGGACACAGGCTTCCAGTCACAAAAGCAACCTTCGACCATCACCCTCTGCCTCCTGCCACTCAGCCAGTTTAGGATCCAACGTGCCAAGGCACCCTGGATCCCATGGGCTCTTACCTTCTTGACCAGTCTCCTATGCGGGACTTTGTCAAAAGCCTTACTGAAGTCCATGTATACCACATCCACCACATTTCCCTCATCCACACACCTAGTCACCCCCTCGAAAAATTCAATCAGATTGGTCAGACATGATTTACCCTTGACAAAGCCATGCTGACTATCCCCGATTAATCCTTGCCTCTCCAAGTGGTGACTAATTTTGTCCCTCAGAATTTTTTCCAATAATTTCCCTACCACAGATGTTAGGCTCACTGGCCTGTAATTCCCTGGTTTATCCCTGCTACCCTTCTTGAATAATGGTACTACGTTAGCTGTTCTCCAGTCGTCTGGTACATCCCCTGTGGCCAGAGAGGTTCTGAAAATTTGTGTCAGAGCCCATGCAATCTCCTCCTTTGCCTCACACAGCAGCCTGGGATACATCTCGTCCGGGCCTGGGGATTTATCCACTTTTTGGCCTGCTAAAACCGCTAGTACCTCCTCCCTCTCGATGCTAATATGTTCAAGCATATCACAGTCCCCTTGCCCGATTTCTATGTCTACATCGTCTTTCTCCATAGTGAACACAGATGCAAAAAATTCATTTAAAACCCCGCCTACATCATCTGGCTCTACACACAGATTGCCACTTTGGTCCCTAATGGGCCCTACCCTTTCCCTGGTTATCCTCTTGCCCTTAATATACTTATAAAACACCTTAGGATTTTCCTTTATTTTGCTCGCCAGTGTTATTTCATGGCCCCTCCTCGCTCTCCTAATTTATTTTTTAAGTATGCCCCTGCACTTTTTATACTCCTCTAGGGCTTCCTCCGTCTTTAGTCTTTTGTAACTGCCAAAACCCCCCTTTTTTTCCTAATGCATTTTTGTATATCCCTTGTCATCCAAGGTTCCCTTTGCTTGTTGGTCCCACCCTTGACCTTTACGGGAACATGTTGGCATTGTACTCTCTCTATTTCCCTTCTGAAAGTCTCCCACTGCTTTGATGTGGATTTTCCTATAAGTAGCTGCTCCCAGTCCACTTTGGCCAGATCCTGCCTTATCATATTAAAATCGGCCGTCCCCCAATTTAGAACCCTTATTTCCGGGCCGTCTTTGTCTTTTTCCATGACCACCTTAAATCTCACCGAATTATGGTCACTGTCGCCAAAATGCTCTCCTGCTGACACTTCCACCACTTGCCTGGCTACATTCCCTAGAATTAGGTCCAGTACTGCCCCCTCTCTTGTAGGACTTTCTACATGTTGGCTCAAAAAGCTCTCCTGGATGCACTTTAAGAATTCTGCACCCTCTAAGCCTTTCACACTCTGACTATCCCAATTTATATTGGGGAAGTTGAAATCCCCCACTATTATTACCCTATTATTTTCGCACTTCTCTGAGATTTGCCTACATATCTGTTCCTCTATCTCCCCCTGACTGTTTGGGGGCCTATAGTACACTCCCAGCAAAGTGCTTGCCCCCTTTTTGTTTTTAAGTTCTACCCATATGGCCTCATTTGAAGAACCCACTAATATATCATCCCTCCTTACAGCAGTGATTGACTCCTTAATTAATATTGCAACACCCCCTCCCCTTTTACACCCCCCTCTGTCTCGCCTGAAGATTCTGTACCCCGGAATATTGAGCTGCCAGTCCTGACCCTCCCTCAACCATGTCTCCGTGATAGCAACAATATCGTACTCCCATGTGTTCAACAACAACTTCAGTTCATCCACCTTATTTGCAAGACTCCTTGCATTAAAATAAATGCCTTCCAGCCTTGCCATATTCCCTTTTGCCTTCACATATTTGCTCTGCCTTCCCAGCTGACTTGTTTTTTCCTCCGTATTTGGCTGTAAATCACCCCCTACTATAGCTCCACTCTGTATCCCATCCCCCTGCCAAGTTAGTTTAAACCCCCCCCAACAGTGCTAGCAAACCTCCCCGCAAGGATATTGGTCCCCCTTTGGTTCAGGTGTAAACCGTCCGACTTGTACAAGTCCCACCTTTCCCAGAAGCAGACCCAGTGATCCAGGAAACTAAAGCCCTCCCTCCTGCACCATCCCTTTAGCCACGCATTCATCTGTTCTATCTTCCTATTCCTATACTCACTAGCACGTCGCACCGGGAGTAATCCAGAAATTACAACCTTTGAGGTCCTGCTCTTTAATCTTCTACCTAGCTCCCTAAATTCTTGCTGCAGGACCTCATCCCTCTTTTTACCTATGTCGTTGGTACCAATGTGGACCATGACCTCTGGCTGTTCGGCCTCCCCCTCCAGAATGCCCTGCAGCCGCTCAGTGACATCCTTGACCCTGGCACCAGGGAGGCAACAAACCATCCTGGATTCACGTCTACGGCCACAGAAACGCCTATCTGTTCCCCTTACTATAGAATCCCCTACCACTATTGCTCTCCCACTCTTTTTCCTCCCTTCCTGGGCAGCAGGAGCACCCCCAGTGCCAGGAAGTTGGCTGCTGCCGCCTTTCCCTGGTAAGTCATCCCCCCCCAACAGTATCCAAAGCGGTATACCTGGTTGAAAGGGGGGTGGCCACAGGGGTCCCCTGCACTACCTGCCTGCTTCTATTGTTCCACCTGGTGCAAGAGAAGAAGTTGAAGCTGGGGTCTGTCCTGGCTTTGGCTTCTCTACGGATGAAGTTGGCAAACACAGAGAATGGAGGGAAGGTAACGTTGTGCTCTAGCTTGAACCTTGACCCGAATGATGTCCACGTCTCCTGCAGATTGAATGGAAGCTTCTCAACAATGGGACTTACCCCTCTGGAAGTGTCTAAGTACGATAGGCCAGGTAGGTAGCCGTCCTGTTTTGCAGCTTCGAGTTCCAACAGCAGATCTCCAAGGTCGCGGAGCTTCTGGGGCTCCTTATTTGTCAACTTCGGAAAGTTCTCCAACCTGGCAAAGAGAGCCCTTTCAATGGCTTCAGGCGAGCCGTAAGGTGCCACATCAAAGATTATTGTGGATAATAAAAGCTCATGGTGTAGGGGGTAACATTGGGGCATACAAAACCATTCAAGCTTCATTCCCTTATTTTATAACAATATCTGAGACTCTTGATTCGATTATTGTTTTATAAATCATTTATAAACAAACTTACAACATAAGGAAGAATATAATAAGGGCGAAGAAGTGAGATTAGATAGCATGCGCACAAAGGCCTTCTGTGCTGTCATTTCTCTGATTCAATAGTTATCCATTATTCTCTAAAGAGCAGCCCTTCTCATTTTAGCACCTGTGGAGGATTTTTTTTGGATTCTTCTATTTTTTAGTTATATTTACATTTTAACATTATCAAGGTGGGACATTCTCAATTGTTCTGGTCTGCTATCTTCTATAATTTGCTAGGGTTAGATAGTGTAGCAGATGTAAAGTACACCTGTGCTGCCTAGGAAACAGTGTCAGTTTGTAATAGGGGCAGGAATGCACAGCTACAGTGTCCTCAGGTGGCCCAAATGAAAATGACGATCTTTGCAGAGAGGCAGCAGCACTCTTCAGTTTCTTATTGTTGCTTTACAAAGATAGAAGACTATTTTTTAATATTACGTTTTGTAGGTTACTACTGGTATAATCATTATTTTACATATTGTACTGTTAAGAAAACAACTGTTCCAACGCACTCCTGGCTGGCCTCCCACATGCCACCCTACAAAAACTTGATGTCATCCAAAACTTGGCTGCCCGTGTCCTACCTCATGCCAAGTCCCGTTCGCCCATCTCCCCTGTGTTCGCTGACCTACATTGGCTCCCGGGTAAGCAGCACCTCGATTTCAAAATTCTCATCCTTGTTTTCAAATCCCTCCATGGCCTCGCCCCTTCCTATCTCTGTAATCTCCTTCAGCCCCACAAACCACCCCCCCCCGCCAAGATATCTGTGCTCCTCTAATTCTGCCCTCTTGAGCATTCCTGCTTATATTCGTTCAACCTTTGATGACCGTGCCTTCTGTTGCCTAAGCCCTAAGCACTGGAATTCCCTGCCTAGATCTCTCCGCCTCGCTACCTCTCTTTCCTCCTTAAAACCTACCTCTTTGACCAAGCTTTTGGTCACCTGCCCTAACTTAGCATACGAACATACGAATTAGGAGCAGGAGTGGGCCACTCGGCTACTCGAGCCTGCTCCACCATTCAATAAGATCATGGCTGATCTGATTACTCCGCATTCCCACCTAACCCCGATAACCTTTCACCCCTTGCTTATCAAAAATCTATCTACCTCTGCCTTAAGAATATTCAAAGACTCTGCTTCCACTGCCCTCTGAGAAAGAGAGTTCCAAAGACTCACGACCCTCTGTGAGAAAACATTTCTTCTCATCTCTGTCTTAAATGGGCGACCCCTTACTTTTAAACAGTGTCTCCTAGTTCTAGATTCTCCCACAAGAGGAAACATCCTCTCCACATCCACCCTGTCAAGACCCCTCAGGATCTTATATGTTTCACTCAAGTCACCTCTTACTCTTCTAAACTCCAGCGGATACAAGCCTAGCCTGTCCAACCTTTCCTCATAAGACAACCCGCCCATTCCAGATATTAGTCTAGTAAACCTTCTCTGAACTGCTTCCAATGCATTTACATCCTTCCTTAAATAAGGAGACCTATACTGTACACAGTACTCCAGATGTGGTCTCACCAATGCCCTGTATAACTGAAGCATAACCTCCCTACTTTTGTATTCAATTTCCCTCGCAATAAGCGATAACATTCTATTAGCTTTCCTAATTACTTGCTGTACCTGCATACTAACCTTTTGCGATTCATGCACTAGGACACCCAGATCCCTCTGCATCTCAGAGCTCTGCAATCTCTCACCATTTAGATAATATGCTTCTTTTTTATTCTTCCTGACGAAATGGACAATTTCACATTTTCCTACATTATACTCCCTTTGCTAAATCTTTGCCCACTCACTTAATCTATCTATATCCCTTTGTAGCCTCCTTATGTCCTCTCCTTACTTTCCTACATATCTTTGAATCATCAGCAAATTTAGCAACCATACCTTCGGTCCCTTCATCCAAGTCATTTATATAAATTGTAAAAAGTTGAGGCCCCAACACTGATCCCTGTGGCACACCACTCGTTACATCTTGCCAACCAGAAAATGACTCATTTATGCCTACTCTCTGTTTCCTGTTAGCTAGCCAATTTCCTGGCACTGGGGGTGCTCCTGCTGCCCAGGAAGGGGGGAAAAAGAGTGGGAGAGCAATAGTGGTAGGGGATTCTATAGTAAGGGGAACAGATAGGTGTTTCTGTGGCCGTAGACGTGAATCCAGGATGGTTTGTTGCCTCCCTGGTGCCAGGGTCAAGGATGTCACTGAGCGGCTGCAGGGCATTCTGGAGGGGGAGGGTGGACAGCCAGTGGTCGTGGTCCACATTGGTACCAATGACATAGGTAAAAAGAGGGATGAGGTCCTGCATCAAGAATTTAGGGAGCTAGGTAACAGATTAAAGAGCAGGACCTCAAAGGTTGTAATCTCTGGATTACTCCCAGTGCCACGTGCTAGTAAGTATAGGAATGGGAGGATAGAGCAGATGAATGCGTGGCTAAAGAGTTGGTGTAGGGGGGAGGGTTTTACTTTCCTGGATCACTGGGCCTGCTTCTGGGAAAGGTGGGACTTGTACAAGTCGGACGGGTTGCACCTGAACCAGAGCGGGACAAATATCCTTGCGGGGAGGTTTGCTAGCACTGTTGGGGGGTGTTTAAACTAACTTGGCAGGGGGATGGGATACAGGGGGGAGCTGAAATAGGGGGGGATGTGCTGCCAATTATAGAGAAAAAAACAAGTCAGCTTGGTAGGCAGGGCAAATATATAAGGGCAAGGCTGGATGGCATCTATTTTAATGCAAGGAGTCTTGCAAATAAGGTGGATGAACTGAAGGTGTTGATAAACACATGGGAGTATGATATTGTTGCTATCACGGAGACATGGTTGAGGGAGGGGCAAGACTGGCAGCTCAATATTCCGGGGTACAGAATCTTCAGGCGAGACAGAGGGGGAGGTATAAGAGGAGGGGGTGTCGCAATATTAATTAAGGAGTCAATTACTGCAGTAAGGAGGGATGATATATTAGCAGGGTCCTCTAATGAGGCCATATGGGTGGAGCTTAAAAACAAAAAGGGGGCAAGCACTTTGCTGGGAGTGTACTATAGGCCTCCAAACAGTCAGGGGGAGATAGAGGAACAGATATGTAGGCAAATCTCAGAGAAATGTGCAAATAATAGGGTAATAATAATGGGGGATTTCAACTTCCCCAATATTAACTGGGATAGTCAGAGTGTGAAAGGCTCAGAGGGTGTAGAATTCTTAAAGTGCATCCAGGAGAGCTTTTTGAGCCAGCATGTAGAAAGTCCTACAAGAGAGGGGGCGGTACTGGACCTAATTCTAGGGAATGTGGCCGGCCAAGTGGAAAAAGTGCTAGTAGGTGAGCACTTTGGTGATAGTGACCATAATATGGTAAGATTTAAGGTGGTCATGGAAAAGGACAGGGATGGGCCGGAAATAAGGGTTCTAAATTGGGGGAAGGCCGATTTTAATAGGATAAGGCAGGATCTGGCCAAAATGGACTGGGATCAGCTACTTGTAGGAAAATCCGCATCGGAGCAATGGGAGGCTTTCAGAAGGGAGATTGAGATCATACAATGGCAACATGTTCCCGTAAAGGTCAAGAGTGGTTCCAAAAACCACAGGGAACCGTGGATGTCAGGGGATATACGAGAATGGATTAGGAAAAAAAGGAGGGCTTTTGGTAGGTACAAAAGGCTAAAGACGGAGGAAGCCCTAGAGGAGTACAAAAAGTGCAGGGGGATACTTAAAAAAGAAATTAGGAGATCAAGGAGGGGCCATGAAATAACACTGGCGAGCAAAATAAAGGAAAATCCGAAGATGTTTTATAAGTATATTAAGGGTAAGAGGATAACTAGGGAAAAAATAGGGCCCATTAGGGACAAAAGTGGCAATCTGTGTGTGGAGCCGAAAGATGTAGGAGGGGTTCTAAATGAATTTTTTGCATCTGTTTTCACTATGGAGAAGGACGATGTAGACATAAAAATAGGGCGGGGGGACTGTGATATGCTCGAACATATTAACATCGAGAGGGAGGAGGTATTGGCGGTTTTAGCTGGCCTAAAAATGGATAAATCCCCAGGCCTGGATGAAATGTATCCCAGGCTGCTGTGTGAGGCAAAGGAGGAGATTGCGGGGGCTCTAACACATATATTCAGGACCTCTCTGGCCACAGGGGATGTGCCAGAGGACTGGAGAACCGCTAATGTAGTACCATTATTCAAGAAGGGTAGTAGGGAAAAACCGGGGAACTACAGGCCAGTGAGCCTAACATCAGTGGTAGGAAAATTATTGGAAAAAGTCCTGAGGGACAAAATTTGTCTCCCCTTGGAGAGGCAAGGATTAATCAGGGATAGTCAACATGGCTTTGTCAAGGGAAGATCATGTCTGACTAATTTGATTGAATTTTTTGAGGGGGTGACTCGGTGTGTGGATGAGGGAAATGTGGTGGATGTGGTATACATGGATTTCAGTAAGGCCTTCGATAAAGTCCCGCACAGGAGGCTGGTCAAGAAGGTAAGAGCCCATGGAATCCAGGGTGCCTTGGCACATTGGATACAAAACTGGCTTAGTGGCAGAAGGCAGAGGGTGATGGTCGAAGGTTGTTTTTGTGACTGGAAGCCTGTGGCCAGTGGGGTACCACAGGGATCGGTGCTGGGTCTCTTGCTGTTTGTGGTCTACATTAATGACTTGGATATGAATGTAAAGGGTATGATCAGTAAGTTCGCGGATGATACAAAAATTGGTAGGGTGGTAAATAGCGAGGAGGGTAGCCTTAGTCTGCAGGACGATATAGATGGGTTGGTCAGATGGGCGGAACAGTGGCAAATGGAATTTAACCCGGAAAAGTGCGAGGTGATGCACTTTGGGGGGACTAACAAGGCAAGGGAATACACAATGAATGGAAAGACCCTAGGCAAGACGGAGGGTCAGAGGGATCTGGGTGTGCAAGTACACAGATCCCTGAAGGCGGCGGAACAGGTGGATAAGGTGGTAAAAAAGGCATATGGGATACTTGCCTTCATTAGCCGAGGCATTGAATGTAAGAGCAAGGAGGTTATGATGGAGCTGTATAAAACACTGGTTAGGCCACAGCTGGAATACTGTGTGCAGTTCTGGTTGCCACACTACAGGAAGGATGTGATCGCGTTAGAGAAGGTGCAGAGGAGGTTCACCAGGATGTTACCAGGGCTGGAGCGCTTCAGCTATGAAGAGAGACTGGGCAGATTGGGTTTGTTTTCCTTGGAGCAGAGGAGGCTGAGGGGGGACATGATTGAGGTGTACAAAATTATGAGGGGCATAGATAGGATGGATGCTGAGGAGCTTTTTCCCTTAGTAGAGGGGTCAATAACTAGGGGGCATAGATTCAAGGTAAAGGGCGGGAGGTTTAGAGGGGATTTGAGAAAGAACTTTTTCACCCAGTGGGTGGTTGGAGTCTGGAACTCACTGCCTGAAAGGGTTGTGGAGGCAGAAACCCTCACAACATTTAAGAAGCATTTGGATGAGCACTTGAAATGCCATAGCATAAAAGGCTACGGGCCAAATGCTGGAATATGGGATTAGATTAGACAGGGCTTGATGGCCGGCGCGGACACGATGGGCCGAAGGGCCTCTATCCGTGCTGTATTACTCTATGGCCTAGAAATTGAGTTTTGGCTTAGCCAGGGCTTTAGCGCCGGAAGTTAGTGCCGGCGCTAAGTCCCCCTGCGCGCGCCAAAAATTCAGCAGGGCCGCGCCCAAACGGCTGCCGGCGCTACTGAAGGGTCTTTGCGGCGGTAAATCGGCGCTAACTGCCGTTTCGCGCCGCAATTCCGGCGCTGTGGCACCCGATGCGGTGCGGCAGGCTCAGGAAGTGCAGGCCTCCTCCTTCCCTTAAGGAGGAGCTGCCTGCACCCGATCGCGGCCCGCGAAAATCTTTTAAAAAATGAGCCCGGCACCTCGGACAAGTGCCGGGCTTGCTTCTGTTCCGGGGGGGGGGGGGGGAAGTCCGGGGAGGGAGCTGCGGCCAGGCGGCCGGCGGGAAAGCGGCCGGCCGCCGCGGGGCCTTTAATGCGCCGGCGCAAAGACTCGTAAGACTCTGTTGCCAGAGTCTTAGTTGCGGCTGTCACGGGCGAGGCGGCCGCAACTGAATTTCGGCGCTGGGGCCCGTCGGCATGGCAACCGGGACGCTGCGCACACCGATGACGTCATCGGTGCCGGCGCAGCGCTACCGGTCTACCGCGGCGTAAATGCCCCAGGCAATTTCGGCGCCGGCGCCAAATGCAGCGCTAGGCCCTCTAGCGCCGCAAAATCGGCGCTAAGGGCACTCAATTTCTAGGCCTATGACTCTAACGATGTAGGAGCCTATGTCATATTAGATCACATACAACACTTGCAGTACTACTGATTTTCTTCCTCACAGTCCTACAGGAGAATTTAGGGGGTAAAATTCAACTTAGGAGGGGGTGCAAAATGGGTGGTTACAGATTGGTTGCCTGTTATATACCCTGCCCATTTTCCTTTCCATTGACTTCGTTGAGATTATAATGGCTGGCGTATCCGTGCCCGTGTCAAATAGAATTTTACCCCCTTAGTGTCAGGAATATATTATTTAGCTTTTGGTATATTTCTCATGATTTGCTGCATAATTGCCGAAGGCTGGATCACATGTTATGACAAATATACACCCACATATATAATGATCACAATAGCCCTCCATTGATACTGTAATTCTGTTGTGGTGACATCATAGTTAGCTATCACAGTCATCAATCAATGTCATTTTGATTCTATTTATAGAACTGTTTCAAAATATACATGTTGTTGTGCTGATGTCCCTACTCAAGAGCTGTGAAAGTTGGCTGCTGCATGTAAGTGACATGAATCTTGCCATTCATGTGAAAATGTCTCATGTAATAATATTGGGCGGCCTGCTGGTGGCACTGTCCAGGGAGAGTATAAATACTCGGGCATGGGCCCAGCTTGTGCAGGACATTCTTTAATAGGAACTAGTGAAGGACACAACTAGATCTCCATGTTGAAAAACAGTTGATTAAAGCCTTGTTTAATACTCAGACCAAGTGCCTAGTAGTTTTCTTACGTCAGTAAGTACATCAGTTGATAGAGAAATTCCATATGCGATGCACCATGGAATTTTTATCAAGTAGCAGGACAAGATTCCCAACTGTAACACCTTGTCCAGAGCAGGACTGAGGCTATGTTGCTAAAGGTACAAATTGGATTTGCCAAGACGCTTGATAAGAATATCAGATAATTTATTCCCAGGGCTGCAGTATACTTATAGCTAAAGACAGGAAAACAGTTCAGTCCTGGCCAATGAAAGCACTTCAAAGAAACTCTGAATCAAAATTGCCTGGAAAGTCACAGTTAAGGTATGGAGAGTGGAATGGAGAATGTAGTCTATGATGGATCTTGGCAATACAAAGAAATCAGCATTGAGTACAGCAAGATCCCACAAATAACAACTAGATGAACTAAACAAAATATGTGAATGGCCAAACGATGGCAAATGCAATTTAATGCAGAAAAGAGGAAAGTACTAAACATTAGCAGGAAAAATGGGCAACGTGCATTCTTCATGAATGGTATTCAAATAGTTAAGGGTGAAGTTGAAAGAGAGTTGAGACTCTTAGTTTACTCGATGCTCAACTGTGTACAGTTTTGGTCACCAAGAAACAAGGGAGCTATTCAAGCACTGGAGGTAATGCAGTGAAGATCCATGAGGCTGGTCCTTATTATCAGGGATCTGCGTTATGAAGAAAGACTGGAGAAACTTGGGCTGATCGGTCTAGAAAGGAGGCATCTGAGAAGTTATTTTAAAGAGGTATACAAGCAATGTTCCCTGTAAGGTGCGTGGGTGCGCGGCCGTGCAGCAATTTGTAAGGTCCTGCGCACTGAAATAGTCGGGCCGTGCACAACAGTGAGCTGGGGCGGGGGGAGGGGCTGAGCATAAAATCAACAACAACAACTTATATTTATATAGCACCTTTAACATAATAAAACAGTCCAAGGCACTTCACAGGAGTGTTATCAAAGAACACAAAAATTTGACACCGAGCCACATAAGGAGATGTTAGGGCAGATGACCAAAAGCTTGGTCAAAGAGGTAGGTTTTAAAGAGCGCCTTAAAGGTGGAAGGAGAGGTAGAGAGGCGGAGAGATTTAGGGAGGGAATTCCAGAGCTTAGGACCTAGGCAGCTGAAGGCACGAGCACCAATAGTAGAGCATTTAAAATTGTGGATGTTCAAAAGGCCAGAATAGGCAGAGCGCAGAGGTCTAGGGGGTTTATAGGGCTGGAGGAGATTACAGAGATAAGGAGTGGTGAGGCCATGGAGGGATTTGAAAACAAGGTTGAGAATTCTAAAATTGAGGCACTGTTTAACTGGGAACCAATGTAGGTTAGCAAGCACAGGGGAGCTAGATGAGCGGGACTTGGTGTGAGTTAGCATACGGGTGGCAGAGTTTTGGATGACCTCAAGTTTATGGAAGGCAAAACTAGGGAGGCTGGCCAAGAGTTGGAATAGTCACGTCTAGAGGTAATAAAGGCATAGATGAAGGTTTCGGCAGCAGATAAGTTGAGGTAAGGGTGGAGACGGGCAATATTACGGAGGTGGAAATCGGCGTTCTTAATAGAATGGATATAAGGTAGGAAGCTCAATTTGTGATCAAATATGACACCAAGGTTGCAAACAAACCCAGTGGCCTAAGCGCAAGTGGCTGGAGAGGGGAAAAAGTGCAGCTGAGCCTGTGATTGGAGGATCAGCGAGCTGGAGGGGCAGAGGGGGGGAGAATTCCCGGTTGGCTGGTAGGACTGGCAACGTCTGTGAATGTCTTTGAATCCTTCCTGAGCAGTCATGAGCTTGCTCAGGGTGTGCACGGTTGCTACGATACAGTTTCAACGATCGCAGTCTTGTTGGAATAGCAAGGGAGACCTTGGATTTGATCCCACTCATTGTTTTGGGAATCGACAGCGAACTGGGAAGTGAGGCAACATTTAGAGCAGTGGTGGGTAAAATACAGCCCGCGAGCCGTATCCAGCCCGCCAGTTCATTCTATCCGGCCCATTGGAGCGCGAGTTGCACATTCATCGGGGGGGGGCGGGGAGCGAAGAGAGCTTGCTCAGGGTTACTGCGGCCTTGGAGTAGGCTGCAATCCTGAACCGGGGCTATTAAAAAAAATAAAGCTGCCGGGACTGCTGCTATATGTCTGATGCAGATCAGCCTAACGTCTGTCTGCGGCCCTCGCCTACTCTATGAACCACTTTTCTAAAACCCGCCCAATCCGCCGCTCATCACTGGCCGGTGGGGCCGCTGTGCTTGCGCACTGGATGCTCCTGGTCCGTCTAGTCATGGCTGCTCAGCTCGATGACTCTTTTGCTGTGTCTTTCCTCTCCAAAACAGCTAAGGATTTAGCCTTATGTATATATACAGTCCTCTGGACAAATGAAGCCAATGACATAGTAAACTGCAAAAAATTCTATATGTTACATAGGTTGCACAAAAAAACCTTGGTGTGTGGCCCTCAACAGCTCAGCAAAACTTGTGAGGTAGCCCTCCAGCCCAAATAATTGCTCAACCGCCCCCGCCGTTTAAGTGGTTTTGGTTGTTGTTGTAAAATTTGCCCATGGACAAAAAGGTCAAGCTCAGGGGAGTTCGTGGCCCGATCAGTACAAATAAAAATTAGAGGGAACATCGCATACAAGGTAATAAATTGTATGGAAAAAAGTTAATCCGGAAAACAATTTTAAACTGGGAGTCGGACAAGAGACACAGGTTCAAACTACTAAAAGATAATTTTCAAACATTCTTCTTCAGGCAGAGAGTGATCAATACGTGAAATGGATTTTCAGGAGTGGTGGAAGTGAAAACCCTGGCATTATTTGAGAAACAATTAGATGCAGCAATGGGGTATTTCAAGGTTGTTTGGGGGGGGGGGCAGATGAGTTGTGACTTTCACAGGGGGGCGCTTGGGGCAGCGAGTGCACCTATTATTGGTCCACCCTTTGAGTGTACTCTTTTGAACAGTACTTTTAACAAATTTGGGGGCAGCGAGTGCAGGGTGAAGTGCTGGCTGCATCATTGAAAGACTACAAGTACCGGGCTGCACCGCGCGCGCCAATGACGAGCATGCGCAGTAACCTCCCCACGCTCCCTTTGGAAGAGCCCGGGCGATTCTCCTCGCGCCGCAGCGTCTCGCGACCAGTCAGTGCTGGCGCGGCTGCGGGAGCGGAGAAGGGCTGGGGCTTCGCTCAGCTCTGCAGGCACTCTGCTGTAAGCGTGCAGCAAATGGGCAGGGACTGCCGCTGCTCAAAAAAAAACCGAGCCATGCTCCACACTAACCCACAGGAGCAATAATTTGTAATTAAAAAAAAAAGTCTGTTTAATTCTATTTTTTACTGTTATTGGGGGGGGGGAAAAATGACTAAAAACGCGGAAGGCTCGAGGGAGGACCTGTCTAAAATTGCGGACGAAGAGCTGATGAAGTGGAGCAAGGAGGAGCTGGTGAGGAGACTTCGAAGATCCGATGCCGAGAAGATGACGGTCATGATCGATCACAGCAACCTGATCAAAGAAGTGAACCGGCGGCTGCAGGTGCACCTGACCGAGATCCGGGGGCTCAAAGACGTGAACCAGAAACTGCAGGAGGACAACCAGGAGCTCCGGGACCTCTGCTGCTTCCTGGACGACGACAGGCAGAAAGGGAAGAAGGTGTCCCGGGAATGGCAGCGGCTGGGCAGGTACACTGCGGGGGTGATGCGCAAAGAAGTTGCCTTGTATTTGCAAAAAATGAAGGAGCTGGAGGTGAAGCAGGACGAGGTGGTGAAGGAGAATCTGGAGCTGAAGGAGATGTGCTTGCTGCTGGACGAGGACAAGAGCGCCGGCGCCGGCAGTCGGAGCTCCATAGACAGTCAGTCCAGTCTGCTGCACCTGAACGCCACAAGTGGTTTGAGGGACGTTGGGGATGGCAGCAGCACCTCCAGCACAGGTAGCACAGACAGCCCCGACCATCACAAACAGTTAGCGGGAGGGAGCCCCGAGCATCTGCAGAAACACCGGGCTGCGAGCGGGGGCAGCCCCGAGCATCTCCAAAAGCACCGGGGCGGCAGTCCTGAGCATCAGAAGCACATCTTGAGTACCGGCAGCCCCGAGCTTCTGCCAAAGCACATGGGCGGGAGCCCCGAGCACCTCCAGAAGCACCTGATCAGCTCCAGCCCCGAGCACCCGAAACATATGATGGTTAGCACACCGACTCCCGAGCATCTGCAGCAGCACAGAGGCGGCAGCCCCGAGCGCCTTAAACAGCATTACGGAGGCAGTCCCGAGCATCTGAAACACCTGGGCGGCAGTAGCAGCAGGGAAGGAACTCTGCGGAGACCCTCGGCGGCAGCAGCAGCAGACGAGCTTTCGCCTCATCACAGAAGTGTATACAATGGGATGAATGGTGGGTTGGTAGACCTACTGAAACCACAGGTGTTTTTGCAGAGACTACAAGCACATAGCCACAATATCTGATTTTGCGTTTGGGTTTAATGCATTGATTTCAGTGCATTAATATAATGTGTTGTCTGACCACATGCAACAATAACGCATGTGCTCAATAATGACATGAAACTTACTGATGCATGTTAGTTTGTTTGTGCATCATACCTATCTTTTATGGTATTGTAATACCTACAAATTGTTAATTTTAAAATTAGCCAGTAGACCAATTTGCAGGTCTTTAATTGTAGCACTACACTGTGTGCATGAAATCAATGCGTTTACATTACAGTATATAAAAAACACAATTCTTACTTTAGACCAAAAATACCAAATGTTTTCAGACAGTAAGTAAACCCACAATAGAGTAATGCTTTTTGTTTGTGAAGTTTCATGAGATTCCTATTTAAAATTCAGTTGCACAGGTTATTTAATGCACTCTTAATAAATTAAAACCATTTATTCTCCACCTAGAGGAATAATTTCCATTGCCCCTCGTGCAGCACAGTACATCGGTCTGACGGGTGTACATTGTGCAAATGTATTTATATACCCAGTTGTCTGGTAAAATGCATATAAAATATTTTATATCAACATATACTGGGTATATAGTATACAGCCTGTCTTCATTAGAAATATCTACGTGGGACCCTAATGGTGGGTTTTTAGGCCTTTGGTGCTGTGTATATAATTAAAGCCCATTAGGATTAAAGACTTTATATTGCTTTTGTAATAATGAAAGCTACTTATTAGATTACTTGCAATTAGTTGAATTGCAGATCATTTAGGAAAAATTGATTTTATTCCTTGAAATGGTTTGTGCCTTTCTGCATAAAATATATAAAACAAACCCCCATCATATTGACACAAATGAGTTTCCTATTTGAGCCTTATTCAATTGTACATATTGTTATATACAAATCTTTTTAGTTGTAAATGCATTTTATAGACTTTGACTCAAGCTGGATTTTGTAGTTACCTGAAATTAAAGGGGAAACCCTAAAATTTCAACAGTATTCAGCATTTGGGTAAGGCAAATGAAATTTACTGAATGTACTCGCATAGTATTAAGGCTCTAAAACAAGCTAGTTCTGTTTATTTCATGCTGAATGTTGTACCATTTTTTTTTAAAGGTAATGCCCAGGTTTAATTGATATGTTTTTTCATTTTGTTAATTAATCTAACATAAGGTATCCTAATTATCTGTAATTTTCCAAAACGTTTATTTCTGTTACAGTTATTGTTTGTGTGACTATGATCTTGAGGGAAGGAATTAAAGGAACTGCAAAGTTTAATACCAGTGTACAATTGGAAGATCATGATCACAAAATGGAGTCAGAGAGGTTTGGAGTCAAGTGTTTTGTGAGTGCTCTGGTGGGCTAACTGGAATCATCAAGCCAATTTTGGCTTTAATTGAAATCCAGGTTGGTTTTAGGAGCCAAGCTATAGATTGTTGATTTGGTTCCAAACCATTAAAGTTTATGCCTGAAGCAGGATCTTGAGTGTTCTTGGATTTCTGTATGTCAGTGCTTAACATTGGATTGGGTAGCACACTGGGTATGAATATTGCCCTCTCAATTCAGAGACCTGGGCCTGAATCCAGCCCAAACTCTAACAGCTATAAGACTTTCAAGTGAAATAGATTTGCCAATTTCAGTTCATTCCCAAATAGGTGAGAGTCCAAAGCATTACATTTTCTGTATTTTAAAATTAATTTACCAGTATTACTAAGCAAAGCTACAATGATGTGCTTGTCTGAGGTCAGGATTAAGGCATGTTGTTTGGAGCACTATTGTAGAATCTTTACTCTATGTAATCCACACTGTTGGTGATCTGCCTTGATGCTAACTCTGTGCAATAGCAAAAACATTTTCAATTCCTTATTGAGCACAAAACAATTAAATTGTTTACTCCAGTTATGGAAGTAGAATGCCCAGAATAAATCAAATTGGAATCAAACAGTGAATGCAATAATCAGTGAAAAGATTATGGAGTTAATGGCAATCCAAACTGGTATCTGCTTGGCTGTAACATGGTCATTTCTGCCCAGCACACAGATTAGTGAAGGCTGAGTGGCCTAGGAATGTGGGGTGTACTGACCATTGTTATAAAGGCTGTGGGATGACGGTTCTGAATAATAGGGCTTTTATGGCAAGACATAAGTGGAACAGAATCCATATAGAGGACTGAGAGTTGGAAACTGCAGGTTAAGAGCCATGTGTAATGGATGTCACTGGGACAGAGCTCAGGTTGGAAGAGTTCACAATGTAGAATCATGCAGCACAGGAGGCCATTTGGCCCATTGTGCCTGTGCTGGCTCTTTGGTAGAGCTATCCAATTAATCCCACTTCCCTGCTCTTTCCCCATAGCCCTGTAATTTTGTTTCCTTCAACTGTTTATCCAAATCTCTATTGAATCTGCTTCCACCACCCTTTCAGGCAGTGCATTCCAGATCATCATAACTTGCTATGTTTATAAAAAAAAAATTAAAAAAAAATCTGCATCTCCCCTCTGTTAAAAGATTCACATTTATAGTTAGGTAGGTGCTCCTGAATTACTTTTTAAATTATTGTGAGCCCAGATGCTCCAACTTCATGGGGAGAGCACTGTTACACGCCCACTTATCTGTCTGCTACCAGTCCCTGAAACCCACTGTGGGAATAAAGCTTGTAATTCAGTTGGGGAAAAGTACCTTCTTTGTTCAGCAAAGAATTGTAAGCAGAGAACCATGACATGGTTTTTAATTTAGTTTCAAATTCTAGTAGTTTTACCTTTGTTTCTGAACTTTAAAAATACATCTACTGTGAGAATCACAAATATTGGTGAAAAATTCACCTTCAAACATATCCAGAAATGATTCCTACTTCAGGAATGAAACTGAGTTTACCATCTCCTGTTTACTGTTACAAGTGATTGGACAGTATATGTGCAAGCATACAAGTGCCAGGTCCATTGGGTTTTATTGATGTAATTTATAAAGCTGGATCCCCTTTTTCCCACCTTGGCAAATTGATGGATATTACCTTTTTATCTTCTGAGATTTTTAGAACAATGCAGGACAACAGATATTCTTATAGAAGCTGCTTATTCTTATTGCTTCACTGCTTAGATTTTGTGACCTTTGACATGGTGTTCTTCTCATAAATTACAGACAAACTTTGTTAATGCAAACTGATAGACAACTGTTTTCATCATACAGGCCTTGTGTAATATAATCTTAGCGGTGGCTCATAATCTCTAAGTATACAAGGAGTAAAAGGGAGTAAGTACTCCATATACCTGTCCATTTTTATTTTGGTGTGCTTTATTGAGGGAGCTAATGGTTGAGTAAAAAAGCACTTTGTACTTCTGTGAAAATAATAATTACTATCTACTCTGTGGCCTCCAAGTTAGGTAGAAGTGCAGGTACAGTAAATTTTAAAGTGTGAGAGGAGCTGTTAACCGACATCCTGGTACGGTATTGATAGATGGGTTCCATTTCAGAACTATTTGGTGTCTTCTTGAGTTTGTATTGATGAGCTTTGTCTGTACAAATGGTCAATGGTTGTCTAAATGCTGTATCACATTGTTCAGTACAACAGAATCTCCAAAAATATATCTGTCCAGTGTTAAATGTAAGTAAATGTCCTTATCTGATAATCAGCTCAGTGGTGTGTTGACTGCAGTTATTCTGATTAAGTCTAATTTTCTGCATTCTCCTGGCCTCTAATACTTTATCTAATTCTTTGCTTTTCCATGACTTTTAAGTCTTGTAAACGTTCATTACACTCTTTTAATGGCCATACCAAAGGTTTTTAACTGAGGCCAAATCCTTCAGTAGTGAACTTTTTTGCCCCAGTTTCTTATCCTTTAAAAGAAGGCATTGATTGTTGGGATATGTTTCCATAGTTATTATCAGCCACGTGGCCGTTCTGCGTGTGTGAACCTGGGCAATGACTATCGCCAGACTATTCTAACACATGTGGCATCTTCACTAAGTCTGAGTATGTTGTCACTTGAAGGCACATGCACTTTCCAGGAGGGGCCACTACAGCGTGATCAGGAGTGTGAACCTTGGGTTCATTATTTTTTTTACTCTCCCTTAACCAGTCATGAGCCCAATTGTAGTGTCACTACTGCCACCTGGTAGAAATAAGATAACTCAGCAAAGCCCAGGGATTAAACCTGAAACCTTCTTGGTCTTGATGGCTCATTACCACATTGTGCAGTGCATTAATCACTGAACCATCAGAGGAGGAGTGCCAGAGGATGACTTTTTTTCTTTTTATCTGCTTTTTTTAATGTTACACTATATAGCAGTTATTATTTACATTGCCAAAATGCAGAAATGAGCTTCCTTATCTATGCTACTTGGCCCGTTACCTAGTACCTGTTATTCTTAAGAACCTCTGAACTGGATTTCCCAGTGAAGTGAGCATTTCCTGCACTTTGTTTTGTTTTTTCTCCTTTTTGGAAGTCATTGCCTTCTGACTGGGGCATGATTTCACGGGCACTGGTTTCCTTCCAGTGCCTTACCCAAGTCGGCTGTTCATCATGTCTGAGCCTACACTGTGATAGTCAGCAAACTATTTTATCACATGAGGGCATCACTAGTGAGCTCAAACCTGACATCCACACAGATATACTTCTAGCAGGCGTGACTGGATAGTGACCAGGGTCAAGAATCCTAGCTGATTTTCACCTCTAATGCAGGGGCACTGAGGCCAATTCTAGCACCCTTCTGACACCCTGATTAAAACCAGCTAACCTGATTGCACCTGGCTGGGAGTATATGGCTGAGTTACTCACTGGCTTAACTGAGATATTGGAGGAGCTACCTGTTTTTTTGTTTTAGTGCAAAAGTGTAGCTTCCTGAAAGAAGATATTGACAATCAAAATCAAAAATTAGATTTGTCAAATTGAAAACTATACTGAGTGCTGGTGGAATTAGTTACCTTTTATAGTTTTTCATTTTCTTAATTGAAAAAACCTGGTGAAGGGCCATGGTCCATAGTGCAGGACACTGCCACGGTTGAAAACAGTAAAAGAGATGACAAAAGTACTTTAGAAAGTAGTGATTAAGCCACCAAGCTTGGGCTTTGAAAACATGAATGTTTGAGGAATGAAAGTCTGAAGGAAGTAAGTAGTTCCTCAGTTTTGAGATTGTGGGGGAAAAACTGAATTGGAGTAGGATCTGTGCGCTGGTCTTGATTTGCATAAAGCGAGGAGGAAGAGCATCTAGGGTGCTGTATTTACTGCTTAGAAGAAACAAAGGAGGATGGTTCAGAGTAACATTAACTATAGTATAGTATTGATAAATAGAAAGACACAAGAAAAGTTACAATGAAGAACAAGAGACTAGGGGTTAGAAGTGAGAGATGGACCCCTTATCATGTGACAGGCCTATCTTGTTTCCTGTCTAGCAGTGTGAGAAAGGTGTTGGAAAATCTCCCCAAATATGACGAGAGCATTCAAAGCTTGGATGGATTTGGGCTTTCTAAAAGTTAACAGGTCAAATGAAAACAAGTGCTTCTGGGAGTTTTAACAATAGAGAAAATGTTGGTGTTCTATTTGAGGTCAGAGAAGACGGGCCAACAATGTTGATAGATGAACAAGGACTAAGACTGGAGCTAGAATAGTCCGAGGTGGTAGCTGTTAGACATATGAGAGAGAAGAAAAATCTGTGTCTTTGATGAACTGAAAGAAACAACATTTTCGCTTCCATCAAAGATGGCACCCTTAAAAAATGGTGTCTGATATTACATCAAGCTGTCTTCTACCCACCTTCCAGCATACAAATTATTAAGTAATCTAACAGAGTAGAAATAGTTTTCAAATTTATTAACACAAACAGTTTTTAAATGAAAAAGGAATTTTTAAAAAATTGAAACTTTACAAATAAAACTCATTGAGGAAAAGCAAATTGATATGCATTACAGTATAACTAAAATTTAAAATTAACAGTGGCATTCCTTTTAAATTCTACAAGTTAGATCAAAAAGATCATTTAAAAAAAAAAAATCCACAATTTGTAATTCTGATGAATGGATATATTGGTATTTACTTTCATCTCTCTTCATTAACATTAAGCAGTTTTCTTCATCTTTCCCCCAAAAGCAATTTTTGTTGCATGAGCTTTGTTGAATACTACTAGGCAGACTTCATTTAATAGATGTTTGTGGCATCAAGTGCAAGTGGTATGGCCTGATGTAGAGCAAGAAGCAAAAAGGAATGCACTTTCAGATCATTCTACATGAAAGGGACCAGGAGAGGAGATGGGATGGAGTAGGGAACAAGTATGGGGCACGCTTTCCTCTTCCTGTATCTGGGCGTTTTGAATTGCCTAGGTGCAGCACATATAGGAAAATTAGGGTGGGAGGAGGATCACACACACGTAAAGGAGCCCACTTGATTTTCCTCTGTTGCACTCGAAGAGAAAAGTCTTCACTGTTGGTAAAGTTGGATTCAAAGTTTTCCTTGAGCACTTGATGAGTGTTTATGGATCTCCATGTACCTCCGAATTGATGGTTATCTGGCCCAGGAAAATTAGTCTGGGATGTAGTAGTTTCTAAATTTCTCACCTATCTGTAACATTAAAGAAGAACCATGCTGTATTGAATAAAATCAATACCAATGCAGTGCGGTAATTATACTCTCGATGAGTCAATAATTGAGGTTGAAGTTCTTGTAATTCAATTCGCATTGAAGACCAGTGACGTTTTTTGACTACCACCTGCATGCTAATATGTAGGTTCATGTCTCCACTTCGATGATTAATATCAATATTCAGCAAAGTTTGCAAGATTGCGACTCCAGTTGGATGTACAGTGTCAGTAATAATCAACATATCAGTTGCAATTTCTCATTTCTTTTCCTTGCCCGTTGCCTGACAGTTGCTGTGACGAATGGTTGCTCCCTCCTCTGCAGCTGGCACTCTTCCCATGACATTATCTTTCTGAAGTCCCTGTTCCAAATAAGGCTGAATTCCAAGAAACTACTGGCATAGCCCTCAGTCTCAAGAAGGCTACCTCATTAACATTCTGAAAAACAAATCGAATCAAGAAAATATCACATTTAAAATCATATTTAAAAAAAAAAAAAAACAACTTGTACAAACATGCATCATAAAAACAGAAATACCATTTGTATTTCATGGTTGAGGATCACTCAAACTGCTACTGAGCAGTCAAATAAAATTTTTCACAGGCCTGGATTTTGCGTTTCCCCATGAGCGTACGCTGTTGTAAGCCTTGTAAAAGGCCCCGCAAGTTCCGGGTTTCTGCATACGTTGTGCATATGTGAAAACCCGGAACTTGTGATCTGGCAAGGGTCACCTTGACCGATCTACCACACCGCCTCAAAAATCACTTTCGCTGGCGCAGAGCTGAACTATTTGCCCAACTACTGCCCAGCAAATACCCACAAAACCATTACACCTGGTAAAAGCAGGTGAGTTTTTGGTATATTTTTAAAAATTGAAAAGTCAATTTCTGCTATACTATATGAAGCCAAGGCCACCAATCAAGCAGGTCCAATTTGGAAGGCAATGTAGGTAAACAGGTTTTTAAAAAAAGAATGTGGATCTGCTTTGGGAGAATCCTGAAGTTGAAGATTCCTGACTGAGGGAGTGACATTAGGATACAAGTGATCTTTGTTCGGAAGGGTGTAGCATAATGGGTGCGAGTAACTAGTAGTTTAATGGTGAAAGATACACAGCAGAATGCATATACTGTAACTGAATCAGAGGCAGCAGGTCAGAAAGGGTCAAGGATCATTAAGAATGCCAACAGAACAAATGAAATGGATGAAAGACCTAGAATGGATTAAGTCTTGGTCAAAGATTTCAGGGGGGCAGAAATTCAGTGTGTGGTGAACATGCCCATAATTGTTTTTTCAGAGATAAACAAGAATGTGTGATTTTTACATTTTCAAATGTAGTTATTTTAAGATGTTTTTGGCAGTTATCATTGGGAATTATGCAGTTTAAAACTTCGTCATCTAATTTGTACTCTGAGGAATCAGGAATTAAGAGCATAAATCAGGCTGTAAATGTATGGAAACTGTATGCTTCCTGACATGGATTCCTGCTGGGGAAAATACAGTAAGACATATTGAATGTGGAACAAAGTGTTTTCTTGTGTATGCTATTTTGTTACTAACTATGAAGGAAAAAAGGAAAATGTGAGTCAACTATCTTAAATACATTTATCTGGTTTAAGTTAGAGGCATGCATTGAAAGAGAGACTTGCAAATAAAATTTAAACAGAACGCAGAACAGTATTATGAACCTGCTCTTCATTTTTGGAACAAATTCTCTTGAAACAATGCTGTATTTGTGTACTTATATCACAACCTACCTCTGTGGCATGACACATGAAACATGCAGTGGGTCCAGAAATCTGAGTAGGATTAGAAAGAAACTCAGTTGGAGAAAGTACGTAGAAGAATTAGGTGAGGTCACAGATGAGGTCTGTGTTCTCCTTGCTGTAACTCCCTTCTTGCTTCCAACAGATGCAGTGTACAACAGCAGGTTTAGTAATTAAAAATGTAGTGTGATTCATTGAAATAAACAGTTTCATATGTCGACTACATTACTTAAACTGCCTCAGTCTGCTTCAAGCTTGTTTGTAGTTACAGGAGCCTCTCACTGTAAATACTCACTGATTTATTATGACACTTGACACAGTTTATGTGTCATAAATGGTTTATGGTTTCTGCATTAATAAGCAGTTTTAGGAAATGTCCTCTCCTACTATGTGTCCTCACAGTAATGTGCAGCAGGGTATTGCTCCCAAAAACAATAGTATGGAAGATTATACTGTGATAATTACCACTTCCTTAAATGGAACAAAGACTTTTTATGCAGCTGCTACAGCTATTTGTATTGTTGCTGGATGCAGCAGACAAGTGGGCTTTATATGGGAGATAACATGGAAACAGACTTCTTAGCATATGTTATCAAAAGATGGAGCTTTACAAAGAAAAGTTTGGGCAGCCTTTGGAAAATTTGGTTTGTCAGCATAAGGGTTGCTAGTGGTCTTAATGATTTATCAGTCAGTAAGGTAGTTGACCAGAACTGGAACCATTTCATTGACTGCACTGATGACATTTTCACACCAGCCTGAAAATCCTTGCCAAACAGTCACTGCATTCTCCGCTAAAACCACTGCTGACCAACAACAAGAACAACTTGTATTTATATAGCGCCTTTAACGTAGCAAAACATTCCAAGTCGCTTCACAAAAGTATAAGACAAAAAAATTTGACACCGAGCCACATAAGGATAAATTAGGGCAGGTGACCAAAAGCTCGGTCAAAGAGGTAGGTTTTAAGGAGCATCTTCGAGGAGGAAAGAGAGGTAGTGAGACTGAGAGGTTTAGGCAGGGAATTCCAGAGCTTAGGGCCCAGGCAACAGAAGGCACGGCCACCAATGGTTGAGCGATTATGATCAGGGATGCTCAACAGGGCAGAATTACAGGATTGCAGATATCTCGGGGGAGGGGGGGGGTTGTTGTGGGGCTGAAGGAGATGACAAAGATAGGCAAGGCCATAGAGGGACATCGAGTCACAAATTCAAGTGGTTCGATATCTCCAAACTGGTGTTTAAATATATTATTTGAGACACATTGATGTGCAATTCATGCTTGTAATTTTTATGTTGGTCTGTCACGTGGTAAAAAGGTCATTTGCACCTGTGCATAAGTCACACCCTATATTTGTGAGTCACAAGAACCTATGTGAAAACTTGATTCTTGTAAATCCCAAGCTCACTTAATTCCATAAAAATTCTTGAAGAAAAATTCCTAAAACCATAAAAAGTGGTGCAGTATTTTTTGTATACTTCTATTAGTTCACAAGTTGATTGGTACTGAAACGATGACTGAAAGTGGTAATGATGAACTATTGATTTGATTTCTACAGAACCTGATGTAGGGGAAGTTAGAAGGCATGAAACTAATGGCGCTCATTTATGTTCCATAGAAGTCACTTCTGTAGTCCACGAACAAGAAGTTGGTGAATTATAGCCTGTAAGTTGGAATCAATAGTTGTTTTATTCTGAGCTTTGAACTTAAAAAAAAAAAAAAAATTGTGTTTTACTCTGATTTTGCTACTGCTACAGGTACGAGTTAGCTGGCAGCAGTGAACACTAGTTTCTTGACTAGTAGTCCTGCAGCCAACCACAGTTAGTGCTTTTAGACTAAAACTGTAGCATCGATGCAAAGCGGTTTCTAGAAGCAGTTTAACTCCAGAGTCATGTCGAACAGTGACTCCAGACTTTGCACAGATGGTAAACTTGCAGTGCAAATGCACCCTTGCGCCATAATTTCCACGGGGTTCTGGCGATTGTCCACCGTAACTTCGGTGGAAGATCCGCAGAAGCCCCAGAGTTACAGCTGACAATCGGGAGGACCCCGTGGAAATTCTACCCCTTAGCGTATTGGTACATGGATATAATAGTGGGGAAAATATTGAAGAAGGTAAACAATGCAGTAATTGTCCAAGCTGTACATTTAAAGAAAAGATGCATTCCGTTGCTATTGGGCAGTGTTTCCATACTTCATGTTGTATACACAAGTGGTAAAGTATGTTTTTATTAAGTATGTTTTTATTAAGCCTGTAGCATGGGGTGATTTTACTTGGTCCTTAATATGAAATTTTGTAGCAGCTAGGAATGGTGTTCGACCTGTTTATTACAGTCAGATAAAGAATGAGCTTTGTTTAGCTACACAAAGTATTGTATTGTTCCAAACCTCTGCTGCAGACAGATTCTGACTTAACCATATTTCAGACAATTGCTTATTCTTCAGTAAGATCTGCATGGATTATCTTTTTTGAGATGCTGGTATCATTTTTTTGCACCAAAATTAGTTAGACCGCACTTGGAGTACTGTGCACAGTTCTGGTCTGCATATTATAAAAACGATATAGAGGCACTGGAGAAGGTGCAAAAAAAGATTTACAAGGATGCTACCGGAACCGAGAGGTTATACCTATCAGGAAAGACTGAACCAGCTGGGGCTCGATGCTCTAGAAAAGAGAAGACTGAGGCATGGCCTGATAGATTATGAAAGAGTTTGATAGGTTAGACGTAGAGAAAATGTTTCCACTTGTGGAGGAGTCCAGAACTATGGGCTATAAATGTAAGATAGTCACCAGTAAATCCAATAGGGAATTCAGGAGGAAGTTCTTTACCCAGTGAGTGGTTAAAATGTGGAATTCGCTACCACAACATCAACAACAAGGAGTACTTGAGGCGAATTGCATAGATGCATTTAAGGAGAAACTAACTAAACTCATGAGATAGAAAGGAATATAAAGTTATGCTGATAGGGTGACATGAAGTAGGGTGTGAGGAGGTTCGTGTGGAGGATAAATGCCGGCATGGACCAGTTGGACCGAATGGCCTGTTTCTGTGCTGTTAATTCTATGTAATATTATTGCAAATAAAGGCATAGTTTCTCACCTGTTTGTGCCTTTTCAGGTGGTTGTTTCCTATCTAGCTTTTCAGGGCCTCTTGAACTCCCAAGTAGGTAGTTGAGTAGTGATGTTCACGACTTGGGTGACTGCATTGTTCTTCCACCAAACCAGTAGGGGGAGTGCTGATCTATGCACTGAGGTTGCCACTTTCTCCCACGGCATGTCCAGTCCAGGGTATTCCATTAGGTGACTGGACAGTTCTGCTTACAACAGTTGCAAACTGGTAAATGCAGTATGCCTGAAATGATAGAATTTGAAGTATTCCTTTGCCAGGACTGAACGCTGATATCATTCAATGCATAGTCAACTTGTACAGTTTGGTTTGGCTCTGATCTGATTCCATATCATCCTTATTTTTATGTTATATTAAATTGTTTTGATAAAAAGTTTGTGCTGTAGATAATGTGTGTATTTTGAAGTTGTGTGCAGTTTACCAAGATATTACGCTTTTTTAATAGGATGTGATTGTTCCATGATTACGAGGTCCCAGGTCTGATCATTGTTCTGTGCTGTGACAGTGGAGGAACTATAATCAGCCTGATTGTTTTGGACTAGCGATAGGAAAATCAGCCAGGGCTCCCACTCCTGATATTTAGCTAGTAACTTCTGCTGGATAGTGTGTGTGTGTGGGGGGGGTGGGGGGTAGGGTGAGGTGTTTGTCACCAGACTACTCAGTTATAGCTGACAATCACTGTATAGGCTCAAACATGAAGAAAGACTACTTGGGTATGATACTGGAGGCTGGCGCTCACCTTTGGAATTGCACCATACATGAGCAAGCACCGTCGGGAAAGGAAGGGAAGGGCCCAAATAGGAGAAAAAAACAAAACCAAGACATTAACTCCATTAAAGCATTTTACAAGTTTTGTGAATCAAGTATGTAGTGACACAATCGATGATGCAATAATATGATTCCATCAGCAATCATGTCTACTGCTGTTTCCAATCTATTATACAAAAATCCAAAATGCATTGCAGAAGTTTCTCTGACAGGAGCTCCAAGGGCTGATTTTCTTAATTGCAACGCATGGGGAACACTCCATCCCCAAGCACGGTGGAGAGGACAAGGAGGCAGAGACCCGCTATAGGTGCAGGCCCAGAGCCTTCTAATTAAAACAAATTAGAAAATGTTCACTTTTCAGATACTGTGCTTTCTGGTAGTTATGCTTACCAGGTAAAGTGAGCTTGGATAATCTGTAGGGCGTAACTTTCAATTTTAGTAGCGATGTAAGGCGGGTGATATCTGATCGGCCGCCTGGTGTACACCCTGCTCGAATTTTCTTTCCATCCTTCAATGGCAAGGAAAATCAGGTGAGGTATATAATGGGCGGCCCATCTGATACTGCCCACTTTCCATCCCCGCCCAAGTTGCTAGTTCCGGTGATGATGTTTTCTGGACAGCAGCGCAGTTTAAAAAAAGAACATTAATTCACATCCTGCAAGAATCATAAAATCATATGCTTTTTATCAACAGCTGGTTAAAAGCACTTGATTTTATGAGACTTGCAGGACATGATGTGGAAATGCTACTGAATACCTCTGGGGCATAACTGATATTTCATGCTCTGCTGGTACTAGTATCTTTGTATAAGTGATGTGATCACAATATTTAATGCTCCGATGATGAAGAGTGTGTCTGAGTGAAACTAACTAATTCAGTTTGAATAGATCATATTCCTTACAAAGAGTTTTAATAGATGCAGCATCAGAAAATAACCTTGCAACAGCCACACACTGGTAGACACGCACAGGAAATGAGGTGAGATTGGGAATCTCGGTAAAACTGTGATACTGGCAGTTCATTAAAAAGTATCTAGTCTAAACTCTTGATGGCATTAATCATGTAGCTTAGAATAAATGACTAAGAGCGAGTGGGGAGGAGACTGTAGCTGTTGATATTCCCTATTTGTGTCATGTTTTATCCTCATATACAGAAATGACCTTAATGTTTTCTGTCTGATGCTGTGCTAATAAACTTTCTGATACTGAAGTGAAGTGACAGGGGAACAGAAGTTATTTCAAATTTTCTTTCTTTGTAAAGGGTTTATTAGTCGTCATTTTGTCTTCTCCAAAGACTTTGTAAAGATTCTTGACAAGGTCCTAGGAGGGTACAATACGGATGAACAAACCCCAGAGATGAATCGACACCTATGTGCAGAACTCTTTATTTCTGTTAACACTGTGTTTGTTTCCAAAATAGGTTTTCTGAAATGTAACCTCTGATCACTTAGTATTGTGCCTAATAAATACTGAACCTGAGAGGATTCTGTCCCATTTAAGATGATGTTCAATTGCACATTTAATCCCAGTCTCTGATTAGTGGCAGTGTATTTTTGTGCTGTGCCACTATATAAATTCCAGTATTAATAAGGATTTTTAATTGAATTTATGGGGCATATTTGCAATGGACAACCTGGGTCACATTATCCTAGAGCACTATTCAGGTAACACATTGCAATAATTTTCAGGAGGAGTTTATCATGGAAATAGTTGCTCATGTACTAATAGATTTAGTGATTTTCTTTTAACAATCTGTCCATTCGATGGTTGGGGAGGAAATGGACCCTTTAGCCTTTGCATTATTATGAAGCAATTTCTTCCTTGAGACATGCAGAGACAAAAGTAGTCCTTAAATGCCCTGACTTGAGATGGATAATTATATATGGACTGAGCACCCTAATGGCTGTTAGTAAATGCACTGCTCAGTGTGGAAGTCAGACACCCAGACCAAGAGGGTCCCAGGTTCAATTACGACTTTATGCGGAGTTCGCCAGTAATGGGGATGAAACAATGGGAATCATTGGTTTGGGGCGGAAGAAGAAACCTCCCTCCTGATTGCTATGCAGTGACTCCACTGGAGAGTGCACATATAGTGATCAGGTAAGAGCAGGATCAGCCTTGGCTATTAGCTAGTGCCTTCAGGGAGACAATTCGTGAGGATTATTTTTTAAAATAAGCATTTTCTGGCACATATTTGGCTGTATTTAAAAGCAATTGTATTTGAATGTTTTTAATATTTACTTAAAAAACTCCATACCAAGGTGTCCACTCCCTTTTCTTGTTTCTTTCTTTTTGGTGGGCGAGGCTGTTGTTTTACCAGTTTCACACAGTGCTGCTCTGTGATCCGTTAACAGAAGGTGGACTTGTTAAAGTGAAATCATCGCAGCCCATCACAAGTTTTAAACACCATAGCAGTTCTGAATTGAGAGACTTTTTTTTATTGCTATGAAGCTAAAACAACTCCGTCCCCATAAGTTTTAGTGCTGTTATCTCAAAACTAAACAGGATCCTTGTAGATTATGTGAGGAATATATCTGTGGTGAATTATTGTTCTCCCAAAATATGTATTCCCAGCAACAGGCTTTTTTGTATCCGGCTGTAATTGTTTGTATATTTTAACATGTATTAGCTTTTAATCTTTGTGCTAGTAGAGGAAATCCATTTTTATGCTTTCCATGTAGTGAGCCTATACATTGTGAGGAGTTATATCCAATCATATATTCTTCTTTACAACACCCCCTGTGAAATTTAAAAACAAATAGAAAATGTTTACTTTTCAGATACTGTGCTTTCTGGTAGTTATGGCTACCAGTTGAAGTGAACTTGGATGATCTTGATCCTGCTTCTAATCAACATAACTGTGCTGAATTGACACACTAGAGAATAAGGGAATGGGACTTAAGGACATTGTCAGTGTAACGTCCTACAAAATACCATTCCGAATACAAGGACCAAAAAAAGTAGCTCAATTTAAGTATCTTGCAGTGGAATTGAAAAGTGATAACCAAACCTCAAAGACCCAGAATCAGAATGTCAGTCAACTCTGGGAAGATGGCAGTCTTAGGCCCCGATTTTCTGCCAGCTGTCGGGCGGCTTTTCAGGCGGCCGGGGGCCGAAAAAGCGGGTCCTGATTCCCCGCCCCGTCCGACTTTCGGACCGCCGTTTCTCCGCGACCCGCTTCAGTCCCGCCCGCCGCTGGCAGGACTGGCTGTCAGAGCACAAATCACCAATTATTACCTTGTTTAATTAGATTTTGAGGGGCCGTTGCGATTTTGGGGCTTTCCCCACGTGAAACACGCCTGCGGGGAACCCCGCTGATGAGACCTGGTGTGAAAACAGTTGGCTTGCTTGTTTGCAGCTGCAGGTCAATGAGGACTGAAGAGATTTAAACAGGCAGCATTTGCAGGCTGCAGGACCTTGTTGATGAAGGCTTGGGGGAACTTTTTGAAGGCTTAGGCACAGCTGTAGAAAGTTGGAGCCTCACACACTTCTCCAGTGTGAGCTCCTGGGAAGCCCCTCTCACCACCCTAACTCAGCGCCTCCTCAACGGAGGCATCTGCCAGAAGCATGGGAGGCCTTTGGTACCTTCCCTTCCTGGCATTAGAGGATCTCCAACAGCAGAGGAGGCTGGAGCAACAGCAGCACCAGCAGGAGCGACAGGCTGCGGCTCAGCCACCTGGGGCAGCACAGGCCAGAAGGGACCAGCGCACGAGAACATTGCTGGGCGGAATGCAAGGAACGCACTCATCCTGGGCAGATTTGGGTAGCCTGGTACATCAAACACTGCTGCCTCACTGCTTCTTAACTGACCATGGATAGTGGCCTATGCCTGCACATTCCTACCTATTTGACCAGCTTGCTGACATCTGCAAGTTATCCTAAGGCCCCGTGTGATATCCCCATTCGCCAAATGACAGACGCCATAACTGCAGCAGTTGCCACCAGATTTATGTAAAGGAAACTGATGGCATTAAAACTATTTACAAGACTTTTCACCCAAGTGACTACCCTTGTGATTAGTGGTGCTTTATTTTTCTCTTACGCGTGCTCCTACGTAGTGGTGCCCCTGTGGCTTCAGCAGATGTGGAGGCCCCTTGCTCACTTTCCTGCTGCGCCTGTCTCTACACCTTTGGCGGGCGTCCTCTGGGGTGGCGAGCTTGTGAGGGCTCGCCAGCAGTCTGCTGCACCTGCGGCTGTGCAGGGCTTGAGACTCCTATCTCACTGGGGTGTGGACTCCAGCGGGGCTCTGACCGAGGGCTCTGAAGTGGCATGGAAGTGTGAGTGCCTGGAGAGGAGCCCCCACTTCCTTCAGGTGTGCCAATAACCTCCCTCTCATGGGTCAGCTCCCCCTCAGCACCTGCAAGTGGCTTGAGAGCACCTTGCTGCACATCAGGGGGTCCATGGGGACCCGTCTCAGCACTGGAAGTCCTGCTCAGAGGGACTTCCATGAAGGTCTGGTTTCGGTGCTCCATAGATGCCCATCGCTCCTCAAGAGATGCCATTCTATTCAGAGCACTCACCATGTTTTTGACACCCTGGCGACTATGCTCCTCCTCGGCCGCAGCCGCCCTCTCCTCGGCCGCAGCCAGCATTGCCACGGAGGTAGCCATCCTTTCCGTGGTGATACTTTGATGCGCCACTGACTCCAATAAGGCTCTGCTCATGCTCGCCATGGACTCCTCCATTCGCTCCACACTCGCAGCGACCCTGGAGACAAAACCTGCCAGAGACTCCTGCATCTGTGCATGGAGATCCATCACCACCTGTCTTGCAGATGGACCCAGAGGCATAGGGTCGACATGCAGCTGAGCTGAGCTGAGCTGGCAGAGGCCTGCGCCCTCCGACGAAGACTCTCCACTGCTGTCCCTGTCTCCACAATCTGCTGATGCTCACTTGTGAGCTGTGATACACCAGGTGACAACTCTACTCTATGTCCCGAATGTCCCACCGAGGTGTGAGTGTCTGCGCTGGTGCTGGGTGCGTTTACTTCTGCTGACGCTGCGCCCTCAGGAGGTTGGAGCTTCCTCTGAGGAGTCTGTCTGCAAAGCCTCTTCTTCCTCGGCACTGGCGACGGGGGCTCCGGATGGTCCTGTGGGGGAGTAAAGGAAAGAGTTAGAGATGTGATGGCAAGGCTATTTACTTGCACATTGGATTTGGCATATGCTCAAGTCCAAATGATGTGGCTTCAGAATCATTTCAGCAACTTATGCTATGTCAATGAGAAAGATGGGGAACTATTCTGTCAGCAGCTTACGGGCTTGCTCCTGTCTCTCCTGCCCCAGCAGCCACAGGCACGTCCGCCCCAGCAATCTCGAGCGCCGCTTCCTCCCAGGGGCTCAGGTGGGCGAATGAGGGTGGTCCTCCTCCGGTCCTCGCACGCTCTCGCCTGTTGTGAGCGCTCTTTTCCTGCAATGAGAGAGACAAGTGGAGTTTGAGTGAGAGTGCAGGAGTGAGTGTAGAGATTGCATAGCATAGATACTTAGAAGGAGACAAAGATGTTGTGAGGCTGCAAGACCAAGGGCCCTCCCTGTGTGTTGTCAGTTGTGTTCCAAGCATCAGACTGAGAGGCAGTGTGAGGGCTGCATGGTGGAATAGTTATGTGAATGTGAGCATAGAGAGATAAGGAATGGGTAAGGGTGCATGGATGTGACTGTGAAGTGGGATGTGGAGGAAGAGATTGCTGAAGCTGAGTGCTGTTGGGGAAAGGCAATGGGGATCAGGTTGAGGGTAATGGAAACTTCGTACTTACTTTCCCTGTGCGGTGAAGGTCGTGGAAGCGCTTCCTGCACTGCAGCCAGGTGCGACGGGTGACTCCCAGAGAGTTAACCTCTGCAGCCATCTCCATCCAGGCATCCTTGGTCTCTGTGGGAGGCCTCTTCCTCCCTGAGCGAGGGTACAGGACCTCCCTGTGGGCCCTCACCCCATCGATCAGTGTCTCCAGTGACGTTTGGTCGAAATTGGTGGCGCCTCGACCGCTGGCAGCAGCTGATGCAGGCTCCTCTGCCATTCTGCAGGAGTGGTTGAGAAGCTTTCTGGACACTTTAAAAGCACCATGAATGATGACATCATACTGTGGGGCTTTCTGACTGGAAATAGACAATTAGCAAGGCTGCCCACATGCTGGGGATTAATTGGCCACTTGAGGGAAAATTGCGTGCAGTTGCCTGACATTTTTTTGTCAGAAACCCCACATTCGGGGAAACCTGACCATTTCCCACACAAGCCAAAAATCAGGCCCTTAGTCTGAACATGCAGACTGATTACTGAGTTTTGATCCTGCCTGTACATGGCTTATGAGGCACTGACTTTGAAGAAAGACGATGAAAATAATTTCAGAAATTTTGAGCTCCATTAAAATCAAGGAATCATCAATTTAGGAACAGGTGTAGGCCATTCAGCCCCTCGAGCCTGTTCCACCATCCAATTAGATCATGGCTGATCTGTATCAACTCCATCTACCTGCGTTGGCTCCGTAACTCTGAATTCCCTAACAAGAATCTAGCAATCTCAATTCTGAAATTTTCAATTCACCTAACCTTAGGCAGAGGTTAGGTTGTGATCAGGAATAGAATGGTAAAGACAAGGGTTGGACTGAAACAAAATACTATTAAGCATATCAAGTTAATGGTAAAGATCTTGAGAATTTCTGGTTCTCATCTATCCAAGGAATAGTATGAAGAACACAGTTTAGAGAAAAAATCCTAGTGCTGATAAACTAATGGAAAAAATCCAGCTAACCAGGAGACAGGCTGTGCAAGGAAAGCTTAAATGGGGGAAGTGGGCTTATTGTGGTGGAGTTTATATTCTACTGAATATTGCAATAGCCTACATTTGTCAGTATGCCACTCGGAATATTCATGTAAATCCAAACTTTGGGATTGAATTTGGTTTCAGAGAGCTGGAAGTTCAAGTTTTCTGTATTCCAGATGTGAACTGAAATCTGCATGTTAAAGCTTAGCGCATGCTCTAAAAGTGATGATAATTCCTACCTTTGCTCGTAAATTTAAGAACATCAGTGAGAAATACACTTACATTTCATACATTAATATGATGAAACTGCTGTAATGGAGAGGCTTTGCTGTTAAGGAACGTGGGTAGAGATTGGCTCTATTTATCCTAAAGCCACGTATTCTCCTCTTTCTCCATCATGAAGGAGCAAATCCTTCCTATTGGGGAGCAGACTTTAAGTTAATATATAAATAATGTGCTAGCCACAGATCATCACCATTCAGCTAACAGGGAGGCTCATAACATGATATACAATATGATGGTGCTTTTCTGCAGAAGAATGTGCATTTTGTCCCTTTGTTCATGGAATAGAGAATGTCTTTAAAGGTGAAGGCCCTTTTATTTCTTTTGCCTTTTTTCCTTAAGGCAGGATCCCAATGCATATTGGGAATTATACTGGAGAAAGGTTCCACTCTTAATGTTCGAGCTTGGAAAGTGAGGATCAGTAAGTTATTCACCTGAGAGGCATTCGAGCTGAATCAGATCTTCTGCTAGTTCAGTGTCCACAAGTACACATTTTGCACTGGGCAGTGAAGAGCAGTGGGAACCCTTGCTAATTGTTTGCCTCCTGAGCCCAACAATGCCGATAGCATCTCAGTGCCAGCAGACAGGACATGTCAACCCAACTTCAACCCAAAGTAAATGCACTCCAAATACTTGGAAATTAACTTGGAAATTTAAGTCACTGGGAACTATTTAACGTGTTTGATATTTGTAGTGAAATTATCAGTGCATTCTTCATATTTGCAAATGATGAATGTCTTCCCAATATTGAGTTTGGGGATTTTATGGTTTTTTAAGTTTGCTTTTATTATAATTTCCCACAAAAATTTCAATTTATTCAAAATATCATATCCTGGTGTAAAATGTGAGGGGAGGCGTTAGCGGGGAGAAGATTCTTAACATTTCCCTGGGTGAAATTAGAAAATAAATCACTGCTGCAAAAATACCCTTTGTACACTGACCCAAGGAGTACTGAAAGTTTTTGTTTTTGTCGGGCATTAGTGTTGAATCCGTGATTCTTAAAGTATGATGTTTTCCAATAACTAGACAGAGGCTGTAACTTAACAATCAACAGGTGTTTACTGGAGGAGGGTAGTCTAAAGACTAACAGTACAGAGGCATGCTCAAGGCTTATATACAGGTGTGGTTACTGCCAGTACTACAGTATACAGGAGCTGTAAAAGTAGTTCTCTCTTAAAGGTACATACACTACAATTCCTCCCCTTTTAGATTAACAGTACCCATAACATTCAAATAACAGTTAACACTTTAACTTGCACATTAAACTGAAATAGTCCATTTATAGATTCAGTCTTTGGGGCGGCTTCCTGATCCTTTCTGGATAGCGCCTTTCCTGAGGTTCTTGGTGCGGAGGCGATTCTGGCCCCCTTTCGTCGGTTAGTTCATCAGTTTCCGCTGCTACTGTTTCTGAGGTAGATGCTACCGGTATGTCGGGTTCATCCCCAGGTACGCGAGACATGGGGTTGACTCGTTCCAGTGACGCTAGGATCTGGTAGACGTGGCGTCTCACAATGTTCTCCCCGACATCCACTGTGTACATTAATGGCCCCTGCCGTGTGCATATCGTTCCGGGTTGCCATTTCTCTGTTCGGTAGTCGCGGGCCAAGACTGGTTGTCCTACATTGAAGCTCTTTGTCAGCTTCTCATTGATGTGCTGGAATTGCTTATTCTCAACATTTCTTCGTACATTTGGTCTGAGCAAATCCAGACGAGATCTCAACCTTCGGTTAAAGAACATCATGGCCGGGGTCTGGTTGGTAACTGCATGTGTCGCATTTCTGTAGGCTAACAGGAAATTGTCCACCTTATGCTGTAGTGGAATTTCATCATCGCACATGGCCCTTATCACCTTTTTAAAGGTTTGTACGAACCTCTCAGCCAATCCATTTGTGGCTGGATGATACGGGGCGGACGTGTAATCCCTTACCCCATTCCTTCTCATAAATTTCCGAAACTCTTCGGACACAAACTGTGGTCCGTTATCAGAGCAGATCTGCTCTGGCAAGCCGTTCCTGGCAAATATGGTCCGTAGGACTGCAATCGTTTTCTCTATAGTGGTTGAGGACATTTTGATCACCTCAGGCCATTTCGAGTACGCATCCACTGCTATTAAGAACATTGAGTCCATGAATGGACCAGCAAAATCAATATGCACCCATTGCCATGGAGAGGAGGGCTACTCCCATGGGTGTAGAGGGGCATGTGGTGGTGCATTTTGGAACTTCTGGCATCCTGAGCAGCTCTTTGTTAGGTCCTCGATTTGTTGATCGATCCCCGGCCACCACACATAAGCCCGAGCAAGGCTTTTCATTTTCACCCCTCCCAGATGGCCTTCGTGAAGCTCATTGAGCACCCTCTCCCTTAACTTGGGTGGAATTACCACTCGGGATCCACACATCACTGTCCCCTGGCATACTGACAGCTGTTCTCTTCTGGATGAGAATGCTGGCAACAGTGAGTCGCCATGTGTTGGCCATCCCTTCACTGTCAAATCATATACCTGAGACAGTGTCGGATCATTGCGGGTCTCCTTCTCTATATCCGCATTAGTTACTGGCAATCGTTCAATTATCGACGAATAAAATATTTTGATAGGGTCCACTGCTGGTGCTTCCTCCACAGTAGGCAGTGGCAGGCGTGATAGCCCATCAGCGTTTCCATGCTGTTTCGTGCCCTTATACTCTATTTCATATTGGTTCGCCCCTAGAAAAAGGGACCATCTTTGTAGCCGTTGTGCAGTCATCACCGGAACGCCCTTCTTTGGATTAAAGATGGAGACAAGTGGTTGGTGGTCAGTCAGCAAGGTGAACTTCTGCCCATGCAGATAGTGGTTGAATTTTTTTTACTCCCCATACTAGGCTGAGGGCCTCCCTGTCGATCTGAGCGTAGTTGCACTCGGCTGAGGTTAGTGACCGAGACGCAAAGGCTACTGGCCTCTCCAACCCGTCTGGGAATTTGTGCGACAGCACTGCTCCAATACCATAGGGTGATGCATCACATGCCAACCGAATTGGTAGTGCTGGGTTGAAATGGGCCAACACCTCTTTTGATGTGATCAATTCTTTGCACTTCTGGAAAGCTCGTTTACATTCGTCATTCCACTTCCATGGTACCCCCGTTTGCAGTAGGGTGTTCAGTGGGTGTAATACTGTAGACAAATTTGGTAAGAACTTATGGTAGTAGTTCACCAGCCCGAGGAACGACCTCAGTTGTGACACATTTTCCGGTGCTGGAGCCTTGACTACTGCCTCAATCTTTTCAGGGGACTTATGTAACCCCTCTTCATCAATAACGTGGCCACAATACGAGATCTGCTTCTGGAAAAACTCGCACTTGTGGCGATTAGCTCGTAGCCCATATTCCTTTAATCTAGTGAGCACCTTCTCCAGGTTGGTGAGGTGATCACTGTCATTTTCGCCCGTGACCAGGATGTCGTCCAAATAACACTGGGTCCCTGGAATCCCTTGCAGGACTTGATCCATTGCCCTTTGCCAAATAGCCGGAGTCGATGCTACCCCGAATACCAGCCGGTTGTATTGGTAGAGACCTTTGAGTGTTGATTGTGAGGTATTGTTTCGAGGCTTCTTCTACCTCCATTTGCAGGTACGCCTGGGCCAGATCAATTTTGGTGAAGCGTTTACCTCCAGATAGCGAGGCGAAAATATCCTCAATCCGTGGAAGTGGATATTGTACCGTGTGAAGGACTGGGTTCACTGTCACCTTAAAATCCCCACAGATGCGGACCTTCTTTGGTTCCCCAGGCGTATTACTCAACGACCTCTTCATTACAGGAACGATGGGTGTAGCCCACTCGCTCCAGTCTACTTTGGACAGTACTCCTGAACGTTCCAACCCTTCCAGCTCTGCTTCGACGGCTGGTCGGATCGCATAAGGCACCGGTCTGGCCTTAAAAAAAAAAAAAAAAAAAAAACAACTTTGGGCTTGCATTTTCCTCTATTTTAATCGTCGCTGTTATGCCTTTTAGTGTTCCGAGTCCCTCCTGGAACACTTCTTGTGCGTCAGTTAGCATTTTTGACAGTCGTCCAGGTGTGACGTCGTCATCCTTTTTGGCCTCAACCTTCAGTGCCTGTATGGAATGCCAATCTAATTTATCTTCCGGATCCATTCACGTCCTAGTAGTGGTGGTCCTCCATCTGGCAATACATATAGGTCCATTTTAGGTATTTCCTGGCATTTGTATATCACGTTCACCCTTATTTTTCCTTTGGGGTAGACTTTTTGCCCGCGTATGTCTTCAAGACAATCTCTGTAGCTTTCAAGGGTATATGTGAAAATAGCCACTTGTAGTCCCTTTGGTTTATGACTGTTAGGGCTGATCCTGTGTCCAATTCCATTTTCACTTGGACTCCGTCTATCTTGAGCATGACCCAGATAGTCTGGTGATCCTCCATTTTGATTACCTTATGTAGTTTCAGACAACCCAGCTCCTTGCTTCCGGAGTCTGTATCACTTTTCTGTTCGTCTGAACTACTGTCCATCACCTTATGTGCCTTTTTGTACTTCTCCTGTGGAGATTTCTTGCTGTTGGTTTTCTTCCCTGACCTGCAGACTCTTGCTATGTGTCCTGCTTTTCCACACTGTCTGCACACTTGGTCCTTGAACCAACAATCCTTCTGGTCGTGTGTTGTTCTGCCGCAGCGATAACACTTCCCTGCTCCATATGACATTTCATTGGTGCCATATTCTTGCGGTCTCCGTTGTATCTCTGCAGCGCCCCGTGCGGCTGCCTCGTGTGATACTGCCATGCTGAATGCCTTGTCCAGCGTAAGATCCTTTTCTGATAGAAGCCGTTTCTGGGTTCCTTCACTTTGAAGCCCACACACAAACTTGTCCCTTAACGCATCTGCTAGTCCCAATCCAAACTGGCAGTGTTTCGATAGCTTGCGCAGTTCCGTTAAGTACTCAACATTACTTTCGTCTTTATGCTGGTTCCTTTTGTGGAACTTAAATCTTTCTGCTATCAGCAGCAGTGTGGGGTTTAAGTGGTCCTGTAGGATTTCCACTATGCTTTCGAAATTCTTATCCACTGGCTTCTCTGGGGTTATTTGGTTTCGCAGTAAGCCATAAGTTTTTGCACCCATGGAATTCAACAAAACCAGTGCTTTCCTCGCATCTGGCACTTCATTCGCCCTGCAGTACACCTCAATGCGTTCCACATATGTCGCCCAATCTTCAACTTCATTGTCGAACACAGTGATGCTGCCACTCTTCGGCATCCCTGGGTGTGATTAAACTGTCTAAAATGGCGTCTCCCACGCTCTCCCTTCTTCTCCGCTGGCACAAAATGGCATCTCCCGCGCTTTTCTTTCTTCCCGCGCTCGCCCTTCTTCTCCGCTGCGGCTTCTAAAATGGCGTCTCCCGCGCTCTCCCTTCTTCTCCGCGGCTCAATGGTGTCTCCCGCGCTTCCTTTCTTTCCCCCGCGGACGCTGTTCAGCCATTGAACCCTGGCTGTGCTCTGCGCGTTCTCCTGTGCGCCTCTCTCGTTGCCGCCGCTCGGTCCTGAACCCGGCTGCTGCTTTACCCTCTTTTTTTCTTGTTTTCCCTCGACGCCGCTCGGTTTTCAACCCCCGGCTGCGCCCTGTGCGCTTCACGCTCTCTCTTACCCCGTCGACGCTGCTCGGCCTTTTCTGTGCCGTCGGTCAGCTCCAGCCGCCGCTGTCCGGGAAGGGTCTGCGCTGTACCTGTTGCCAGTCTGTTGCTGGATCGTCGTGGCTGGAGAACCAAGCCCAGCTCTCAACAGCCTCCCCTGCGATGTTCACTCTCTGCCGGATGACTGGGCGGTTGCTCGTGGTCGACGCCCGTGTTTCTGGCCTCGACTTTCTTCCACCGTCCTCCCGGAGCGAATCCTTGAAAGGAAATGCAGAGTTGCAGGTAGATTCGAATCGACCTCGTCGCCACTGTTGAATCCGTGATTCTTAAAGTATGATGTTTTCCAATAACTAGACGGAGGCTGTAACTTAACAATCAACAGGTGTTTACTGGAGGAGGGCAGTCTAAAGACTAACAGTACAGAGGCATGTTCAAGGCTTATATACAGGTGTGGTCACTGCCGGTACTTACAGTATACAGGAGCTGTAAAAGTAGTTCTCTCTTAAAGGTACATACACTACAATTAGGAGCATACAGGGAGCATAGAGAGCAACATATAATGTTTAAGCCCATGATCTCTGGCAGCAGATACTAACAGGTCTTGGTGCTCTTAAATAAGGATTTATATACCACTGAGACAACAGTGCCAAAAACAGCCCTTTCCAAAAACTGCAAGCCCACAAAATTCAAACAGTCAAGTAAGAAATATTAGTACAAATAGAAACCGAGTTCCTAGAGTAGAATCATCGAATTGTACAGGACAGGAAGCCAGTCAGCCCATCGTGGCTGTGCCAGCTCTTTGAAAGAGCTATCCAATTAGTCCCACTCCCCTTCTCTTTCCCCATAGTCCTGCAAATAATTCCTTAGGAGTTGCTTGGGATTTGTGAGCTGGATTGCCAGGGTTCACTTCGTTTCGACACCTCAGACTTAGTTATTAGTCATTGGTCATTTAAAGGTAGCAATTGCTGTTGGACATTCATATTGTTGACAGTAAGTTCTAGTACTAAAAAAAACCTTTTCTAGATAGATTTATTATTTTAGATTTTTAGATAGATTGAGGTTAAAAATAACTATTGTATTTTTTCATGGGAGGCAAGTTAGAATGGTACAGACTGTACCAGACACTATTGTCATCTACAGAGAAAAGAAGGGCTTGGAACCCAAAGTTTGATCAGAATCGGGAAAATTGAGAGATTTTTGAAAATTGAGAGGGAGTTCCACTCAGGTCAATAATTTGGGAAAAATAAAAAAGGAAGATTAGGCATAATAAAGTCTAGGAATTTATTGCAACTGAAAATAAATGTTTGAAACTGGAAAATAAAGACTCTCAACTAAAAATATACCCCCTAACTGTTCAGTCGAACAACAGAATTTTTGTTCAAAAGACTTAGAAAATATGATTTTGCATTCTGATTTATTTTTAATTTGAAGTTCCAATCAGACTTAGAATGTGAATCATAGCCTCTTCTGAAATTACACAGGATAGGGCTGATTTTAATCCGCCACGCCCAATGAGAATGGGACATATGGGGGGGGGGGGTTAAATAGAGGCAGCGTCCTGTCCTCCAGCTTAATGCTGCACTCTCAATGGCCAGTATTTTAACTTCCTGATTTCGTGAGGTGTGTGGGGCCTCTGCTGAATGCATGTGAGGAGCTAACTAAAATGCAAAAGTTGGGGTCTGATAATGTCAATCAGACCTTGACACTATTTTAAATTCATGCTATTTTAAATTCATGCCATGAGGTCGGCCCCTGGTGCCGGCCTTGCTAAGGTGCAAAGAAGCATTAAGCTCAGAAGAGACCTGAAAAGATAAGGATTTTGTTTTAAAAAAGGTTTCTTTGTAAGCCCTAGGCATCACTTCCTCAAACGCGATTGCCTACCATACCGCCCACCCCGCCACCACCGAGGAACAGCACCTCATCTTCCGATTAGGCACTTAGCAGCCTTCCGGACTCAATATCGAGTTCAACAATTTCAGATCATAACCTCGGCCCCTATTACTTTTTTACTTATAATTTTTTCCACCCCTTTGTTTTGGGTCTTCCTTTTCCTCCGCCCCCCCCCCTTTCCTTTTGTCTCTCTCCCACCTGGCAGCTGTCTCCTATCCTGCCAGTACACTTCACACCTAATCTTAGCTGTCTTTTGTCTCCACTGGCCTATTACCATCTCGTCTGGTTTCGAATACCTTTTATTGTCTCTTTTCCTTCTTTTGTTCGATCGCAGCCCTGCCTTCGATCTATTTTCTTTTCTTTCCAGTTTTGAAGAAGGGTTTCGACCCGAAACGTCAACTCAAATTTCTCTCCACGGATGTTGCCTGACCTGCTGAGTTTTTCCAGCATTTTCTGTTGTTATTTCCGCCACCACTTCTGATTGCCGGGGACCATTCCCAAATGGCTGCGGCCTCTTGCCCCGCTCACCGACTTCTGCCTGACTCCCTGACATAATTGACGACGGTTTTGGGCGGGAGTTGGGCCTGGTATATTTAAATAAGGTCTGGTAGTTACAGTGGCCCAGGCCTCATATCGACAAGCTGACGTGAGCATGACACTTATGACTTTGGCCCCAGGCTCACCCCTCACCCCCAGTTAAAATCAGGGCTGGTCTTTCTGATGTTTCACATAACCAAAAAAAATGGATGGCACTTCTTATGTTCATTAATAAATAGACATTCTTATTATGAACACAGCTAGCTTTTGCTAGACACTTTTATTGAGCACATGTGGACTAGGTACAGTCTCTGTAGAGGCTTCCATCTTGACTGCTGCCTTGTGGGTAGCCTAGTGCCTCATGGGTAATGTAGTCTTAATATACATACAGCTGGGTAGTGTAGTCTTATACATACAGCTATATACAGCTCTACGGCTCCACCTAGGGTCCACTATAGAATGACATGTTATTGATCATTACATCCCCCTTTGAGGTTTAACAAAATCAATATAATCAACTTTCAAGAAAACAATAAAGATAATATCAGTAACACTTTTGTTAGTGCTCTATAAACATAAACATTTTCAAAACAGTCAACACATTTTCAAAGCTTTACATTGTACTCAAAGATTAAGTCTATCAGGCTCTTTTACTTCACGTGTGGATCTTCTCAACACGGGTAAGTCTGATGTGTCTTCATGAGATTGTTCTGGCGGTGAATGACAAGATGCAGTTGCGGCATTGTCATCAATCTGCTCTTGAATAGTCTCTTGTGTTTTTAGGAGGGAACGGCGGTTCCTCCTGAGAATCTGTCCTTCCTCAGTTCTAACAGTATGACCTTGGTCCTACTTCCTCAAGAATTTAGCTTTCCTGTTCCATGCATCTGGATCCTCAATCCTGACAACATCATCCCTTGTCAATGGTTTTAGAGTTTTGGATGACTTGTCATAGTATGATTTCTGTTTCAGCTTTAACAGTTGAAGTCTCTGTCTCAGTTCCTCACTATTAGATAGTCTTTACCATTTAAATGAAAAAGGTCCATACCAACCTTTTGCCATGGTGCTGTTGGTATGTCAGCTACTATCATTGGTTCCTTTGCTTGTTTGTTTTGGTGTTTCTGACATGTCTCACATTTGCCTATCATGTTCTCAATGTCCTTATTTATGCCAGGCCAATAAACAGTGTCTCTTGCTCTCCTTTTGCATTTTTCAATTCCGAGGTGTCCCTCATGAATCCTTTTGAGCATGTCTTGACGTAGAGCCTGTGGAATGACTATTCTGTTCTGTTTTAGTAATAGTCCACTTGCGACACTCAATTCTGACCTTATGTGAAAATATTTTGGACAGGAACCTTTTGGCCAACCATGATGAATGTTCTCTATTACTGTTTGTAATCCTGTATCTTTTACTGTTTCTTCTGCTATTTGCTTTGATTTTGTGTCTGACACGGGCAGCGCAGCAGTGACCATACTCACATGAACATCCACGTCTTCTTCAGTAGAGCTCACATGACTCATTGTGGGTGCTCGGGATAGTGCATCTGCTAACACTATGTATTTGCCTGGTGTGTAGATCAGTTCAAAGTCATATCTTTGCAGCTTCATCATGAGTCGTTGAATCCTTGTAGACATCTCATTCAGGTTTTTTTTTATGATGGCAACCAGAGGGCTGTGGTCTGTCTCAACTGTGAAGGTGGGAAGTCCATATATGTAGCCATGAAACTTTTCTAGTCCAACTACCAAGCCTAGACATTCCTTTTCAATCTGGGCGTATCGACACTCAGTATCAGTCATAGACCTGGAGGCATAGGCAACAGGCTTCCAATCTTCACCCTCTGCTTGTAGCAAGACCGCACCTAGGCCATCTTTTGATGCATCCGTTGACACTTTGATTCTTTTTGTTGGGTCAAAGAAGGTGAGTACAGGTGTGGTTGTCAGCACTGTTTTGAGGTTTATCCACTCTTGTTCATGTCTTTCTGTCCATGCAAACTCATTTGTTTTATATAGCGGGTCTTGCAGACAGGCTGTCTTGGCTGACAAGTTAGGAATGAACTTTCCAATGAAGTTTATCATCCCCATGATGCGTAGCACTCCTTTTTTGTCAGTGGGTCGGGGCATTTTGAGTATGGCGTTTACTTTTTCCATATCTGGCTCTATTCCTTTACCAGGTAGATTATCTCCTAGGAAAGTGACTTCCTGCACGCCAAACTGACACTTGGCTTTGTTGAGCTTCAGTCCATTCCAGCGTATGCTCTGTAGCACTTTAGTCAGTCTCTCATTGTGTTCTTTCAGTGTGGAGCCCCAGATGATGTCATCAACATAGACCCGAACTCCTTCCAGACCTTCAATTATGTGTTCCATCGCTCTATGAAAGATTTCAGATGCAGATATTATCCCGAAAGGCATTCTGAGGAAACAATACCTGCCAAATGGTGTGTTGAAGGTACAGTATTTGGTGCTCTCTTCATCCAGTTTTAGTTGCCAAAATCCTTGTGAGGCATCGAGCTTTGTAAAGTATCTGGCACCTGACATTTCACTGGTGATTTCTTCTCGCTTGGGAACCTGGTAGTGTTCATGTTTTATGTTTGCATTTAAGTCCTTTGGATCCATGCATATTCTTAGATCATTGTTCTTTTTCTTTACACATACCATGGAGTTAACCCAGTCTGTTGGCTCTTCGACTTTCCTGATGACTCCTAGTGTGGTCATTCTGTCCAGTTCATTCTTGAGCCGGTCACGCAGGGGTGCTGGAACTCTTCGTGGAGCATGTACCACTGGCTGAGCATCCTCCTTTAGCTGGATCTTGTAAGTGAATGGTAGAACTCCAAATCCTTTGAACACATCCTGAAAATTATTCACTACAGAATCCACCGAGTCATCTGGTCTGCTTATGGCACAGTTTACACGGTAGACTCTCTTGACCAGTTCTAAGTCCTCACAAGCTTTGTCACCCAGTAGTGAATCAAGTCTTTCAGCCACAACAGAAAACATGAGATGATGCACTTTGTCTTTGACTGTCACTTTAAGTCTGCATACACCTAAGCTATCTATTTTCTGTCCGTTATAGTCCTTCAGTAGTACTGACTTTTTCTGTATTTTAGGCTTTTCTTTCATATTGTTAATGTCACTCATACTGATTAAGTTTGCTTTTGCCCCCGTGTCTAGTTTCAAGGTAACTAATGCTCCATTTACCTGCAGTGGGATCATCCATTTGTCCTCTTTTACTGCATTAACTTTATGTTCAGCATTGTCCATTTCTGAGGGCTGCACATTTTCTGTATCCTTTTTGATATTGTCACATGACACCATTCGTACAAAAAATGTCTCACTTAAATCAGTGTCCTCAATTACATTAACTCGTTGCCCTTTCTTAGTTTTTACTTTTGAAAAGCATTGTTTGGCAAAGTGATTCTTTCCATTACACTTTGTGCACATTTTTCCAAATGCTGGGCATTGTCTTAACTGGTGTTTGTAACCACAGCGTTTACAATTAAAAATTTCATCCTCCGATTGCTTTTCATTTCTGTTCTGCCCACGTTTCTTCCCCTTGTAGGACACAGCACCGACAGCAGCATTATCACTCATTACAATCGCATCATTATTGATTTCACTGAAAGTCTTCGTGTGCTTTCGAGCTAGCTCGCTGGCTTGGCATATTTTCACTGAATTTTCCAAATTTAGTTCGGTTTCTCTCAACAGATGTTCCCTGACTTTTTTATCATGAATACCAAACACAATCTGGGCACGAATCATGGATGCTTTGTGCTCAGAGAAATTACATGTCTGTGCTTTCAGTTTCAGATCAGTTATAAAGCTATCAAAAGTCTCATTTTGCTGCTGTGTCCGAGAACAGAAGATGTATCTTTCATAGGTCTCATTCTTTTTGGGAGAGCAATGTGCATCAAATTTTTTTAGCACATCTTCTAATTTTTCTCTGTTCTCCGCTGGATTAAATACAAATGTATTAAATACCTCTATCGCCTGTGGGCCTGCAACCGTAAGCAGCAACGCTATCTTCCTTGCGTCTGGCTTCGTACCGAATCCGATGGCTACAATGTAGAGTTCGAATTGTTGTTTAAGAGTCTGCCAATTGTAGTCGATGTTTCCTGTGAGTTTCAAACGCTCTGGTGGCTTCAAATTCTCCACGTCACTTTTCACAATTTTCAGCAGATCTTCACCATCCTGGTACCATCTTATGTTCATTAATAAATAGACATTCTTATTATGAACACAGCTAGCTTTTGCTAGACACTTTTATTGAGCAAATGTGGACTAGGTACAGTATCTGTAGAGGCATCCATCTTGACTGCTGCCTTGTGGGTAGCCTAGTGTCTCATGGGTAATGTAGTCTTAATAATATACATACAGCTGGGTAGTGTAGTCTTATACATACAGCTATATACAGCTCTATGGCTCCACCTAGTGTCCACTATAGAATGACATGTTATTGATCATTACAGCACTCAACCCCAGTTTTCTTATTTTCAGTCTATTACTTCCTAAATAACACTAAGTTGGAGAAAGGAAAAAGCAGATCAGATTCCAGTTTTACTTAATGAGAAGTACTATTGCAAAGTTGTTTTGTACTTATTTACTTTCCAGGTTTCAGTGAATAACATGAGTATAAGACTATAAATCTCAGGCTGACAGTTTATTATTCCAGTCACACCCACATAATGGACTGACAGAGCAAATACAATGCAGTAAAATGTTATGTATCATCAGAATTGAACAGAACTGGAGGCTATTTTTCTTTTCCAAGTGAAGTTTTATTTTGGGAAGGACTTGAAATAACAACAACAACTATTTGTATTTATATAGTGCCTTTACCATCGTAAAACGTCCCAAGGCGCTCCACAGGAGCACAAGACAAAAAATTTGACACCGAGCCACCTAAAGAGAAATTAGGGCAGGTGACTAAAAGCTTGGTCAAAGAGGTAGGTGTTAAGGAGCATCTTAAAGGAGGAAAGAGAGGTGGAGAGGTTTAGGCAGAGAATTCCCGAGCTTCGGGCCTAGTCAACAGAAGGCCGGCACAGCCACCAATGGTTGAGCGAATCAGGGATGCTCAAGAGGGCAGAATTAGAGGAGCGCAGATATCTTGGGGTGGGGGGGGGCGTGTCCATGGAGGGATTTGAAAACAAGGATGGGAATTTTTTAATCGAGGCGTTGCTTAACCGGGAGCCAATGTAGGCCAACGAGCACAAGGGTAATGGGAGAACGGGACTTGGTGTGAGTTAGGACATGGACAGCCGAGTTTTGGATCACCTCAAGTTTACATAGGGTAGAAAGTGGGAGGCTAGTCAGGAATGTGTTGGAACAGTCAAGTCTAGAGGTAACAAAGGCATGGATGAGGGTTTCAGCAGCAGATGAGCTGAGGCAGGGGCGGAGATGGGCGATGTTACGGAGGTGGAAATAGGTAGTCTTAGTTATGCCATAGAAATGTGGTCGGAAGCTCATTTCAGAGTCAAATATGACATCAAGATTGTGAACAGTGTGGTTCAGCCTCAGACAGATGTTAGGGAGAGGGATGGAGTCAGTGGCTAGGGAACGAAAACAATGGCTTCGGTCTTCCCAATATTTAATTGGAGAACATTTCTGCTCATCCGGAACTGGATGTTGGACAAGCAGTCTGACAATTTAGAGACTGGAGGGATCGAGAAAAGTGGTGGTGAGGTAGAGCTGGGTGTTATCAGCGTATATGTGGAAACTGACGCTGTGTTTTAGGATGATGTCGCCAAGGGGCAGCGTGTAGATGAGAAATAGGAGGGGGCCAAGGGTAGATCCTTGGGAGACACCAGAGGTAACGATGCGGGAGCGGGAAGAGAAGCCGTTGCAGGTGATTTTCTGGCTACGATGAGATAAGAATGGAACCAGGCGAGTGCAGTCCCACCCAGCTGGACGACGATGGAGAGGCGTTGGAGAAGGATGGAGTGGTCAACCGTGTAAAAGGCAGCAGACAAGTCAAGAAGGTCGAGGACCGATAGTTTACCTTTGTCACAGTCACAAAGGATGTCATTTGTGACTGACTTGAGCCATTTCGGTACTGTGGCAAGGGCGGAAACCTAATTGGAGAGATTCAAACATGGAGTTGCGGCAAAGATGGGCACGGATTTGGGAGGCGACAATATGTTCAAGGACTTTGGAGCGGAAAGGGAGGTCAGAGATGGGGTGATAGTTTGCAAGGACGGAGGGGTCAAGGGTTTTTTTTTTTTTGAGAGGGGTGATGATGGCAGATTTGAGAGAGAGGGGGACAGTATCTGAGGAGGGAGAACAGTTAACAATGTCAACTAACATGGGAGCCAGAAAAGGAAGTTGGGTGGTCAGCAGTTTGGTGTGAATAGGGTCGAGGGAGCAGGAAGTGGGTCTTATGGACAAGATGAGTGCGGAGAGGTCATGAGGGGAGATTGGAGAGAAACTGGAGAAAGATGCAAGTTCAGGGCTAGGGCAGCGTGGAACCTTAGAGGAAGTTTGGCCCGGTGGGCTAGGGGAAGGAAGGGAAGTGGCAGAGGCAGCTGAATGGATTGTCTCCATTTTAGAGACATAAAAGTCCATGAGCTCCTCACATTTGTTGTCGGAGGTGAAGGTGGAGGAGACAGGGGAAAGGGGTTTAAGAAGATGGTTAGCAGTGGAGAATAGAAGTCGGGGTTTATCTTTGCATTCTCGAATGATTCTGGAATGGTGAGCAATTTTGGCAGATGAGAGCAGGACCCGATAATGCTTCATGTGGTCTAGCCAGATCTGCGGGCATTTTGGGATGATCTTGGCTCCTGGAACATGCTATGCTAAAAAGTCAGTTTTGCTGGCTGTTGAAAAATATTGTAGTGTACCAGAGGTGAGAACTGTTGTAGTGCAAACTTTGCAGTGTCTTTTTTGCAGGCTAACTGTTAGCAAAAGGATGTTTTACATAAGAACATAACATAAGAATTTAAGAAGTAGGAGCAGGAGTAGGCCATACGGCCCCTTGGGCCTGCTCCGCCATTCAATAGGATCACGGTTGATCCGAACCTAGACTCAACGCCACTTCCCTGCCCGCTCCCCGTAACCCCTAATTCCCTTATCAGCTAGGAAACTGTCTATCTCCTTTTAAAATTTATTTAGTGTCGCAGCTTCCACAGCTCTGAGGTAGCAAATTCCATAGATTTACTACCCTCTGAGTGAAGAAGTTTCTCCTCATCTCAGTTTTGAAACGGCAGCCCCTTATTCTAAGATTATGCCCCCTAATTCTAGTCTCACCCATCAGTGGAAACATCCTCCCTGCATCCACCCGATCAAGCCCCCTCACAATCGTATATGTTTCGATAAAATCGCCTCTCATTCTTCTGAATTCCAATGAGTAGAGGCCCAACCTACTCAACCTTTCCTCATAAGTCAACCCCCTCATCTCCGGAATCAACCGAGTAAACCTTCTCTGAACTGCCTCGAGAGCAAGTATATCTTTTCTTAAATATGGAAACCAAAACTGCACGCAATATTCCAGGTGTGGCCTCACCAGTACCCTGTATAACTGAAGCAAGACTTCCCTGCTTTTATACTCCATCCCCCTTGCAATAAAAGCCAAGATTCCATTGGCCTTCCTGATCACCTGCTGTACCTGCATACCAACCTTCTGTGTTTCATGTACCAGGACCCCCAGATCCCTTTGTACTGTAGCACTTTGCAGTTTCTCTCCATTTAGATAATTTCTCTCCATTTAGATAATAACTTGCTCTTTGATTTTTTCTGCCAAAGTGCATAACCTCACACTTTCCAACATTATATTCCATCTGCCAAATTTCTACCCATTCACTTAGCCTGTCTATGTCTCTTTTGCAGGTTTTTTATGTCCTCCTCACTCACTGCTTTCCCTCTCTTTGTATCGTCGGCAAACTTGGATATGTTGCACTCGGTCCCCTCCTCCAAATCGTTAATATAGATTGTAAAGAGTTGGGGTCCCAGCACTGACCCCTGCGGAACACCACTAGTTACTGATTGCCAACCCGAGAATGAACCATTTATCCCAACTCTCTGTTTTCTGTTAGATAGCCAATCTTCCACCCATGCCAGTATATTACCCCCAATCCTGTGATTTTTTATCTTGTGCAGTAATCTTTTGTGTGGCACCTTGTCAAATGCCTTTTGGAAGTCCAAATACACCACATCCACTGGTTCCCCTTTATCCACCCTGTTTGTTACATCCTCAAAGAACTCGAGCAAATTTGTCAAACATGACTTCCCCTTCACAAAACCATGCTGACTCTGTCCGATTAAATTATGCTTATCCAAATGTCCTGTTACTGCTTCCTTAATAATGGACTCCAACATTTTACCAACCACAGATGTCAAGCTAACCGGTCTATAGTTTCCAGCCTTTTGTCTACCTCCCTTTTTAAACAAGGGTGTTACATTAACAGTTTTCCAATCTGCTGGGACCTTTCCTGAATCCAGGGAGTTTTGGAAAATTACCACCAATGCATCCGCAATCCCTACCGCTACTTCTCTCAAGACCCTAGGATGTAAGCCATCAGGTCCAGGGGATTTATCCGCCTTAAGTCCCATTATCTTACCGAGTACCATCTCCTTAGTGATTTTAATCGTGTTTAGCTCCACCCCCGGCATAGCCCCCTGTTTGTCCAGTGTTGGGATATTTTTAGTGTCCTCTACTGTAAAGACTGATACAAAATATTTGTTCAGCGTTTCTGCCATCTCCATGTTCCCCACCACTAATTTCCCGGTCTCGTCCTCTAAGGGACCAACATTTACTTTAGCCACCCTTTTTCTTTTTATATAACTGTAGAAACTCTTGCTATCTGTTTTTATATTTTTTGCTAGTTTACTTTCATACTTCCCTTTCTTAATTAATCTTTTAGTTATTCTTTGCTGGCTTTTAAATGCTTCCCAATCTTCTATCCGCCTACTAGATTTGGCTACTTTATATGCCCTTGTTTTCATTTGGATACTATCCTTTATTACTTTACTTAGCCACAGATGGCTGTCTTCTTTTACGCCCCTTTTTCCTCAGTGGAATATATTTTTCTTGAAAGTTGTGAAATATCTCCTTGAATGTACACCACTGCTCATGTACCGTCTTACACCTTAATCTATTTTCCCAGTCCACTTTAGTAAACTCTGCTCTCATACCTTCATAGTCTCCTTTATTTAAGCTTAGTACGCCGGTTTGAGATCCAACTCTCACCCTCCAACTGAATTTGGAATTCAACCATGTTATGGTCACTCATTCCAAGGGGATCCTTTACTAGGACATTTTTTATTAATTCTGTCTCATTACACAGGACCAGATCTAAGATTGCCTGCCCCCTGGTTGGTTCAGTAACATACTGCTCAAGGAACCCGTCCCTAATGCACTCTATGAACTCTTCAAGGCTGCCCTGCCTAATTTGATTTGTCCAGTCAATATGAAAGTTAAAATCTCCCATGATTATAGCTGTTCCCTTATTACAAGCCCCAACTATTTCCTGATTTATACTCCGACCAATAGAGTTGCAACTGTTAGGAGGCCTATAGACTACACCCACTAGTGACTTTTTCCCCTTATTATTCCTTATCTCCACCCAAACCGTTTCACTATCCTGATCCTTTGACCCAATATCATTTCTCACTATTGCAGTGATTCCACCCTTTATTAACATAGCCACCCCACCTCCCTTTCCTTCCTGTTTGTCCTTCCTAATTGTCAAATACCCCTGGATGTTTAGTTCCCAGTCATGGTCACCTTGCAGCCATGTTTCTGTAATGGCCACCAGATCATACCCATGTGTAGTTATTTGTACCGTCAACTCGTCTATTTTGTTACGAATGCTGCGCGCATTCAGATAAAGAACTTTTAAATATGTTTTCTGACAATTTATTCCTGCTTTTACCCCCTTTACTACTTTACCTTTTATATATTCTGTCCCTTCCTGACACGCTCTGGTTTTTAATTCCCCCACTACTACCTTGCTCTATTGCCTCCTTATAAGTTTGTTATTCCACTCCGGTCATGTCATGAACAAGATGCTATGTATAAGTATTTGTTTTCTCAAAATGTTGCTTTTGGGGAGTTGCTAATATAAGAGCAACTGTTTCATTTTGGCTCTATATTCTGGCTGACTCTCCTCCTGTTTCTCAGTTATGCAAATACTAATAGGTGTGCTTGGCACTTGGGAAGCTAAATGGCATCTAAGCAGCAGTGAATTGAACCTTCCCTTTGACTGACAATGAAATTAAATCTCCCACCTACTTTTAGGTGGTGTTTCTCTCCATTTCCAAATAGTTTTTGGGTCATAATATCCATTGAGCTTCAGCAATGTGTGTGTGTACAAAAGATCTGTCAACAGCAAGTCCACAGCCAACATCTTATGGATTTATGTCATGGAAACTTTTTACAGTCCAATGCTATCTAATTCAATTGAAGGATATCGGACACAGCCCTGTGCACATGACTAACGTGTTTCGACTTTGACAAATGCAGGAGGTAGGAGTCATGTGACAATAAACACATGTCTTCCTTAACAGCAGCAGGAGCACAGCCAGCTTGAGCCAATGGGATGGTGGGGTTGATGTCCAAAATGTAACATGGATAAGCAGACACTGAGGGGAGATTTTTAACCCCCAAAAAGTGGTGGGTTGCGGTTGGGTCACATGTTAAAATTTAAAAAACCTCAAACCTGGCCCCAACCTGCCTGTAACCTGCCCACTTCCGGGTTTAACAGAGGCAGGACAAGGGGCGAGCAGCCAACCCCCTCCCAGGAGATGGGTTGGCAATTTACATATTTTAAAAAGGCCATCAGCCTCTGATTTAAACAGCTTTGCAAGTTTTACAGTGGTTGGCTGGGTTTCCCAGGCCTCTGGAAACCTGGCAGCTGAATGGAAGTGAGGATAGCTTCAGGGATAAAGTAAGTGCCTTTACAGCACTGCTTGTGGGCCAGGAGGAGCAGGCGTGCTTCCCCCCGGACCCCCAAGCTCCCCTCCTCCGTTTCAACCCCCCCACAAACACCCGGGGTCAGGGATCGTACATCCACCCCCCCCCGGGGTCGGGGATTGGAACCCCCCCAGGATCCCAGTAGCAGCTGCAGTATCCCTACCTGGTCCTGCGGCCTGCTCTGGAGTGCTCCCCGCCCGACTGGATCAATCGGGCTGACTTCTGAGCAGGGAACCCGTCGAGGAAAAAAGTTGCACACTGTGGAGTTAAAACTGCACAGTATGCAGGGAAACCCAGACTTCCATGTTTCCCATCCGAAACTTCCCCCCCGCCCCCAGCCTACACAACCCGCCCCGGTCAATATCGGGGCCAGCTGTGGGTGTAAAGCACTATCGGTTGGCCTTTATGGAAATTATAATCTCTAAGAAGCCTTTAATGGAATTTTAGAAAAGGGCAAATTGTTTTCCACCTTGCTTGTTACTGCTTAGTTGTTTCTTTTTCCGTCGTTCAGGTTTTCTTGCTGTCCATTTTTAAATTTTCTGTCTCCAGTCTCTTGGCTCCCTCACCTCCATTCATAGAACCTCGTGGCACGCAAGGAAGCCAGTTTACCCGCTGTGCCGGCAACAACTTGCTGAAAGAATTACCCATTTCATCCTGTTCCCCCGCCTCTCCCTATATTCTTTTCCATTATTATTTTTTCAAATATATATCCACTTCCCTTTTTAAAGCGAATATGAATTTTGCTCTATGGTTGGACATAGAAATGATCTGTACTATAGCAGTGAATGGAGATAGACAGGTAGATTTAAAGTATGAGTCCAGAGACATCCTCAATTTCTTGATTCAACTGTCAAATTCAATTTACTGCTGAATTTTACCATCTTAGTTTTAGAAGACACGGAATGAATTTGTGCTTTGTTACTCAGCAGTAAGTACCACTTGTCAACTATTCCTGAACACTGTAGTAAGATTTGCAATGTGAAATAAATGGTTGGTTAGATATATATATGTTGAACTAGTTATACATAAGTCCTGTTTTTGATTGGGCTGTGAGTGCGACATGGGGTGGGTGTGGGGTGGGTGAGCGTGGGGTGGGGGCACGAGCAGGAAGCTCGGATGGTTGCGCCGGCTTGAGGCCTGGGCCACTTTAATTCCAGGGCCTCATTTAAATTTTTCAAAGTGGAAGCCGGCAGGAATGATGTGATGGCCGATGGGCAGGAGCTAGAAATCACGCAGCAGCAGACCGCCACCGGGGACCTAAGGATTCTTTGTGGGACTGGAGGAGCCTGCAATCTTTAAAGGGGAAGTCCCCTTGAATTGCCAATTAAAGTGACATTACCTCTGGGCTTTCTTCTGCAGGCTCCGTCTGCATAGAAAGTGAATGAGGGTCAGGAGTTACCCAGCCAACAGTGGAAAGAGAATGCATCTCAACTCCAACTTTACAAAAGCAAAATACTGCAGATGCTGGAAATCTGAAATAAAAACAGAAAATGCTGGAAATACTCAGCAGGTCAGGCAGCATCTGTGGAGAGAGAAACAGAATTAATGTTTCAGGTCGATGACCCTTCGTCAGAACTGGAAAAAGCTGGAGAAGGAACAGGTTTTTAAGCAAGTGTAGGGGCAGGGAAAGGGGAGGAAAGAACAAAAGGGAAGGTCTGTGATAGGATGGAAGGCAGGAGAGATTAAGAGACAAAAGGGATGATGGTGCAAGGCAAAAGGAGATGGTAATGGGACAAGTTAAACAAAAGATGGCTCTAGATGAAGTGTAAATTGCAATGGCTGAATAATCGACAGCTGCCATGTGAGAGAAAAAAAATGGAAAAAGAAGATGGGGGCAGAGGTTATGGTCTGAAATTGTTAAACTCGATGTTGAGTCCAGAAGGCAAAGTCCAACTTTGCTTGAGGAGACTCTAAGAATGATTTACAACTGCCAGACGCCTTACCTGAAAAACAGTAGCCAGGAATTAACAATTGGGGGAGCATTTCAGCTGCCCCATTAGCGATCAAGGTCCACCTGATGCAATTTTCAAGTGGGCCTGTCAATGGGTAAGCAGCCAGCCTGAAACAGGTGGTCAAATTTCGAAGAACCCATGGTCATGAACAATGAGCTATATTTAAGGTGGTCCAACATGGATTCAATCAACGAAGAAGAGCCATTTAGGGCAGAGGTCTGCTTTGATTAAGTTGATGCTCATATTTATAATGCAATCAGTCATGTGTAGTGGCCAGCTACATGTCACAGAACAAAAGCGACCTCACACAGACCTCTCAAAGAGAACTGGCTGAAGCCGAACGATCTAAGATCATATGAAATAAAGACCAAAAACCCTGCGTTTGTCACGATTTCCCCTGAAAGCATGAAGCAAATACCCCTCATACACCACTTATGTGCAGTGCTCTTGTGAGCAAGGAAATGATTGCTGGAAGCCAGACACATGCACACGGCTGTTTGTAGTGTGCAAAGCTATTGTAGGAGGTTATACTGTTACACATTCCAATTAATTCCAGTCCAAATGATCAACTGATTTGAATAGGTACCTTCATTCGCTCCAAATGGAAGTCTTGAGCAGGGCATTGTCAATCCTGCTGACGTACTTTCAATTGTTTTTGAACTAATAGTCAATAGCCAATCCAAATACAAATATTTTGACAGGTATGATCAAATTATCTGTATTGTATGAAAGTGTACCACTCTGGATGTTAATGCTTCTTAATCAGTGCTCTTGCAGCAATTCAGAATACTAACCCAGTAAACTGTAGTTTTTCTTGAACTCTTACTATTGGCACTATTTCCCTATTATAACATGTAAATCTGATAATTACTGTAATTTTATCTCTAATATTAGAACCACAACCATTTTTGTTCAAGTTTCAACTTTCAGTGCTGTAATACTTGATGTGAAGTTGCAGTACAATGTGTGTCACTGATATTGGGGGGGGGGGGAGAATCGGACATGGTGGGTGGAATCAAATGTCACAGGGGGTGGGGGGGTGGTGGGGTGGACCGGACACCCCCAATGTCTGTTGTTCAGAAAGCCAAAGGACTGTTATAAAACCCATGCTAATGCTATAGATGGGGTGCCACCAATGTCTGTAGGACTTTGTAAAGCTGCTAACAGCTTTATTGAATTCTGGACATTTCATTGTATCATTCTTTGGGAGCAGCTGGTGTCAAAGCACCTGAATTTGAAGCATGTCATGAAGATTGTTTCGGAAATTGGAATTACATTGTGACCCATGCACTGAATCACAAGTAATTCAAAAATTCTGATTGGAGAACTCAGTAGCAAAAGTCTCCATTCAGACCTCCTGTTTCACTGTGCGGTGTGCTGACTGTCTAAAGGAAAAGCGATGGTTTGTTTTTTGAATTGCTCAGTTGAGGAAGAAAAGAGAAAAGCATACCCTGAATTCACAGACCCTTAGTGGGTTTGGATTTGACCCTTCTAACAGACATTTTGCTGCAGCTGAACATATTAAGTGTGGAAATACAAAGAAAGATGAAGTTACCTGTCATTATGCAGAGTATGTTAACCTTTATGAACAAGTTCAAGCTGTTTCTGATTCAGTTGTAGGTAGGTGAACTGATTCAATTTCTATTTACAGAGGATATACGGCACAGAAAAAGGCCTTTCGACCTATGCCGGTGTTTATGCTCCACACGAGCCTCCTCCTGTCTTTCCTCATCTAAATCTATCAGCATAACCCTCTATTCCCTTTTCCCTCATATGCTTGTCTAGCCTCCCTTTAAATGCATCCATACTATTCGCTTCAACCACTCCCTGTGGTAGCGAGTTCCACATTTTCACCACTCTTTGTGATCAAGACTCAAAACAACGGTGACATGGCAGAAGACTCCGAGTTCCAAGCATTACACAACCCTTCTAGTCGAAAAGGCCTCAGGTTAAACTTCCATTTGACCCATTCAGTGCGAAGACAGATTGTTAACTGATACAGACTTCAAGCAATGAAGCAGTTTTTCAGTTGTAAGTGACTAAACTGCATGAAAATGACAGATAGAAGCCAATTCTAAAAGAGAGAATACAGTACTGTACTTGAATTTTGGAGGACAGTGCAGTATGAGATGAGCCTTAACACCAAGACATCTGATTTTGGTATTCATTTCATCTGTGTGCAAATCTTCTTTTTCTACACTTCAGCATGAAAATAAATCGAAGAAGCAATCTATTCTGACTGGTCACATTTCAGAATTGTTACATTCATGTATTACCAAGTACAAACCAGATTCAAAGAAAATATTGAGAAGCAAGCATGTCGAATGTCACATTGATTCCTTTGCCTGACTACTTTGTACAATGGAAGTGTATTTTTCTTGTAGTTACTGAGAATATTACTGAGCCTATAGTATAATTACTAGGAGTGATGTTTCATTATTAACAGAAATTATTGTATTTTGTTTTATATTGTTCATTCTTATTGTTGCTGGGATTATTGCAGTTTTTGAAATCTAATAGTTTTCAGTTAAATGGAGTATTGCATTCAGTTCTGGGCACTGCACCTTGGAGGGGGTGCTGAGCAGATTCACCAGAATGCGACTGGGGTTAAAAGGACTAAATTATGAGGACAGGTTGCTTAGACTAGGTTTGTATTCCCTTGATTAAGGGATGATCTAATTGAAGTGTTTAAGATGATTAAAGGATTTGATAGGGTAGATAGTTTCTCCTGTGGTGGGGGGTGTCCAAAACAAGGGGGCATAATCTTAAAATTAGAGCTAGACCTTTCAGGAGTGATGTCAGGAAGCAATCCTTCACACAAAGGGTAGTGGAGATCTGTAACTCTCTCCTTCAAATAGCTGCTTAGGCTATGTAAATTAAAATATTCAAAGATGAGATTGATAGATTTGTGTTTGGTAAGGGTATTAAGGAACATGGAGCAAAGGCGGGTAAATAAAGTTGAGCTACAGACCAGCCATGATCTAATTGAATGGCAGAATAGGCTTGAGGGGCTGAATGGCCTAATCCTGTTCATATGTTCCTAAAAATCGTGATGGTTGTCATTTTTGTTGCCACTCTATTCAACAAATTAAGGGTGACTCTTAAAATATATATACAGGAAACTCTTTGGTATCCGGCACCGACGGGACCGGGATGGTGCCGGTTGATTAAAAATTTCGGATGACGGAGAGGGTTATCTACCGAGGCTATTTTTAACAAACAAAAATAAAAAAATCAAGAAATGTGCAGTATACAGTAATTGGGTACTCACCTACAGAATGTTGTTAAAAGGATGGCGGAAGATGCTTGATTAAGTACAGTACTGCCAGTTGAGGGTAATCCATAACTCTTTAATTACTTAACAGTAAAACAAAACTTATACAGTAAAGGACTGTATACAGCGCGGGAGAGTCAGACTCCTGTTATTGAGGTGTTCGGACTTCCGACAGCGCTGAGAAGCCGAGTAGTGGCAGCTTGGAGAACTACCCCCATTGACTAACTCGGCCACCGCGGGAGACTCGGACTCGGCAACATTTCCGGTTATTGAGGTGTTATTTTCGGAGTATGAATTTTGCCGGTTAATAGAGAATTCCGGATATTTAGGTGCCGTTTAAACGAGAGTTTCCTGTAGTAATATATACCTAGTAATATTTTAATTTAAGGCATTTTTACCATTATAGAGTGCCATGGACTGGAGATGCTGTACTGATGATTGCACTCCTGAACATAAATGTTGTAGCCTTTGTAGAGGCAACAGTAGAGATCTATCCTATTAATGTTGCTCTTTTAGGACCCAGGCTGTAATGTAAAAGGGCTGTTTGCCAGATACGATTTTGTCCTTCATCTCTTGAAGCTGGCTACCTATGGTGTATGCATTGCCTACTTCCACTATTGTAAGAATCTGCTGTATAGAATGTGCAGAAGATAGATACAAGGAAATTCCATGTATGAGATTTTCTTAATATAACTTAACAAGAATTATTCTCTAATAAACCTTCAGCAATGAAGCCACAAAATAATAATTCCTTCCTGCAGAGTTGTCAACATTGGATAAATCCTGGGTATGAGATTATATGTCACAAGTCATAAAATTGAGGGATTGAAGGAAAGGATTTGCATTTATATAGTGCCTTTCACAATCTTAGGATGTCCCAAAGCACTTTACAGTCAATGAAATACTTTTGAAGTGTAGTCACTGTTGTAATGTAGGAAACGCAGCAACCAATTTGAGCACAACAAGCTCCCGCAAACAGCAATAAGATAATGACCAGATCATCTGTTTTGGTGATGTTGCTTGATAGATAAATATTGGTCAGGACACCAGGTGAACTCCCCTGCTCTTCTTGGAGTAGTGCCATGGGATCTTTGATGACCCACTTAAAGGGAAGATGGGGCCTCATCCAAAAGACGGCACCTCTGACAGTGCAGCACTTCCTCAGTATGGCACTGAAGTATCAGCCTAGATTATGTGCTCAAGTCTGTGGAGTAGACTTGACCCCACAACCTTCTAATGCCGAGGCGAGAGGGCTACCATTGAGACATGGCTGACACCTTAATTGAGATTGCATCGTTAACCTAAACCTAGCTAAAAGCTACAGGGCAGCTCTGTCACGTGGATCACAGAGGATAGCTAAGTGGCACTATTATATTCTCCTCTCTTCCCCTCTTCCCTTTTTTGTTCTATTTCTCTCCTTTTTCTCTCTTTCTCTTATCTTCCTTATTCTTTATTTCTCTCACTTTAAAGCCTGCCTGGCTGTGAGTTTGCAAGTGCTCCTGGCGCTCTTGTTTTCTCCCACTGGAGCAAGAGAAACGAAGAGATAATTAGGAAGAAGAAATATTTTGGTATCTGTAGTGGTAGTGAATATCCTTTATTAAAATCTATCACCAATAATATTAATAGACAACTTTCACTACTTTTATTCCCCAATGGGAAAAAAAACACAAAAAATGACTCAAATTACTAGTGGAGTTAGATTACAATCCACAATTGGGAGATTGTTATCTCCAGCAAAACACTCCTGACAAATGCAGGAGAAATGGTGAGTCTGCTTTCTGTGATCATCATTCGGTGTTGTATTGAGGCATTCCACTGAAACACTGGGAAATGGCCAGAAACAGTGATGAAAAGATTCCATGTATATACAAATAAAACGATGCCCTTACTCTCGTTGGCCGATGATGTCTAGTGCAGGTGATTTGTTATTGCTCACATCTGCTCAGAAACCAACATTTTAATTGCTTTTGGGACTTTTTAATGTGATACTTGGACAAGAGAAAGATCAGAAAAACTTGCAATGCCACGGCTGGTTGAGCTGTGATGAGATTGAAAAAAATAAGGAAGACAGGGAAAGAGAAATAAGAGATGGGAGGAGAAAGAGGAAATGCTACGTGCAGTAAATGAGATATGATGGGATATGTTGTGAGATGTCATCCCACATTGAATTGCTTTCCCTAGTGATGCGGTCTGGCTCTTTCATTGTCCTCGCAAACTAAGTTATATGATTGAATCTCCCTCCCAGATCTCCTACATTATTCCAACTTGAGTCAGTTGGTTGTGTTGTCACTGGGGAATCCGAGGTTTGGGTTCAAGCCCCACTCCAGCACATAACCTAGACTGACCTAGTGCTTCACTGAGTGCTGCACTGTCAGAGGTGCACTCCTTTGGATGAGTTGTTAAAGTGCTGTCCCATCTGCTTGTTCCACTGGTTCAAGTGGATGTTAAAGATCCCATGGCATTATTCAAAGAAGAGCAGGGACTTTTCCAGGTGACCTACCCAAATTTCCTCCTTTGACCAATACCACGAAAAGCAGTTTGAATCATCATACACCTTGTTGCTGTTTGTGGGATTGTGCTGTGCTCATAAATGGTAGCCAGATTTGCCTACATAATAACATCACTGCATTACAATATCATTAATTGTATGTGCAACACTTTGAAGTTTCTGAGAGACATGATAAGGCACTAAATAAATGTCTTTTTTTTATTATCTTCTGACATTTGTACATGTGTGCAGTGTGAGGGAATGTGAGTTCTGAAATGTGACAAATCTATACTGCTCTCTAATCCAGGAGTAGTTAATGCTTCCCTTCCTCTCACCACAATCATTTTGAGATAATTTGCCACTTTACATAACCTTGCACAGACATACATAAGGAAGAAAGGAAATGGTCTTGTAAAGTTTACAGCACTAAATAGGAATGATCTTCCAGGTAGAGTGGAGTATGGCCAGCCAATACAATGGAAGATACTACAATGTGGTTTAATCAGGATTGCTTGCTTTACTTCTGTATTCCCTGTTCAAGTAATTTTTTTAAGTTGTGCTAACATTTTCAGGAGTTTGTGTTGAAAAAGGAGCATCGTTTCCGAGGATATGAAAATGGTTAATTTTAAGAGATCGAATCTACCCACAATATACAATGTGCACTGCGCATATTGTATTATTTCTCTGCAGTGGATGCATTTATTCCCTCAGTTTTGATAACCTGTTTCCCTACTCTGCACCATGCAAACCTGGGGGTTTGGAGGATAGGCAATCTGTTCCAAAACTTCCTATACCAGTTTGTAATGGCAGCATGGAGGTGTATAAAAGAGGTGCCAGGTGATTAGTCCATTAAAAGAGGAACAAATACATATTTTAAAATTAAAAAACTACATTCTCTTCAGCCACAAAAGCAAAAAGCAGCTTCTGAAGGAAAATGCCAGTCAGACACTGTAGCATGTAGCACTGTAGCCCTGTACAGTGCTTCAAGCTGATGGATTTACAATGGACTCTGTACAGTCAACATGCTATTAAGAGGAAACGTTGTGAATTATTATTTTGCTTTACCAACTATGAACTTACATGGAAACCAACAAAAAACGCTTTTGGCATTTTCAGACCCCTCAAAACTAGCCACAAATAAATACATGCTTCGCTGTCCTGAGTGTCTCACACTGGACTCTCATTCTGAAATATGCTAACTATGGGTCGGATCTATCTACTTAATTTCAAACATCAGTATTATGTGGTATTGGTCAAAGTGGTTCTGCTTAATGTCACAGATAAAAGCTGCACCATTTAAGAACAAATAAATCTGTAAACCATAAAAATGGCCTTCAGTAAGATAAAATCGAGAGTGAGAAATTTACGTTTCCTGAAATCCTTTTTTGACTTTACTCCATAATATAACACACTTTAAAACTGCAGAGATGTCAACCTTTTAAGTATTGAAATCAGTGAGAAAGCCTCTCCAAAACTTGCTGAGGGTCAGGGGCCCACTCAAGGGGTTTACGGTGTAGTGTATGTAACTGTTCGACCTTTAAGAGAACTATTGTATGTAACCGTCCACCTTTAAGAAAACTATTTTAGGTGTGGCACTACTTTATCTTGGCTGCTGTATACTGTAATACCGACGGTGACCACACCGGTATATAAGTGCTGTGTCAGGATTTATTGGGCAGATTCGCCCTGACCTTCGAATAGTAAAGTCCTGTTAAAGTTACTCTTGTCGTCTGTGTATTAATTCGCCATAATACCTACAGACTTTACAGTGGCGACGAGTTTGATCTTACCCTGCGGCAACAATACTTCCGAAGCAGTTAACGAGCGTCGAGAAGAGGCACCCGCCCTCGTCGTTCTGCTGAGAGAAAACTCGAGTCTGCAGAGCAAGGAAGAAGGAAGAATTCAGACACGAAGCCTTCCATCAGCAACAGGCACTGATTGTCCCTTCTGCCACGGTGGTGAGTGAGCCGATCAGCACGAGAAGCAAGTCGGCCACGGTGACTGTGAGTAAAGGGAAAATAAATAAATAAACGGAGGATAAGGGCGGTGAACTCGACCACGGTCGGGGGAAAGGAGCCGGACAGAAGTCGGGCCCAGAGGCGCTGAGACTGGGGCAGCGTGGAGCACAGAAGCCGCGGTACAAGTGGGCTGGGAGACGCAACGGCGTCGTGAGACAGCTAGACCGCGACCGGCGAAAAAGGCCGGGCAGCGACCGAGGCCACGAGGCGCTGCGACCGGGATCGTAAGGCGCGGGAAGATATAAAAATAAATAAACCGCGGTGAACTCAGCCGCAGCCGGGGAGGAAAGCACCGGACTGCGAGAGGGCTGGGAGGTGCGATTGGAGTGAAAAAGGCCGGGCAGCGACCGAGGCCACGAAGCGCTGCGACCGGGATCGTAAGGCGCGGGAAGATATAAAAATAAATAAATCGCGGAGAACTCAGCCGCAGCCGGGGAGGAAAGCACCGGACTGCGAGAGGGCTGGGAGGCGCGATTGGAAGCTGCTGAGGGAGAGACAGAGCCCGAGCCAGCGGGAGAGACAGAGCCCGAGCGAGGGAGACTGAGCGAGATCCAGCCCAGCGGCTGAAACTGTTCGCCGTCAACGGGTTGTACCCAGCGCCGGTTGCCCTGCCGAGAAAAGGGAACAAGGAACGCACTGAAGCCGACGCGCAGGCTGTGAACCCCGAAAGCCAGCGGTCGTCGCTCGAGGGAAAAGCTTACCCCTCCCGCCAGGGGAAGAAACGCGGGAAGCCGCCAGTAGGCGGGGAAGAAGACAGAAGCGGGAAACCGCCATTTTGAAAGTGGGCGGGGAAAGAAGACAAGCGCGGGAAACCGCCATTTTGGAAAAAAAAAGTTAAAGAAATATTTCGTTGTTGTTTCTCAGGAAGAGGGTGAAGATGCCTAAGCGTAGTAACATCAACGGTTTCGATTCCGATGTGGAAGATTGGGCCACGTATGTAGAACGCATCGAGATATATTGTAAGGTCAATAAGATAGCAAATTATGACAAAGCTCTAACCTTACTAAACTCAATGGGTGCGAAGACATACGGGTTATTGAAGCATCTTCTATCACCAGTTAAACCGGCGGATCAGTCTTTCACTTATATTGTTGCTGTCCTGAAGGATCATTTGAACCCTGCACCGCTGATGTTAGCGGAACGATCTAAATTTTACGTGAGAACGCAACTAAAAGAGGAAAGCAACGCAGAGTACCTGGTTGAACTGCGTAGACTAGCAAAATACTGCCAGTTTGGGGTAAATCTGTCAGAGGCACTGAGAGACAAGTTCGTGTGCGGAATGTCGAAGGAAGGAATACAAAAGCGACTGCTCGAAGAGAACGATCTTACACTTGAGAAGGCTGTCCTTATTGCAGCATCGCACGAAGCCGCAGCGAGAGGCACGGTGGAAATGCAGCGGAAGACAGCAGTACTCAGTATGGATCAAATGACTTCGGGTACAACGAAATGTTATCGTTGTGGGAAGGCAACACACGATCAGAACCAATGCTGGTTTAAAAACCAGGAAGGTAGGAAATGTGGCAAGCCTGGTCACATAGCTAAAGTATGCCGGTCAGGAAAGAAGACCAGCAATAATAAGTCACCGCAGAAGAAGTACAGAAAGGTACATAAGGTGACTGGGAAGAGTACAGATGAACAGAATTCGGATTCAGACTCCAACAGCAAGGAACTGGGTAGTCTGAGGATTCACAATGTGAGCAAAGAAGCTGACCGACAAACTATCTGGGTCACACTACAGATTGCAAAAGTCCAAGTGAAAATGGAAGTGGACACCGGATCGGCGTTGACGGTCATGAATAAGCAAGATTACAAAAAGTTGTTCAAACATATTCCCCTACGGGATACGGAGATAGTATTGCAGACATACACGGGGCATAAAGTATACCCCATCGGAAAGATAAAAGTCAAGGTGAGACACAAGGGCAAAGATCACCGAGGAATGGACATGTATGTGCTACTCGAGGGAGGTCCACCACTTCTGGGACGGGAGTGGATCAGGAAAATAAAGATAGACTGGCACTCACTAAACACAATCACGGTCGATTCTGGAAAGGAATATGTCAAACCTGAACGGTTGTTCAGAATATTGGACGAAGCTAAAGAGGTATTTCAGCAAGGACTGGGAACACTGAGAGGAATTAAGGCAAAAATCAAGATTGCAGAACATGCAAGCCCAAAATATTTCAAAGCCAGATCGGTACCTTACGCGATACGACCTGCTGTGGAGGCAGAACTGGAAGAGCTTGAACGTTCAGGGGTACTGTCTAAGGTGGACTGGAGTGAGTGGGCCACGCCCATTGTTCCCGTCATGAAGTCTTCATCAAGTAACAAGCCAGGGAGACCGGGAAAGGTCCGCATCTGCGGAGACTTCAAGATCACAGTTAATCCGGTGCTTCACACAGTACAATACCCGCTTCCGCGGATTGAGGATATCTTTGCTTCACTGTCTGGCGGGAAACACTTCACCAAGATAGACCTGGCACAAGCATACTTACAAATGGAAGTCGAAGAAGAGTCGCGCCAGTATCTCACAATCAACACACACAGAGGCTTGTATCGTTATAATAGACTGGTTTTTGGAGTAGCTTCGGCTCCAGCAATTTGGCAGAGGGCCATGGAGCAGGTCTTACAGGGGATTCCAAGCACGCAGTGTTACTTGGACGATATCCTGATTACAGGAGAGGACGAGGAGGAACACCTCGCAAATTTGAAACTGGTGCTCACCAGGTTGAAGGAATATGGCCTTCGAGTTAATCGCCAGAAATGTGAGTTCTTCCAGAAACGGATCTCGTACTGCGGTCATGTCATTGACCAAGAGGGGCTGCACAAGTCACCTGACAAGATAGAAGCTGTCGTGAAGGCCCCCGCTCCGGAAAATGTATCACAGTTGAGATCGTTTCTTGGGTTGATTAATTATTACCACAAGTTTCTGCCAAATCTATCCACGGTGCTGCATCCGCTGAATGCTCTGTTGCAGAAAGAAGTACCATGGAAGTGGAGCGAGGACTGTAAGAAGGCCTTTTGCAGAAGCAAGGCGTTGATTACCTCTGACATTTCAACCCAACGTTACCTCTTCGTCTAGCTTGTGATGCTTCCCCTTATGGAATTGGAGCAGTACTTTCACACAAGTTACCAAATGGCTCGGAAAGGCCAGTCGCATTTGCGTCCCGATCATTGACCTCCGCTGAGCGAAATTATGCTCAGATAGATAGGGAGGCCCTCAGCCTTGTGTGGGGAGTAAAGAAATTCAATCATTACCTGCAGGGCAAGAAGTTCACATTACTGACAGACCACCAGCCGTTGGTGTCCATATTCAACCCTAACAAGGCCGTTTCCACTATGACAGCGCAAAGGCTACAGAGGTGGTCCGTGTTACTTGGGGCACACCAATATGACATCGAATACAAAAGGTCCAAACAGCATGGAAATGCTGATGGGTTATCGCGCCTACCGTTGCCAGTAGTAGAAGAGGCGGCTACAGGGGACCCGGTAGAGATGTTCCACTCATCCATAGTGGAATGTCTACCAGTAACAAATTCGATGATCGAAAATGAAACAAGAAATGATCCAACTCTCTCACGAGTCTACGATTTAACGGCGGAGGGATGGCCAGCACATGGCGAACCAACGCTGCCCGCATTTTCGCAAAGAAAAGAACAGCTGTCAGTGTGCCGAGGAACCTTGGTGTGTGGATCTAGAGTGGTGATTCCACCCAAACTTCAGCATAAGGTGCTAAAGGAGCTTCACGAGGGGCATCTGGGTGGAGTGAAAATGAAGAACCTAGCAAGAGCGTTTGTGTGGTGGCCAGGTATTGATGGAGACATCGAAGAAATAACCAAGAGCTGTCTAGGATGCCAGAAGGTCCAAAACGCGCCACCACAAGCTCCTCTGCATCCATGGGAGTGGCCCTCATCTCCTTGGCAAAGGGTACACGTCGACTTTGCTGGTCCATTTATGGACTCAATGTTTCTAATCGCGGTGGATGCACACTCCAAGTGGCCGGAGGTAATAAAGATGTCCTCCACCACCACGGAAAAAACCATCACAGTATTACGGACCATATTTGCTAGGAATGGCCTGCCGGAACAGATCTGTTCTGATAATGGACCGCAATTTGTGTCCGAAGAATTCAGGAAGTTCTTAAAAAGGAATGGGGTCAAGCACTACACGTCAGCCCCATACCATCCCGCCACCAACGGATTAGCTGAAAGGTTTGTCCAGACCTTCAAGAAGGCCATAAAGGCCATGGGTAATGAAGACATCAACCTACAACATAAGGTAGATAACTTCTTGTTGGCGTACAGGAATGCAACACATGCGGTCACAAACCAAACTCCCGCCATGATGTTTTTCAATAGAAGACTAAGATGCCGGCTGGATTTGATTAAGCCAAACGTCAGAAGGGACGTAGAGAACCGGCAATTTCAGGGCATGAATGAAAGGCCAACTAGATCCTTTCAGATAGGTCAACAAGTTTTGGCCCGGGACTACCGTACCGAGAAATGGCAGCCTGGAACTATTGGGAAAAGGCTAGGGCCGCTGATGTATACCGTGGACATTGGTGACAGCATCATAAGGCGACATGTTGACCAGATCATAGGGTCATCCACAAAGGACCAACCTACTCCACAACCTTACACGGCTAATGTTGAAGCAGAGATACCCAGAGCACCTACCCACGATCTGGTAATACTAGAATCGGATGAACCTGACACTGTCCTTCAAGCCGAATCGACCTTGCCAGAAGAACCTACTACCCCGCCGAAAACTACTACACCACCGAGGCGTTATCTGGACAGAGTCAGGAAGCCTCCAGAGAGACTGAATCTGTGAACTGTTTTGCATAAGTTGTATATATGTTATGATGTTATGTTAATGGGGAATAAGTATGTTGTAAGCTAAAAAGGGAGGATTGTAGTGTATGTAACTGTTCTACCTTTAAGAGAACTATTGTATGTAACCGTCCACCTTTAAGGGAACTATTTTAAGTGTGGCACTACTTTATCTTGGTTGCTGTATACTGTAATACCGACGGTGACCACACCGGTATATAAGTGCTGTGTCAGGAATTTATTGGGCAGATTCGCCCTGACCTTCGAATAGTAAAGTCCTGTTAAAGTTACTCTTGTAGTCTGTGTATTAATTCGCCATAATACCTACAGACTTTACAACGGGGAGAAGCCCCCTGCCACTCTTGGATTTTAAGCATTTTTGGAGGGAAAAGAATGGCTAGATAATGCTATTCATTTGGACATGCTTCCTCTGAAACTGCTTTTTATAAGATGGAATACAAGTAAGGCATTTTTCCAGATCTAGGAGCATAAAGTTAAAGCCCTCTACCTGTGTTTTGTTTCTGTAGTTCCAATATGAAAACTACACCACACCAGAAAGAAACATCAGTTAGAAAAGAAAATTACCATAATTTAATCCTGGTCAGGAAATAAATGAGCCTGAAAGTGTAAAATATCAAATCAATAGATAAGTACATTGCTATAGATCATAAAGTATGACAGCTTATTCAATTATACCAAAGCTAGGACTAAATTGTAAATCTAACATTTTTCAGATTTCAAGTTATGCAGTATTAACAACTCCAACACACGTTACCTTTAGACTCTAAGGCCTAGAAATTCGGTGGGCTGCGCCACCAGTTAGTGCCTAAAGAGGGCACTCAGTGGCTTTAGCGCCACTGGCCACACCTCCCGCGATATTTAGCAGGGCGCTAATGCGGCGTTAGCCTGTAGCGCTGTGCCGCCCCCGATGACGTCATCGGTGTGCGCAGCACCCCGCTACCGCCCCGAGCGCAATATTGGGTCATGCCCCCCCCCCCCCCCCCCCCGTAACGCCGGTCGCAAATCGCGACCGGTTCACGGGGCCTACCTGTGGCGGTAGTGGCGCAAATGAAGGTGGAGGAGCGGGGCGGCCATTTATTTTGGTGGCTGCCTGCCAGCACCTCCTCGCGCCGCCCTCCCCGGGCAGTGCCGGCTGTGTCCCGAGAGCCCGGCACTTCTTGGTGCCGGGCTCTTTTGCCAACACTCGCAATCGGTGATCGCGCTGGTGCAGGCCCCTCCACCTTAAGAAGGGGAGGAAGGCCTGCAGTACCGCAGCACGTCGTGCCGCTGCATGTGGCGCTGTGGCATGTAACGCTGCGATATTCAGTTTGAGCGCCCCAAATGGGACGCGGGGAGCCTCGAGCAGCGCCCGAGTCCCTCTTGGGGCGCGCCAACTGAATATTGGGAGGGCGCAAGCGGCTCCGCCCGGAGCGCAAATTCCGGCGCCCAGGTGAGCTTGGCGCCCCAAGCGCGGCGCCACCAAATTTTTAGCCCTAAGTTTACCAAGAGACCACCTTTTTGTTACATAGAATTACATAGAATTTACAGCACAGAAACAGGCCATTTAGCTCAACTGGTCTATGCTGGTGTTTATGCTCCACACAAACCTCTTCCCACCCTACTTCATCTAATCCTATCAGCATATCCTTCGATTCCCCTCACTCTCGTGCTTATCTAGCTTCGCCTTAAATGCATCTATGGTATTTGTCTCAACTACTCCATGTGGTAGAAAGTTCCACATTCTAACCACTCTCTGACTATAGAGGTTTCTCCTGAATTCTTTATTGGATTTATTAGTGACTATCTTTTATTTATGACCACTAGTTTGGGAATGCTCGACAAGTGGAAACATTTTCTGTGTCTTCCCTATCAAACCTCTTCATAATTTTAAAGACCTCAATTAGGTCACCCCTCAGTCTGCTCTCTTCTAGAGAAAAGAGCCCCAGCCTGTTCAGTCATTCCTGATAATTATCCTTGTAAATACTTTTTGCACCTTCTCTAGTGCCTATATATGCTTTTTGTAATATGGAGACCAGAACTGTGCAGTGTGGTCTAACCAAGGTTCTATACATAATTTCATAATGTATCCAATTATTAATGTTTAACATAATTTCCCTGCTTTTCAATTCGAGTCCTCTAGAAATGAACCCCAGTGCTGTGTTTGCATTTTTTATGGCTTTGTTAACTTGCGTTGCTACTTTTAATGATTTGTGAATGTGTACCCCTAGACCCATTTGCTCATCTACTCCATTTAGACTCTTATTTTCCAAGGAGTAGGTGGCCTCCTTATTCCTCCTACCAAAATGCACCACCTCACACTTGTCTATATTGCTGTAGCACAACCTTTCGGGCCTCGTTACAGGGCTCAATAATTTCTGACTAGAACACTTTTCAGAATTGTAGATACTGGTTACATGGTAAGTTTGAAGATGAATATCTCCACTGGTGCTCTATGTACATGTAATTTGGAGATCCTCCTACTTAAGACATGTTAATGAATTGTGCATATCAAAAAGAATGCAAACACTCAATTTAATCATACCAGAACTTAGCTAATGTTGGGCACAAATTTGTCAAAAAATAGATTGTTATTTTTCTCAAAGTACTAGTCCAATTTTCTTTTGATTTGGCTTAATATTACACAGTTATACGTGTATACCCCTGGTGGGGGAAACCAGAACAAGTGAGCATGATCTTAAAATTAGAGCTAGGTTATTTTTGAGTGAAATCAGGAAGCACTTTTTCCACACACAGGCTAGAGGAAATCTGGATCTCTCCCCCCCCCAAAAGACTGTAAATGATGGGCCAATTGAAATCTTTAAGACTGGGATGATAGATTTTGTTAGATAAGGGTATAATAAGGATTATGGAACAAAGTCAGGTAAATGGAGTTGAGGTGCAGATCAGCACGGGCTCGAGGGGATGGATGACCAATTACTGTTCCTACATTCATAAACTATACACAATTTGAGGTGAATTTGTTCAGTAATTTTGAAGAAAATGCAAAAAATCAGTGTCTACAGAATTTTGATCTCATATTATTTCATGTACCTCGTCAGCAAGGGGGTTTGATCAGTTTTGGTTGGCTTGCAGCTACTTCAGCCAATTTTATGTGTGACTGTGACTAAACATGAATCCGTACATCAGCAGTCCTCTGATGGGCAAAATTTGCTGCCTTTGCACAACCACTGTGTAGCTTTCCAGGCACAGCAGAGAAGAATGGCCGTGTCTTAGTCCATTCTTTATCAAACTTAATCTTGCACTCAAAAGCCCCTGCATTCTTTGAAGGCTTCTCACTGATTTTTTTTAGCCATTTTGGGGAATGATTTGAATCAGAGTTATTTTCAATGTGAATGTGATCTTCTGATGCTATTCCTTGATGAAAGAAAATTCCTGAAAAAGGGGCTCTAGTTGATTCCCCTGTATGTACCTTTGATTTCACTGCAAGCCAAAATCAATTTGAAACTAGCACTATGATTAGCTGCCACGTGCAGAATTTTCATCCTAGTTTTGAGTATCCAGAGCTCTGTGGTGGAAGTAATGCTATCCAGCAGATTCGGCATTCACAGCACTACAGTGGTGGGACTGGATAATCGAGACTGTTTTCATCCCCGGTAAGGAGATCAGGTGATCCCATCAATTACTGATTTAGTTCATTTTCCGTGAGACCGTAAGATGGACATCAAATCCGTGACACTCACAGAAAATCTGTGGAGAGGTATGTCTGAAACTGTGAATGAATACTTTATTTTGAATAAGGTCTCCTACGAATGTTAAACGTGAGGATCTGGTTGCCTTCTACCAGATTTTTTTTTCTCTAAGCGTTTGACCTCTAGATCATACAAACTAATTTTTTCTTAACGTTAATAATCCATTTAATAAAGTGTTTCCCACATGTACAGTACAAGTGCCCATTATCACAGGGCATGGTGAATGCTGTGTGGCTTTATAGCTTCTGTGGTAATTAAATTCTGTACAGAAATTATTAACTTACAAACTTTTGAAGCCAGGATTTCTTGCACAGCTTAAAAAAATTAATCACACATTGGGAAATGATAAGTATTTACCACTGTAATCAGTCATTAAAATTAGTATAGATCTCAAACCACACATCACATTTATCTACTGTATGAATAAATTAACAATATTGCTTTTAATATTCAATTTATTGATGCAGTGCAAAAATGCCTGAATACCTCCAGCTTTAAAGAAAAATAATGCTGTTTTCAGAATAAATTGCAAAATTACAGGTTTATCATTTTAACAGCAGGGTACTGCTGTGCTTTTGCATGATTCAGGGAAAATTAACCCTGATTATTACATTACTTCAAAAAAAGAAAACTACCTGCAGTTTCTTGCCACTCATTTGTGTGCCTGGCTGAGAGATGAAAGGGTTTTCAATCCCTGTGTTGTCCATAAATGTCAAACATGGGTTGCAGGTTGCATTGTTTCCATGAGGCTGGGAAAGTCCATCTGTTTTTAGTGACAGTTTACAAGTTTCCACTGTCCAGCTTTTCACAGTTACAAAGCACCAGTTTAAAGCTGGGTTAGTCACTAACTTTTCAGCGGCAGACAAACTCCCTCTCTCTCTCTCTCTCTCGAATACACATATCAATGCCCCGGCTCCAGCAATGTCCATTGATAGTGGACTGTGTCGTGGGGCCCAGAGACACAAAGCAACACATTTATTGGGAAATAACAACAGAAAATGCTGGAAAAACTCAGCAGGTCAGGCAACATCCATGGAGAGAAATTTGAGTTGACGTTTCGGGTCGAAACCCTTCTTCAAAACTGGAAAGAAAATAAAATAGATTGAAGGTAAGGCTGCGATCGAACAAAAGAGACAATAAAAGGTATTCGAAGCCAGACGAGATGGTAATAGGCCCGTGGAGACAAAAGGCAGCTGAGATTAGGTGTCTATTACCACGGGCCTATTACCATCTCGTCTGGCTTCGAATACCTTTAGTTGTCTCTTTTGTTCGATCGCAGCCTTGCCTTCAATCTATTTTCTTTCCAGTTTTGAAGAAGGGTTTCGACCCGAAACATCAACTCGAATTTCTCTCCACGGATGTTGCCTGACCTGAGTTTTTCCAGCATTTTCTGTTGTTATTTCGGATTTCCAGCATCTGCAGTATTTTGCTATCGTACATTTATTGGGAAGCTGAGGGGCAGGTGAGCCACCTGGGCTACAGTGCAACGTTTACTGACTTAAACGAGCATGCAATTTTTCAGTAAGATTTTTATAACCTGGAAGTTACACTATGCGATATTTACAGATGACAGGGCATTCGAATAATGGACAGAGGAATTTGATACGATGTGTTGAGTTTTTGTATGGTAACATCACTCAGTTTCATTTCCAGGCTTATAGTTCTCCCCTTTTCCATTGCTAGATTTCCCCCTTACAGGCAGCATACTCAGGCCAGAAGAATAGGTAGGTGAGCTGCATGCAGGTCCATGCTATTCTCGATCCAGTTGTCAGGAGGTGTGAAGACTGCCTAGGGTGACTCTCCTTCTGTCTCTTCCAATTGAAAGCAACTGGACTCTGGGTCACCTTCTGGCTGCATGGCTGAGAATGAGAACTCATTGGGGGGCAATTTTAACTTTTCTCGCTGGGCAAAATATGGGCGGTAGTGAATTGGCAGCCTGTTTGGCACCTCGCCCAATTTTCTTTTCCATTTAAGTCAATGGGTGGGCTGTAAAATGGGTGGCTGATTCACTCGCCTGTTTCTCGCCCGGTTATAAAAGTTAAAATTGCCGCCATCATGTGGGGAATCTGTTGGGAAAAATCAACATTTCACTACTTCTGAATAAAACACATTAGATAGTGTCCTGTGCTCCATATTAAAGAAAAATCCAATTTCTACCACATTTACCCTTCCACCCCTCACTTAGCTTATTTCCTCGGAGACTCATCTCCTGCTCCTTTGACCTTCTTCCTACCTCATTTCTCAATGCCAAGTGCTCATTGACATTGTAAATACCTCCGCACAAGAACTGTTCTCCACCCTTCTGAACCACCATCATTACACTCCTCAAATAAAATCACTCCTGACCCCTTCAGTTTTGTAAATGGCCTAGATAATGTAAAATGGAAGTACTGTATATGGAAAAAAAAGTCTAACAGTAAGTTCAAACTTACCTGATTTTCACCAGATTTGTTTGCTGATGAATCAATTAAGTGTACTGAAGTGAGCACCAAATACATTGGCACACAAGAGTTTCATCTGGATGCCATGGGCTGGATTTTCATTCAGCAGTCGGGAAGGAGGCGGGACTACAACTTTCAGGTTTTAGTCCCGCCTCCATCGACGTCTGGCCAATCGACGCGATTTTCCCTTGATTGACCTTGTTGAGCCCGCCCAGCGGGCTCAGCAGGCCAATTAAGGGCCACTCAGCAACAGGTGACGTCACAGACTGAAATTTCATCTGTCAAGAGTTTTTGACAATGAAATATCAGTGTTTCACAGCTGTTTGAAGCTGTCAAACACTGACAGTCTGACTTCTAACCTGAGTCCTTCTCCACAGACTCAGTTGGAACTCTCACTGGCACTAAAAGCTGAAGGCTGTCACTTTTGACAGATCGCAGCCATTCAGCTTTCAGTGCCGGCTGAGTGATAGACTCCCGACGCCTACAGGAAGAAAGGCTGTTAAGGTAACTACAGGTAATTTAAACTTCTTTACACACTTAGACACACCAAACACACTTACCTTTGCACTCATGCACCCATCACTCACCTGAACACCGACATCGCGACCCCTCCAAGTCCTTCAACCCGACGGCCCGCCTGCTCTAACCTGGTTTGGGGCCGTTGGGAATCCCACACGACACCCCTCAAAATAGGGATTAGGCTAAAAACTGCCTGTTAACTACCTGTTAACAGGCAGTTAATTGGCACTAACACCTTCCCACCTCGGGTCGGCGGGTCCCAGTGCGGGGCGGGTACCCGCCTCCTCTGAAACTTATGTGGAGGCGGGATGGTGTCGGGATCCCCGAATTTGGGATTTTTGCCCCCCGCCTGCCTAAAAGCCCACCTCATGGCACACTGAAAATCTAGGCCCATGTGTTTGCAGTATGATTTGACCAAACAATGTATAGTTTTGAAACTGTTCACAATACTAATTCCAAGTGATTTTATATGAACCCATAACAAAATCAACTTGAAATAAGAATGCTCAACAAGAAATATTTTAACTGCTAAATAAATGCTTCACAAAAATCAGTATCTAACAAGTCCAGTACTTCTATTTTGATCCATTAGTAAACTTTTACACCAGTGGTGCACAAATGGTGCATCTTGGTCTAAATACCAGGAATTTATTTGTTTCCTCCAGCCTTGCAAATTGAATTTATCAGGTGAATAGGCATGAGCCCATAGTTATAGTGCTATTTTCTATATGATTCATTTGACATTTAGCAAACAATGCGTTTTAACTGTTCAGTTCAAGGCTTTCAGTAGAACTAGTGTGTAAATAGGATCTGATGTATATGGCACTGAGAGCCTTAATTTTGCACTTTCCACTTGCTTTACGCAGCCTCAAGCAGTAGAAAACATCATTAATTGTAGCTAAAAATATATATTTCCACTGCTGGACCGAGCATGTACTGTTTTCAAGGAACTCATTAGTTGATGCTGCTGGGATAATGTTGTAATGCGCAACGGCTGTGGACCTGAGTAACAAAGGGGAGAAAACATGTAAGAGAAAAATAGAGAAAAGAAGATGAATAGAGAAAGGAGAGGTCAAGTAAACCAGAAGTGCCGGAGAAGGTGTGGAAAAAAATAACCTGTGCATTCGCAGAACTTAGTTTCATAAATTTATTTAGTTATTCCAGCGATAGCCAGGAAACATGGAGAAAAAAAGGCAGATAATGTGATGAGGGGAAAGGAAAGAAGAAGGATAAAGAGGGCAATGGAAAGGGAGAGCTACCATGTTGAGGGCAGAGTGAAGATTTCTTCTTCGGGACCTCATTGAGTTGAGCAGCAAGAAAGATAAAGATCTTGTTGAGGTGGTGGTGGTAGAGAAGAAGAGAAACAGAGAGTATGTAGGGGTGAGAAAAGAACATTTGGGGAGGGTAGAGGAATTATTGAAGGGGAAGGGCTCCTGCTGAGGTGAGGGGGGAAGAGAGACTCTATTGAATGGAGAGGAGTTGGAAGAAGAGAAAGGGAGAGAACCCTTATTGTGGGTAGGGCAGTATCTCCAGTTCTGCTGGGAGTGAGAGGCACTGTTGTGGTTCCAGGAGATAACTGGCATGTCAAAAATCAGGCTCTACATTTGAAGGCGGCTCAGAAACTGTGCTACGAAATAATTTGCTGCAAAGCTGGGAAGTGCCTGTCTTCAGTACTACATTTTTAAGGCATAATTATTAATTGAAAAGTACATAAACTATTCTTTCATCAAAGTTAACAGAGTAGCAGAATACATGTTTCTATCCTTCACCCAAAGTGATGTAGTAGTAATTTTGGAGATATCAGTGAAATTCATCTTTAAACTGTTAAAGCAGGTTTTAAAGAAAATTGTAAATATAATGAATTCTATGCTGCAGAACACATGCATTATGGAGAAAAACTTCTCCAGTTATCTTCCTTTCTCTCCTGAAGGCGCTAACTCTTTCCAGAGTGTCTAGTAACGCCACTATGTCAGCCAATGAGTTGGAGGCGGGGTGGGACTTATGGCAGGATTTACAGCAAACAGTGTATTTACAGCAAACAAAGTCTATATACTCAGCAAACAGCAGAGTCTATTTAAACAGCTCATTTAAGCAGTCTATTTACTCAGAAAACAGAGTCTATTTAAAAAAATCTCTACGACCTACAGCAAACAGAACTCTTACAGCAACATCTCCTGCTAAAAGCAGGATTATTTCCCCAGCAAAATGCAGTGAGTGGAGGATAGTTACATAATACAAATTATGTGCGTAAAGTCACTAACAGCACTGCAGTCTCCAGGTGTGATTGTTGGGGGAATTACCCAATCATCTCCACTCTGGCCGGAAATATTGGTGTCACTTTCTGCTCTTTCTGGGATATGGTTCCACAGGCATTCCAACATCTCACCTATGTGGTCATTCTTCAGGACTGGGCCTAAACAGTGTGTGCTATCAAGCTACAGGACCATGAAAACTTTGAAGCCAAGCCCAATCCTGTTCTTGCATGACATTCACGCAAGATCAGTGGATAATGCTTAGAAGCAGGAACCGTGGCTGATTTTTCTTCCCTCTCCCTAGCCCAGCGATGCTGAGGCAAATTGTATTATACCTACTGCCATTCTAGCCAAGATCAGCTAATTCAGCACAGACTGAGAATCAAAACTTGGGCCTTCTCTTCTGTGTGGTTCAGTTATGTCCTGACTTTATTATTTGAACCTTAGGGCAGCCCATAAGTATTAAATTAGTACAATTTCTTACTATACTTCTCAATTGAAAATAATTCTGGATACATTTCTGATATTGAAATCACACATTCTCATTTAGGAATGTCAGTCCGTCAGTAGTGGTGTGCATTATGATGTTGACACTGTGGATGTCAATGTGGTAAGAAGAGAAAGAGTTAAATCTCTCAGTCTATAAATTTATGGGTTGGCTTCAATCTATTTAGGCCACCAGAGACTTGCTGGTTCTGGAAAAATTCTGTGAGTGACAGTCCCACCAGTTGTGGAGAGATCAACTTTTTCTTTTGCAAATAAGAACAGATCCTTGAGGGCTCCACGGTACTTGCAGTTATTAATCAGTAAATTGAGCTGTCCTTATTTTTGATGAGTAGCCTGAACTAATTGGCCATGGTTTACTGGTAGCAGCTTTGAAAAATCCAAGCTTTTTCCAATGTGATTGACATTTAATATTCTCCTCCTAAGAAAAAATTAAAATTATGCCTGTCAACCAATTGTGCCAGTAAGACGTCATAGAATCTTACAGCACAGAAAGAGGCCCATTACGCCTGTGCAGGCTCTTTGAAAGAGCTATCCAATTAGTCACTCCCCTACTCTTTCCCATTGCCCAGCAATTTTCTCCCCTTCAAGTATATAACCAATTCCCTTTTGAAAGTTACTATTGAATCTACTTCCACCACCCTTTCAGGCAGAGCATTCCAGATCATCGTAACTCGCTATGTAAAAAAAAAAAAAAAATTCTTCATTTCACCTCTGGCTCTTTTGCCAACTAGCTTAAATCTATGTCCTCTCGTTACTGACCCATCTGCCAGTGGAAGCAATTTCTCAATATTTACTCAATCAAAACTGTTCATGGTTTTGAACACCTCTATTAGTTCTCTCTAACCTTCTCTGCTCTAAGGAGAGCAATCCCAGCTTCTCTAGTCTCTCCACATAACTGAAGTCACTTATCCCTGGCACCATTCTAGTAAATCTGCATGCACCCTCTCCAAGGGCTTGACATCCTTTAAAGTGTGGTGCCCAAAATTGGCCACAATACTCCAGCTGAGGCCTAACACTTGATTTATAAAGGTTTAGCATAACTTCCTTGCTTTTGTACTCTGCCTCTATTTATAAAGCCATGGATCCCATATGTTTTATTAACAGCCATATCAATTTGACCTGCCAGCTTCATACATTTCTGCATGCAAACCCCCAGGTCTCTGTTCTTGCACTCCTCTAAAATTGTACCATTTAGTTTATGTTGCCTCTCCTCATTCTTCCTTCCAAAATGTATCACTTTACACTTCTCTGCATTAAATTTCATCTGACATGTGTCATCCCATTTCACCAGTCTGTATGTCCTCCTGAAGTCTGCTATTATCCTCCTCACTGTTTACTAGTTTTCTGAGTTTCATGTCATCTGCAAACTTTGAAATTATGCCCTGTATACCCAAGTCCAGGTCATTAATATATATCAAAAAGGTTCTTATACCGACCCCTGTGGAACACCACTGTATACTTCCCTCTAGTCTGAAAAACCAACTGTTCACCACTACTCTCTGAACATAAGAACATAAGAAATAGGAGCAGGAGTAGGCCAATTGGCCCCTCGAGCCTGCTCCGCCATTCAATAAGATCATGGCTGATCTGATCCTAACCGCCAATCCACTATCACAGAACCATCTCCTGAATCTAACAGAATTAGACACACGAAATAGGAGCAGGATCAGGCTACACGGCCCCTGGGCCCGCTCCGCTACCCACAGGGCCATGACCGATCCGAACCTAGACTCATGTCCAAATTCCTGCCCGTAACCCTTAATTCCCTTTACTTCTAGGAAACTGTCTATTTCTGTTTTAAATTTATGTAATGATGTAGCTTCTACAGCTTTTTGGGGCAGCATATTCCATGGACCTACCACCCTCTGAGTGAAGTAGTTCCTCCTCATCTCAGTTTTGAAAGAGCAGCCCCTTATTCTAAGACTATGCCCCCTAGTTCTAGTTTCACCCATCATCGGGAACATCCTCCCCGCATCCACCCGATCCAACCCCTTCACAATCTTATATGTTTCAATAAGATCGCCTCTCATTCTTCTGAACTCCAATGAGTAGAGTCCCAATCTGCTCAACCTCTCCTCATATGTCCATCCCCTCATCCCCGGGATTAACCGAGTGAACCTTTGTACTGACTCGAGAGCAAGTATGTCCTTTCTTAAGTATGGACACCAAAACTGTACGCAGTATTCCAGGTGCGGTCTCACCAATACCTTGTACAACTGAAGCAATACCTCCCTATTTTTATATTCTATCCCCCTAGCAATGAAAGCCAACATTCCATTGGCCTTCTTAATCACTTGCTGCACCTGCATACTAACCTTTTGAGTTTCGTGCACCAGGACCCCCAGCTCCCTTTGTACTTCAGTACTTTCCAGTTTCTTGCCATTAAGATAATAACTTGCTCTATGATTTTTCCTGCCAAAGTGCATAACCTCACACTTTCCAGTATTGTATTCCATCTGCCAAATCTCTGCCCACTTACTTAGCCTGTCTATGTCCCCTTGCAGGTTTTTTATGTCCTCCTCACTCACTACTTTCCCTCCCATCTTAGTATCATCTGCAAACTTTGATATGTTACACTCGGTCCCCTCCTCCAAATCGTTAATATAGATTGTAAAGAGTTGGGGACCCAGCACTGACCCCTGCGGAACACCACTAGTTACTGATTGCCAGTCTGAGAATGAACCATTTATCCCAACTCTCTGCCTTCTGTTGGATAGCCAATCCTCTATCCATGCCAGAATATTACCCCCAATCCCGTGATTTTTTATCTTAAGCAATAATCTTTTGTGTGGCACCTTGTCAAATGCCTTTTGGAAGTCTAAATACACTACGTCCACTGGTTCCCCTTTATCCACCCTATACGTTACTTCCTCAAAGAACTCCAGCAAATTTGTCAAACATGACTTCCCCTTCATAAAACCATGCTGACTTTGTCCTATTAAATTATGATTATCCAAATGTCCTGTTACTGTCTCCTTAATAATGGACTCCAAAATTTTACCTACCACAGATGTTAGGCTAACCGGTCTATAGTTTCCAGCCTTCTGTCTACTGCCCTTTTTAAATAAGGGTGTTACATTTGCAGTTTTCCAGTCTGCCAGGACCTTTGCCGAGTCCAGGGAGTTTTGGAAAATTATTACCAATGCATCCACAATCCCAGCGCCACTTCCCTCAAGACCCTAGGATGTAAGCCATCAGGTTCAGGTGATTTATCTGCCTTGAGTCCCATTATTTTACCGAGTACCACTTCCTTAGTGATTTTGATCGCGTTTAGCTCCTCCCCCCCCCTTTAGCCCCCTGTTTGTCCAGTGTTGGGATATTCTTAGTGTCTTCTACTGTAAAGACTGATGTAAAATATTCATTGTGTTTTTGCCATCTCCATATTTCCCACCATTAATTTCCCAGTCTCATTCTCTAAGGGACCAACATTTACTTTAGCCACCCTTTTTCTTTTTATATAACTATAAAAACTCTTACTATCTGTTTTTATATTTTTTGCTAATTTACTTTCATAATCTATCTTCCCTTTCTTAATCAATCTTTTTGTTATTTTTTGCTGTCTTTTAAAGTTTTCCCAATCCTCTATCCTCCCACTAGATTTGGCTACCTTATATGCCCTTGTTTTTAGTCGAATACTATCTTTAATTTCTTTACTTAGCCACGGATGGCTGTCTTTTCTTTTACACCCTTTTCTTCTCAGTGGAATATATTTTTTTTGGAAGTTGTAAAATAACTCCTTAAATGTACACCACTGATCATGTATCATCTTACCCTTTAATCTATTTTCCCAATCCACTCTACTCAATTCCGCTCTCATACCTTCATAGTCTCCTTTATTCAAGCTTAGCACGCTTGTTTGAGATCCAACCTTCTCACCCTCTAATTGAATATGGAATTCAACCATGTTATGGTCACTCATTCCAAGGGGATCCTTTACTAGGACATTTTTAATTAATCCCGTCTCGTTACACAGGACCAGATCTAAGGTTGCTTGCCCCCTGGTCGGTTCAGTTACATACTGCTCAAGAAACCCATCCCTAATACACTCAATGAACTCATCCTCAAGGCAGCCCTGCCCAATTTGATTTGTCCAATTAATGTGATAGTTAAAACCCCCATAATTATAGATGTTCCCTTATTACAAGCCTCAACTATTTCCTGATTGATACTCCGTCCAACAGAGTTGCCACTGTTCGGAGGCCTATAGACTACGCCTACTAGTGTTTTTTTCCCCTTATTATTCCTTACCTCCACCCAAACTGTTTCATTATCCAGATCTTTTGACCCAATATCATTTCTCTGTATTACAGTGATTCCTTCCTTTATTAACATAGCCACCCCACCTCCCCTTCCTTCCTGCCTGTCCTTCCTGATCGTTAAATAACCTGGTATGTTTAATTCCCAGGCATTGTCACCCTGCAGCCATGTTTCTGTAATGGCCACAAGATCATACCCATATGTAGTTATTTGTGCCATTAACTCGTCTATTTTGTTACGAATGCTACGTGCATTCAGATAGAGAACTTTCAAAGATGTTTTGTGACACTTAGTTCCTGCTTTTGCCCTTTTTATTACTTTACCTTTTACTCCACACCTTCTGCCCCTTCCTGACACGCTCTGGTTTTTAATTTCCCCACTGCTAATTAAGTCTATGCCCTTCTCTGTTGTCATTTTTATTATTTGCTCTCTAGGAACCTCCCCCCCACTAGTTAGTTTAAAGCCCTCTCTACAGCCCTAGTTATATGATCCGCCAGGACTCTAGTCCCAGCACTGGCCAAGTGAAGCCCGTCCCGACGGAACAGCTCCCTCCTGCCCCAGTACTGGTGCCAGTGTCCCAGGAAGCAAAACCCATTTCTCCCACACCAGTTTTTGAGCCACGCATTTAACACTCTAATTTTATTTGTCCTAGCCAGGTAATAATCCAGAGATTATTACCCTTGTGGTTCTGCTTTTTAATTTGGCCCCTAGCTGCTCAAACTCCCTCAGCAGAACCTCCTTCCTTGTCCTATCTATGTCATTGGTACCAACATGGACCACGACAACTGGATCCTCCCCCTCCCACTCCAAGTTTCTCTCCAGCCCAGAGGAGATGTCCTTAACCCTGGCACCGGGTAGGCAACACAGCCTTCGGGACTCTCGCTCTCGGCTGCAAAGAACTCTATCTATCCCCCTAACGATACTATCCCCTACCACTACAACATTTCTTTTAACTCCCCCCACTTGAATGGCCCCCTGCTCCACGGTGCTGTGGCCAGGTTGCTCATCCTCCCTGCAGTCCCTGCTCCTGTCCCCACAGGGAGTAAGAGCCTCGAACCTGTTGGACAAGTGCAAGGGCTGCGGTTCCTCCAACACTACCTCCTGGATCCCCGTACCTGCCTCACTTCTAGTCACACCATCCTGACCCTGGCCACGGACTACATCTGCATTAATTAATCTAATTGGTGTGACTACCTCGTGATACACAGAGTCCAGGTAACTCTCCCCCTCCCTGATGTGTCTCAGTATTTGAAGCTCGGACTGCTTTCTGTCCCTCAGCCAATTTTATATCCACGCTGTCACTGACCCTTTAAGTCCATGGACTTCATCTCAAATATTCTTGAAGTTAGCTCCCTGTTTTTGTTATATGGTTCTACTGTACTAGGTACACTGTGGATCAGTTTTACTGAATGTCCAGGGGCGGGAATAACCCTGGAGATTGATCTCGGAGTGGCAATGGTGTTGGGGTGTGCTGCTCAGCTGGCTGGCTGCGTGGTGTTGGTTGGAACAACAGAGCTTTGGCAGTTATTTTATTTGGGTTGGAGGAAGCATGCTCCTGAAGCTTGGTAAACAAACCTCTGTGTTTATACTGGTGAAATGTGTCAGATATAACTTGCCATGTTTCTTGGTAAGTTTGAGGCCTTTGATTGAATACTGCGAGTCATTTGAAAATTAATTTTAACAGGCAGGAATACAATTAACAGCAGAGTTTTCATATTTAACTTATTATTTTGGATGATGACATTTCTTTTAAGAAATGTTTCAAAATCTGCAGTTCCTTTATGAAAACAACTTCTTCCAAGTAGCCTTTGTATATTGCAAAAAAAAAATGACAAAAGCAACAGTTTTATTCCGAAGGGAGTAATTTCTCAAAGTAGATTTATTCTCTAACTTGTACTGAATATGGTTTGTGTTGTCGTTCCTTTAAGGACCACTGGTTTGGCAGCTTTAGGTTAGAGAAAACTGACCACAGTATGCACGGTGCATGCTGCGGTCAGTTGTGATCCAATTTCCGAAAATGGGGCTGAAATGGGTGTAGGCTCACCATTTGCATAGGCAATGGGCCGAACGTTAGTTTCAGGTGGATGTCATTGATGACTCCAAGGTGCCCTAACCAATTTGGCATGCGGTGCTCTCAGCACGTACTGAAAGCGTACATGCGGCATGCCAGATTGGACCCTTCAGTGCCCGTTTGTAAATGACACAATCACCTTGTTCTGGTGGTAGTCAAAGAACACTTTTTGGTGGGTCTTGGGAGCTGCTGATGAATTTGCCAGCTCTGCTTCTTTCTGCCTAATGGGGCCAGGGGAAAGAGAGGCAGTGGAAGAGCAGTATAGCGTATTCTCCTGAAACCACTGCTGTAAAGTAAAATTCCCTTACAAAGTTGAGGCTTCCCTTCACTACACTACACATAAATACCCCATAGCCAATTGCAGGACACAAGTAGGTAGAGATGGATTGCTGTGCTATTGTCTTAGAAAAAATACAGCATCACTCATAATTCCCTCTGATGAAACCCCTCCTGGCAGGTCCATCTATCCCAATATCCAGAGTATTCCCTTAGTGCACTTCTAATAACCTTGAAACCCATTTGTTGACAAGGACTCATCTCGTTCCTTCTTGAAACACATTAAGGTCTTGCTTCACACCCATGTTGGTGCTCTGTTCCACATAATTACCACCCTTTTAGTAAAATGTTCCTTCTGCATTCCTTATTTTTGTTTGGTTTCCTTAATTTGTAAGTATGACCCCTTGTGCTTAAATTTTATATATATACACACACAAACCTTTCATAATTTGAAATACTTGTATGATATCTCCTCTCAGTCTTCACTTTTCAAGATATAAAAGACCCAGGCTAGTCAAATCTTTCCTCATACATCATTCCATTAAGTTTCGAAAGCAACCAAGTAACCCTTCTCTGTACCCCCTCTAATGGCTGAATATCCTTTTTGTAATAGGTGAACCAAAACTACATACAGTACTCCAGATGTGGTCTCACTATAGGGCCAAATTCAGTTTTGAAACAACTTCTCTGGATTTATAAGGCATATCTCTTGCTATGCATCCCAAAATAAACAGCCTGGAGCATTGTGCTGATGGTTTTTGTGACCTGTCCACTAAAAACCCCCAAGATCTCTCTCCTGCGCCGATACCTCAAAAACATTTTCATTTAGCACATAATGCACATCAACCTTCCCTCTGCAAATCACATAACCTTATTCTTGGCAGTTAACATGTGCAAGTTCCAAAAGGCATTCAGTACTCAAACAGGTTAATCTGTGCCTACCCTTTATTACATGGCATCTGCCATTTCTCTGCCCACTGATCAAACTTGCTAAGATCCTTTTGAATTTGTGTTCATTGATATTCATCATTTGTCACTACTCCCAATTTTAGTATCATCTACAAATGTGGACATTTTTGACACACTTCTTTCCTCTAAATTAAATAAAATACAGTGGCCCCAATAATGAACCTTGTAGCACTCCACTGGTAACTGGCTGCCAACCAGATATCTGCTCAGGCACTACTACTCATTTTCTACCAACCAATCATATGCCAATCCATTCCCATCTATCCTATTGGCTTGGACCTTATGTGATTGTCTATTACGTGGGATAGTGTCAAATTACTTCCTGAAAAACAGGTTGATAACATCCACTGCCTCTCCCCTATCTAAACGGGCTGTCATTTCTTCAAAGAAATCTGATAAATTACTCAAGCATGACCTCCCACCCCTAAAACCTTGCTGTCTCAGATTACCTCATGTCCCTCAAGATGCTCTCTCATATTATCCCTCATAATACTTCCACTTTCCCAATAGTGGAAGTAAGGCTTGAAGATCTATAAATTTGTTTTATTCCTCACCCTTTTGTTTGAAGAGGGGAGTCACATTTGCAATTTTTCAATCTTCTGAGATTTGATCAGAGTCCAGTGAGATCTGAAAAATATCCGCAAGAGAAAAAGCTAATTTGTTCAGAACCCTGGGATGAAAGTTGTCAGAGCCAGGATACTTATCTACTTTGAGCTTTAACTACCTCCCAAACATGTCCCCTCTGGTGATTTAAATTTTTTAAAGTTTATATTCACTTTTAAACTGTATGTCCAATTCTGGTACTTCTCCACCCATTATTTTGTGAACACTGTTGAAAAATAAAGGTTACGTATTTCAGCAATTTCTCTATCTACAGACTCCACTTTCCCATTGCCAATTTGAATGAACCAACTTGCAACCCTCGTTTACTCCTAACATACTTGAAGAATGTTTTACTGTTCTGCTTTATATTTTAAGCTGTGTTTTCCTTTTGAACCCTTTTTGTAGCCCTTATCAGTTTCTTGGCATTCCTCAGCCTAGATAGCCCTATCCTATTCCTTTTATGAACACTTAAACATTTTGAACGCATTCTCTTTCTCCCTAATGCCTTTCATAACTTTGTTAGTAAGCCAAACTAGTCTTGCTCTTTTATTCCGTCCCTGACCTATTTCAGGAGTACATTCCTTTTTGTATCTTAAAAAGTAACTCTTTGAAACTATTGTACTTTCCTTCCACATCTTTTCCTTCCATTATCTCTTCCCATTTAACTACTTCCAAACAATGTCTCATAACCTTAACATCAGCTTGTTTAAGATTTAACTTTTTAATTGTCTTCCTTTTGTTTTCTATCCTCATGTCTACCCCAAATATCAGAACTTTATGGTCACTAGATCCCAAATACTCCCTTACTTCTACTTTGCTTATTGTTCTGTCCTTATTCATTAGAACTAAATACAATATAACATTAACCCCTTTTGGGTTCTGTAATGTACTGTTTTAGAAATGAGTCTCTCACAATTTTAGGTATTCACATGCAGATTGTCCAGCCAATATGAGAAAGACTAAAATCACCCAGGATTACTCCTGAAGACTTGTCACTTATCTGTCTTGCCATCTTCCACAAAACTGCATCAGCCTCACTTTGATTATTTGGTGGCCTGTAGCATATTCCTATTGCTAACTTTCTCTTTATTGCATTTTAATTTTATCCAAAGACACTTTACCACTTTCAGCCTCCAACTCTATTGTGACTAGTCCCTCTGTAACAAATAATGCCACCCCACCTCCTAACTTACCGTCCCAGTCCTTCCTAAACACAAAAAACCCTGTACGTTAGCTCCCAATCATCACTTGATTTCAGCCAGGTGTCAGTCACTCCTGCAACATCTATTTCCTCCCTATGGGCCAGCACTTCTAGCCCACTCATTTTATTCATTATATAAGCACAATTTAAGTTATCCTTTAATATCCTGACACCCTCTTTCCGAATTAATCTTAATCTTCAGTCTGTTCTGCTTTCTCCTCCCCACTGCCTTATTTATCCTTTCTGCAAGCTTATTGGCACTCCTCTGGTTCAAGTGAAATCCATTCCTCCTGAACAGCTTTTTTCTGTCTTTGAACTGTCCCAATGTCCTAGGAATCTGAAACCCTCCATCCTGTACCATCTCTCAAACCACATATTAGTGAATCTAAGCAGTTCTTGCCTAACCTGTCCAGCGTGTGGTACAGGAAGTAATCCTGAGATTACCGCCCTTGGAGGTCTTGCTCCTCAGCCTTGACCCCAACCCCTCAATACCGCCTCTGCAAAAACTCCATACTACTCTTTCCAACATCATTGGTTCCTACATGGACTATGACATCTGGCTGCTCTCCCTCCCTTTCCAAATGTTTTTCTACCTGCTTTGTTATGTCCCTTCACCCTGGCAGCAGGGAGACCACACACCATTCGGGACTCATAGTCATGGTTGCAAAAACAGCTATCTATCCCTCTAATAATTGAATCTTCCATCAATGCCACTCACCTATTCTTTTTATTTGTGTTCCCCTGGATAACCTCCACAGTGCCATGGTATTGTTTGTGGTTATCCTCCAATCTTGTCCTCATCACTCAGCACTGAATAACAATTGAACAGTTTCAGACACACAGGTTTCCTGCTCCCCTCTGCTTTTCTTTCCTGCCCTACGAGTGGTCACTCATTTCTATTACTCCTGACTCCTCTGCCTGTGGGGTGACAACTTCCTCGAACTTATGTTCCACAAACACTTCCACTTTCTGTATGTGGAGTGTGGTCAGCTTGAGTTTGAGTTCAGCATTTTTCTGCTTGAGCAACACAATTTTCTAACACTTAACTCCTTCCAGATTTCTTCTGGATCCAGGAAGGCCCACATCCTGCATGCCACACACACAAGTGGCTTTGCAATTGCATTTGCTATTTTTCTAAATCTAACTCTTCTACCTTAGTTTTTAATAGTAAGTAGGTTGTTTTCTTTTTGGTGGGTGGGAAAAACAATCCAGCCATGGATTGTTGGGGATTATGTATGCAAATTTCTGGTTTATGATTTGCCAAATCTCACCATATATAAAATACCAACAAAATACATGTTCAGTTGGATGGCAGTAAAGCTTTAAGCTTATAATAGAAAAGTTTAACTGATACTGGATGAATGTTTGAACACTTGCAACAGCACTGCTTGAGTCACATGACTGCAAACTTTTAATGCAATAGAAAATGCTGACTATCAATTTGGAAAACAGCAATATGGGAATTTACTTGCATATTTTCTTATTCCTGACTGATAAGATAGGATAACTTGAAACTCATCTTTTTGTGAAGATGAGCACAGCCTTTAGACTAATAACAGGGGTCTTCAATTCCAATCACTGTTAAATAAAGATAACATGGCCTCCACCAGAAATTAAGCTCATTATTAGAGGATTGTACTCTTACCAGTATACTACCATGCCATGTGTGTCATTTTTTGTCTTATTAGCTTTGAAGTACTTGAATTGAAAGACTGAATGCAGTTTTATTACTTTGTTTCATTATCTGGATAGGTTAAAGTGATTAAGTGCTATTTATTGAACTTGTATGGCAGATTTGGGAATAATAAAAATACCACAGCTGCATGCAATTTCTAATGTGAAACCATTCTTAGAAAATGCTTTGAGCTAACCTTTCAAATCTATTATCATTAATGTTGCGATATTTATAGTGTAGCATTCAGGAACAGAGAGAATTGAATTGCCATCATAGAACCTAATTTACATGTGGCAACTGGCAAACTGTATTTTCAGAGCACTGATCACAAACCTATGAAAGCAGAAGGATCACAATGATGATGGGTCACATGCTTTTTACCAGAATGAGTGGATTCGATGTGGTTGAATAACTACAGTCAGCATCAGGGCAAGAAATAATTACTACAATTAGCAACCTGCAGGAATTACATACCTTGTGTTAACTATAAAAACAAATGCAACCCATTACTCCAGGTGGAACATCACTCATGCTATTTTAGTGAAAGATGAGGGATAGTTTTACATAAAAATTAAGGCTGATTGTTGCAATATAATCCCTAGGGTTCTGTGCTATGGACAGTAAAAGTTTCTGCATGAAATGAATCCAATCCAAAAAGCTATCAAAAACAATTACTCTTGCAGCACGAGGTACAGTAAGTAATGTGCAATCAAAAAGCCAGAAGAAAATGGAATTATGCTCTTCTCTTTAGAAAGGTGAGGAACAATAGAAGTGAAAAAGATTTTAAAAAACAGTTCTGAAAACTAAAATGGAACCTTCACAAACTGTCTAAGACTTTCTGAATTTCTTAGTTGATAAATGTGCTGCATTCTTGTGTTCCTGAACCATGGACCATGAAAGTCTTCAGTTTGATCCCTGTTCAATGCTGAAAACTGACTTCGACCAGGGCAGCAGTGGGGTAGAGAATACGACAAATTCAATTAGGAGAGGAGAGATCAGCCAGGATTCTCACTTCTGGTTGCTATCCAGTAACCCATGTTACATGTGTGGGCATTAAATTAGGACAGGATTGAGTTCAGCTGAGCTGCTCTCCCATATTTGAATAGCTTGATGATACTAATTGACTTAACTCCCACCTGAATGGCGGCACCTGTAGATTTTTATCTGAATTAGAGTTAAGAATTACCAAACGCAACAACAACTTGCAGCTATATAGCATCGTTAACATAGTAAAATGTCCCAAGGCGCTTCATAGGAGCATTGTCAACGTTGACACCGAACCACATAAGGAGATATTAGGACAGATGACCAAAAGCTTGGTTAAGGAGGTAGGCTTTAAGGAGCGTCTTAAAGGGGAATAGAGAGGTTTAGGGAGGGAATTCAAGGACTTGGGTCCTAGGAAGCTGAATGCACAACTGCCAATGGTGGAGCGATTACAATCGGGGATGCGCAAGAGGCCAGAATTGGAGGAGTGCAGAGATACAAGCTGAAGAGAACCAAGGTGAGTACAAGTTATGAAGTTATTGCCACAGTATTCACTAATCAAGGACTTGGAACCATTTATTACGGGATGAAAAACAATTCTTTCCTGATGGTTAGAGATTGTGAAACTGTTGTGTATTCTACACTTCTACCCGAAACATACTTTACTGGGTAACCTTTGTCTTATTAGCTTTGAAGTATTTGAACTGCAAGACTGAATGTAGCTTTATTACTTTGTTTCATTATCTGGTCAGATTAAGATGATTAAATACTATTTATTGAACATGTATGGCAGATTCGGTAAAATACCACAGCTGTTTGAGGCAGGAGCTGTTAATCCAGTTTGAATAGGTAGGATTCGGATCCAAGCCTCTTGAGATAAAAATTCTGTTCCGGGTCAATTCATGTATTTTTAAAAAATTATTTCTATAGCCTTGATATTTATGACAATGTGAACTTGGTTCTAAAGGTTAGTTTTGCTGCGATTGGTGTAAAAATAAAAAGTTGACGTGAGATAGGTAGATGCCGTCGTATGGTGGTGAAGTGTAGCTCATTAAGCTACAATATTTATTCTATCAACATTTTTGCAATAGTGCAAGATGTGCATTCCTTCTATTACTGGACATCAATGGCAGTTTAAAATGTTTTAGCAGCTAATTTTTAAATATGCGAAACTCATTTTGATATTTATTATCATGCGCTGATGGGTTTTGCTTGTTGGAAGATTGTAGTTGATGATGACAACAGATGTTTATTAGTAAAGATTTCCTATAGTATGTGGACTGAAATCCTGATAGGTTTACTGAGTGGAAAGCTTTACACACTGGGCCATGTTTGATTATAAATAGCTACAACACTGGTGATGACAAAGACCATACTTGGCAGTAATTAAACCTTTCTCATACAAGCTGTACAAATAATTTCAAATAAATAATTGATATAAACATCCTAACAAGCTTGGACAGTTTCAATTCTTAACCTAGAGACTATAACCATGCTGGATACTCCGAGACCCTGGAAATCCTGGGGTAGCATTTCCGCTTTGGGTGCATCTGTGAATCCGATCCAAAATTGTGCCCATTTTGAAAAGTGTTTTTTTCCCTCGAGTTTCTGCTCAAACTCATTTGCATATCGCCGAACGGAAAATCTGCCATGAACCAGTGCAATCGGGCAGCGTTTATCAACGTAATTTTAAAAAAAAATTTGCTTTAAAATTATTCCTTGATATATTTGAGAGTGGTAATTTGGTGCAGTTTCATTAATACAGCTGAAAATGGGTTTATCACAAAAAATAAGCATTTTAAATCAATGTCAAGCCACCCCATGAGTAACTTAAATTACTTCTATTGCGGTATAATAGTCTGTTCCTTATTAAATTAAAAATTTAAATTAATTTCAAAACCTTTGTGCCCCAAAGAACAAGCTTAATTTTTGGAGCTTTCTTAAAGGTTAGCAAACAAGGTCAATTAGCGGAAACTCTCAATGATGATTAATTCACCCTGGGGGTGTGGCCACTTTTGTAGGCAGGGCCTGCTTCTAGCGTGATGTTTTTAAAACTAGCGCAAAAGATCATGGAAACTTAATTTGCGCGGAACGCAATTTCCGCTTAATATTCCGCAGTTTTTTGCACCGGTTACGCCAATATCGGAACTGCACTGAAAAAAACAGCGTAAGATCCAGGCCCCTATGTATTAGGTGTGGTAGTGAGGGGCTACAAAACAAGGCAAGCAGTCCTTTCTGATTTTCTTGCTTATACTACAAATACAAACCTCTTTTGTCTGTTGAGTTCTGCTGTGGCTGATAGTTTGGCTTAGCACCCTGCCCATGCCTTTAGTTCCTATATACTTGATAATCTTCAAAACTAGCAAAAACTGACCGGCTAAAAGCTGAAAACTCAAGGACTGGCCTCTGATGTGAAAAGCTGTAGCTGTAGCTGCAAGGGCTTTGTAACTTAAGTGATTCTATACAAGCTTCCTTCACTTGAGTACATGAAATGGGAAAACCAAATATCGAAAGCACAAAATTGGGAGGGGTTAATACAAAGTTGTTTTATACCTCACCATTAATAGATTTTTTAATTTAAAAAAAGGAAGAACAAAATGACATTTGGATTTTCAACAGACCGACCAGATCATTACTTACCCAAAAAGTTGCCTCAGCGATCACTCCACATCAAATCCCCCAACAGCCTCAGTTCATAAAGGTGCTCTACCCCTCTGCACCCAGTACATAGAGACACTGCACCCTCTCCAACTCCTCATCCTTTTACCAGGTCACTCCTTTTCTTCAGTCCTCTCAATTCATACTGGCATGCTTTTCTCTCTCTCGTCAATTCAAACTGGCACTCTTCTACTCATCAAATCTAGTTAAGCTGGTACTCTTCTCCCTTGATTTAAGCTGGCACTCTTTCCTCTAGCATGACCCCTCCCCAACCAGGTCATACTGAAACTCTCTCTCGTGAATGGTCATTTCTAGCCTAGTTTGCTTTTTTGAACCTGAAAAAGGATTTATTTTCTTCTGCTGGGAATTTGAAAAAAATTATTGCATGCTGCAATTTTTTTTTAAAAGTAAGTGTACAAAAATGTAGCTTCCAGGAGCAGGCATGTGGAGCTGAATTTTTTTATTTTTTTTTCACCATAAGCTTGTGGATGGTATGTATGAGTCATCACATCTTGTAGATACAGGTCTTTAAAATGCTGAAAGGTGTAGATGTAAGCAGGTTATTATAAAGTCCGCGCCTCAATAATACACGGACTTCGGGAGAACAGTTTAACAGGTACTTTACTGAACAAGAGGCAGCTTGAAACTGAAACTACAGAAGCCTGCTAGGGCCTTTTATACAAGGGTGGTCACTGCCGGTACTGCAGTCTAAGACCAGTTATTCCCTTAAAGGTACATACACAACAATTCCTCCCCTTTTAGATAAACAGTACATAACATTCATTTAACAACTAAATAATAACTAATTACAATTACAATTTTCTCAGTAATATATACATCAACTGAAATAGTCATTTATAAGTTCAGTCTTTGAGGAGGCTTCCTGATCCGGACTAGATAGCGCCTTTCTCGAGTATCCTGTTCTGGCGGTGGAGTCAATTCTGGCTCATTGTCATTGGTTGGTTCGTCAGCTTCCAATACCCCTGCTTCTGAGGTAGACGCAATCTGTACTTCGGGCTCATTACCAGGTGCACATGCTTGTGGTACAGGTTTGGCTTGTTCCTGGGACTCTAGAATCTGGTCAGCATGGCATCTCACGATGCTCTCTCCAACGTCCACTGTGTACATTAGTGGTCCCTGCTGTGTGCATATCGTGCCTGGCTGCCATTTTTCTGTTCGGTAGTCGCGGGCCAAGACTGGTTGCCCTATCTTGAAGCTCCTGGTTGGCTTCTCATTTATGTGCTGGAACTGCTTATCCTCAACATCTCGTCTTATGTTTGGTTTGAGCAAATCCAAGCGACATCTTAGTCTCCGGTTGAAAAACAGTACGGCTGGAGTTTGGTTGGTTACTGCATGTGTCGCATTCCGGTAAGCAAACAGGAAGTTACCCACCTTGTGTTGCAGTGGAATGTCGTCATTATACATTGCCTTTATGGCCTTTTTAAAGGTCTGAACAAACCTCTCAGCCAACCCATTTGTGGCTGGATGATATGGGGCAGATGTGTAATGTTTCACCCCATTATTCTTCAGGAACCTCCGGAAATCCTCAGACACAAACTGTGGGCCATTGTCGGAACAGATCTGTTCTGGCAACCCATTCCTGGCGAAGATGGTCCTTAGGCCTGCAATAGTTTTCTCCGTGGTGGTGGAGGACATTTTAATGACCTCTGGCCATTTCGAATGGGCGTCCACAGCGATTAGAAACATTGAGTCCATAAATGGACCAGCGAAATCAATGTGTACCCGTTGCCATGGAGATGAGGGCCACTCCCATGGATGTAGCGGGGCCTGTGGTGGAGTGTTTTGGACCTTCTGGCATCCTGTGCATCTCTTGGTCATATCCTCGATTTCTTTATCGATTCCCGGCCACCACACAAATGCCCTGGCTAGGCTCTTCATTTTTACCCCTCCCAGATGACCCTCGTGAAGCTCATTGAGTACTCTCTCAACTTGGGTGGAATTACCACTCGGGATCCACACATCAAGGTTCCCCGGCACACTGACAGCTGTTCCCTCCTTGGCGAGAATGCTAGCAACAGTGAGTCGCCATATGCTGGCCATCCCTTCACCGTCAAATCATAGACCCGAGAGAGTGTCGGGTCATTTCGGGTTTCCTTCTCAATACTTGCGTTTGTAACAGGCAAACATTCGACTATGGTCGCATGGAATATCTCCACAGGGTCCACTGCAGGTGCTTCTTCCGCCGTAGGTGACGGTAGGCGCGACAGCCCATCAGCGTTTCCATGTTGTTTCGTACCTTTGTACTCTATGTCATACTGATGTGCCCCTAGAAAAAGTGACCATCTTTGCAGCCGTTGCGCTGTCATCACCGGAACGCCCTTCATTGGGTTAAAAATTGAGACCAGGGGTTGATGATCAGTCAGTAGGGTGAATTTCTGCCCGTGCAGATAGTGATTGAACTTCTTCACCCCCCACACCAGGCTGAGGGCCTCCCTGTCAATCTGGGCATAGTTACGCTCGGCTGAGGTTAGCGAGCGTGATGCAAAGGCTATTGGCCTCTCTGAACCGTCACGGAATTTGTGTGACAGCACCGCTCCAATGCCGTAAGGTGACGCATCACATGCCAACCGAATCGGTAGTGTTGGGTTGTAGTGGGCCAATACTTCTTTTGAAGTGATTTGGCATTTACATTCCTGAAAGGCACGCTTACACTCATCACTCCATTTCCATGTTACACCAGTTTGAAGGAGGGCGTTCAGTGGGTGCAGAATTGTGGATAAATTCGGCAAGAACTTATGGTAGTAGTTCACCAACCTGAGGAATGACCTCAGTTGCGACACATTTTCTGGTGCTGGAGCCTTGACTACAGCCTCAATCTTGTCCGGCGACTTATGCAACCCTTCCTCATCAATCATGTGGCCACAATACGAGATTTGTCTCCTGAAGAACTCGCATTTGGGATGGTTGGCTCGTAGCCCATATTCCTGCAATCTCGTGAGCACCTGTTCCAGGTTGGCAAGGTGTTCATTGTCATTTTCGCCCGTAACCAGGATGTCGTCCAAATAACACTGGGTCCCCGGGATCCCTTGCAGGACTTGTTCCATTGCCCTCTGCCACATAGCCGGGGCCGATGCTACCCCAAATACCAGTTGATTGTACTGGTAAAGGCCTTTGTGAGTGTTTATCGTGAGGTATTTCCTAGATGCTTCTTCCACCTCCATTTGTAGATACGCTTGAGCCAGGTCAATCTTTGTAAAACGTTTCCCTCCAGATAGTGAGGCGAAAATATCTTCTATCCGCGGAAGCGGATACTGTACTGTGTGCAGGACTGGGTTCAGAGTCACCTTGAAGTCCCCACAGATGCGAACCTTCCTTGGCTCCCCAGGCGTGCTGCTCAATGCTTTCTTCATTACAGGAACGATGGGTGTGGCCCACTCGCTCCAGTCCACCTTAGACAGCACCCCGAAACGCTCCAGACTCTCCAGTTCAGCTTCCACAGCTGGGCGTATCGCGTATGGCACCGGTCTGGCCTTGAAAAATTTTGGGGTTGCGTTATCCTCAATCTTTATGGTTGCCTTTACTCCTTTTAGAGTCCCAAGTCCTTGTTGGAACACTTCTTCCGCGTCAGATAGAATTTGTGACAGACGTCCAGGTGCGACGTCATCATCTTTTTTGTCAGTCACAGTTAGTGCCAGAATGGAATGCCAATCCAATTGTAGTCTTCGGATCCATTCACGTCCCAATAATGGTGGTCCTCCATCTCGTAGTATATACATGTATAGTTTCTGTGTTTCCTTTCCGTTATATTCACTGGCACCCTTATTTTTCCTCTGGGGTAGACCTTTTGCCCCGTGTATGTCTTCAATACAATGGACGTGTCCTTTAAGGGTATGTGTGAGAATAGCCGCTCATAGTCTCATCGATTCATGACAGTTAGGGCTGATCCTGTGTCCAATTCCATCTTCACTGGGGACCCTGCTATCATGAGGGTGACCCAAATGGTTCGGTGATCTTCTTTTGCGATCACGTTGTGTAACTTTAAACAACTTAGTCGCCTGCTCCCGGAGTCCTTATCACTCTCCTGATCTTCGGAACTACTATCTGTCAGTTTCTTTACTTTCCTGTACTGTTCCTTAGTAGTTCTTGTCATGTTGGTCTTCTTTCCCGACCTGCAGACTCTTGCTATATGTCCCATTTTCCCGCATTGCCTGCATATTTTGTCTTTAAACCAGCAGTCCTTCTGCTCATGGGTTGTTCTGCCACAGCGATAGCACTTTTCGGCTCCATACGCCATTTTGTTAGCGCTGTATTCTTGTGGTTTCTGTTGTATTTCCGCAGCTCCCCGTGCTGCTGCTTCGTAGGATACTGCCACGCTGAAAGCCTGTTCTAGCGTCAGGTCCTTTTTTGAAAGTAGTCGTTTTTGGGTTCCTTCACTCTGGAGCCCGCAGACAAACTTATCCCGTAAGGTGTCTGCCAGTCCTGCTCCGAACTGGCAGTGCTTCGATAACTTGCGTAGTTCCGTAAGATAGTCAGCATTGCTCTCATCTTTGTGCTGGTTTCTTTTATGGAACTTGAATCTTTCTGCTATCAGCAGTGGTGTAGGGCTTAGGTGTTCCTGTAAGATATGAACAATCTCCTCAAAACTTTTCTCCATTGGTTTAGCTGGGGTAATTAAATCCCGCAATAGGCCGTACGTACTCGCACCCATCAGATTTAATAATACCGACGCCCTCTTTCCATCAGCCACCTCATTTGCCTTGCAGTACACTTCAATTCTTTCCACATACGTGGTCCAGTCTTCTACCTCGTTGTCGAAAGCAGTGATACTGCCACTTTTCGGCATCTTGGGCGATTTGAAATGGCGCCTCCCACGCTTTTGCTTCTTCCCCAATGGAATAAAATGGCGCTTCCCGCGCTTTTGCTTCTTCCCCTTACTGCCACGCTGCTCCTAGCGTTCTACGGGGTAATGGCGGCGACCCGCAGCTTCGGCGCGCCTCGCTTTCCTTCCCCCCCCCCCATTTAGTTTCTCTCCACTGTCCTGTTCTCGAGCACCGACCGCGCCCTGTGCGCTCCACCCTCTCTCTCTCTCGTTTTCTTTTCCCGGCGACGCTGCACGGCCCGATTTTTGGAGCCGCTCGATCGAGCTTGAGACTGCCGCAGTCCGGAAGGGTCAGCGCGCTACCTGCTACCAACACGATTCGCTGGAACCACAGCCTCTCCTGCAATTCTCCAAACACCGATGGATTCTTTGGGCGGTTGCCCTCGGTCGACGCCCGTTGCTCAGACTACGACCTTCCAGGACCTTCCTTTCAGGCGAGATCCCCGTGAGATGATGCCACACTGCAGGTGAGTTCGAACTTACTCGTCACCACTATAAAGTCCGCGCCTCAATAATACACGGACTTCGGGAGAACAGTTTAACAGGTACTTTACTGAACAAGAGGCAGCTTGAAACTGAAACTACAGAAGCCTGCTAGGGCTTTTTATACAGGGGTGGTCACTGCCGGTACTGCAGTCTAAGACCAGTTATTCCCTTAAAGGTACATACACAACAGTTATTTGAGCAGAAATTAGGGGACATAAGTTGAAAATGAGCAAGCATTAAGTGACCCTATAGAGCAATCAACTTATTTGAAAAGGAGCTGGATAAATACTTGATTGGAATTTTCAAAGATTAGTATAAATTGAATATGAAACCTAATGGTTGTGTGTTGTAGGGGCCGTGCTGGAGGACAGTAGGACAGGTTTGAATAGTGGACATGTGAAGGTGGGTGAAGATTCTGGAGGCTTTCTTACTCACCTTTGGGAATCAGGAAGTATTAATGCAGATGTTTCTCTCTGGAGATTCAGTAGGGAGGAGTGTGTCCAGACCGTGAGAGGAGCACAGCAGGCTTGATGGGCTGAATGGCCTTGCCTGGTCCCACACTTTATATTCTTAAATCTAGCAGCTGTATTGCTTCTGCAATGTACAGAGAGAGAGAGAATGGCTAGAACAGTGTCTTCAGAGGAAAGAGGTTTCCCCCTGGGTTGCTAATCCATCAGTCTGTTCTTGTTCTCTCTCCAAGGCTGACTTCTTTCCAAATTCTATGACTGTGTTGATGCGATAGCTTTGAGATGAAGAAATACTAGATAATGGCAGCCACTTGGAATCCCATTTACTGTCAATAATTCAATTGTACACATTCAGCAGCCATTATGTAAAGTATTACACTTAACACCTCGTTCTTTGAGGCTGGTCTCCAAGCATTAACTCTTGACAAACCATAGTATTTTGAAATATTCTAGTATAGTACTTTTAACATTTATAATCTAACTAGGCCCTTACAATACTGTTAGATAGGCAATAACAACTTTAAAAAATAAATCAATAGTTTCTGTACTGTTAAGTCTCTTGGGCAACTGTCCGTAAAGAGGCCATGTCCATCAGCAGATATAGAAGGGTACTGCCAATAATTCACATCTTGTAGAAATCTCTGCAATGATTTTATTTGGGAGTATAATCCTTTTTAATCCAAAAACAAAATCAAAAGGGAAGAAGTTAAGAAACTCCATTTCACTTGGGCACAGGACAACAGACATATGGGGGCGATTTTAACCCTACTCGCTCAGCAGAAACCCTAGTGGGTGGGCAGTTAAAATCTCCCTGGCTCTTATCTATCTAAAAGTTGCTGTGATCGCAACATCTGCTATTTTAACCTGCTGTCCTGAGCAGGCAGCAATGACACGTGCCCAGAGCAAACAGGGTCCTTCTTTACAAATGCATATTGAAGCCCGATGACATAATTGAGATGCGATTGCAATTTTAACTCCGGTCTGAGCGGGGAATCCACCTGGAGTTAAAATTGGGGCCCATGGTCTCATTGCTGGTTTGCCAAGCAATAGATAAAATGGATGTTTGCCTTGCTGTGCGCCTTGTGTTCCCGTTCCTCCTGTGGGTGAACAAAACCATGGATGCCTAGATGGGTTAGTATGTGCACATTATGAATTTGTACACGTGCTCAGATATGTCTGCAGGAAATGTATATTACATCAGTTTTAAATGCTGTTTAAGTGATAGTACCAGAGTCAGCATTACATTTACTTGTGTGCTGTGGGTTGAAATGTAATCTGCTGAAAATATCTTTGAACATTGTGAACAAATATCTGCGGTTCAAGGAATCCTTTCATTTGTGGCCTTTGACAAGCCAATAGTAAATGTCAGCTGTCAAAGATTACATTTGTAGTTTTTGAAGTGTACAGATTTGTCTTAGACTTCATCTTGACAATACCATCAGTAGCAGAAATCAATGCTGACTTTTTCACTGGTGAAAAGTTGTGGACAAGCATAGCCTCCACATATGAAAGAAGCAAATGGGAAAACACACCATGTATAATCACGCATTTGTAGCTAAAAGACCATGATTAAAGTTTTAACTCAATATTATTCTCGCTGTGTTGCCCAGAATTATGAGGAAGGCCATCTTCAGAGCTATTCTGAAGCAAGATTGGATCATATATTCTGCCAGTCAGTAACTTCACCTCCTAATTAACACCAAGTGGAAAATTGCTCAGGGCAGTAAGGTACTTTTACTGGCGTTCACATCACGCCACATGTTCTGAGGTGAGTTTAGCATAGTGGTGACCATTCACAGCTATATAATAGAAAAACACCAATTTAATTGATTCATTAGATAATTTCAATGAACTCTAGTGAATCAGAGATATTTCAATTATTATGCAATACCAGTGCTGTACATCCCACTTTCACTGTTTGAGAAGCAGCCGAAGGAAAGAGTAATGCAGGTCCAGAGGAGGAGTGGAACAGAGGGAACGTTCTACAGGTCTGTTATGAATTTGGATCTGCCATCGATACCATCTCTGGTTCACTGACATCAGTCCCTCCCTTAAAAGGCCTGAGCATCTTACTTTTGAGAGTGGACTCCCACTGCCCTATATCTACTTGTACGATACTGGAACTTGGAGGTGTAACAATGAAACTCCCTTGTGACCATAACCAGACGTCTGCATCTTTTTCCATATGCATTTCTTCAACTTCCCTGAAGGCAAACCAAGTCAGTGCTTGGTTCAAGTCATTAAGCTGCTTTATTCCACAGTAAATTGAAAGTACAGAATGTTGGCTACGATCAGATTCACTTAGTTCAACCAAGACAACTTATCCTCACATGATCACGTGAAAATAATGAATGCGCTATGCTGCCCCACATCCATGGGTCATTTGGCATGACTTAAAAGGACCCATTCCTTTGTATCCTGACTTTTTGAGCCTGCCTGTCCTGAGGCCTCTTTGCCTCAATGGCCACCTTTGTTGCAATAGTTAGACTGTGTCTGATGCTTTGTATCATTTCCTGACTGTTCACAGAAAGAGATCAAAACCTTCCAACACTGGCTATAAGCTTTTTATAAATTACAGAGACAAGCCATCAAATTGCTTATCACTTATATTCTATGGGTAAACAATATCAAGACAAGTTCATTAGCATTTTAACCACCAACTGTCTCGGACCCCTTTTTTCTTACTGGCACTAATCCACTATGCTTCTAAATACAAAATTTAAAGGAACTTTTTTTTTCTCAAACCCTTTTTGTGGAAAAATGGTCAAAAGAATCCTTCAACAGTACAAGGCCATAAGGCCATATGCACAATCAAATAATTCTTGTAGTTTTGTTTCTAAAACCACGATTGCTGCCCGTTTATTGACTCGGCTGTTTGGATGAACAGTAATATTGTCTCTCGATGATTTATCTGGTCTCCAGTATTCCATTAACTGGTCTATAGTTTGTTTGTTTGTTTGTATCTGGCTCAGTTTTAAGTACCAGGATTACAGAAACCACTCTCGAGTCTTCAGCTACAACCTCTATGTTTATGGAATTACTGAAAATCATACTCAAAGCCTTGTTTCTCTCATTTCCTTGAGGATTTGCTGTCCGAATTTCTTCATAGCAAATGTTTTACTGGCCTTTACAAAGGTTATACGTTCTTGCATTAGTTTGTTTGGATATGGAATTTCCCCAGTCTTAACTTAGTGAAGAATTAATCCAAAACATCTCCATTTTCCAGTTTTTAAAACTTTTTTAACCTCCTAACATTGCTACCCAAATATTTCCTTGTCTGCATTCATCAACATTCCACCCAGTTGGTATGTTGCTTAAATATTTTTCTTCTACTTGCTGGTCCTTAATGTCTATCTTTCTAGTACCACCATGGCCCTGATAGTAGACTTGTTTCATGCGACTCTGAATTCTCATTGCTTTTTGATTCTTTGTATCCTTCAAGTGTCAGCTCAGCACAATTGATGCCATTTTTGCCTCACTCCTGGACTTCAGCACATAATCCAGGCTGGCACTACAGTGCAGTACTGAGCGAGTGCTGTATTGTTAGAGCTGTTCTTCAGACATTAAACGCAGCTCCCTTTGTTCTCGAGATGTGAGTGATGCTGGTAAAGCTGTATTTTATTGCCTATCCCTAGTTGCCCTTTGAAGGTAGCAGTGGGCTGCTTTCTTGAACCTCTACAGTCCTTGTGCTGATGGTGATACCACAATGGTGTTCTAAGAAATTCCAGGATATTGACCCTGCGACAATGAAGGAATGGTAATATATGCCCAAGTAAGGATGGTGTGTCACTTGGAGGGGAATTTGGAGGTGACGGCATTGCCACAACATTGCTGCTCTTGACCTTCTCGGTGGTAGAGGTTTTGGGGAGTAACCTTGGTGAGTTATTGCAGTGCATCTTGTAAATCACCTATACTGCAACCACAATTGGAGAGGTGGACATTTGTCCAGTGGCAGGAGCACCATCAGGCAAATTGCTCTGTTCTGAATGATGATGAGCCATCCAAGTGAGTGGTGAGTATTTCATCTGACCCCAGCTTTGTAGATGGTGGAGAGGCTTTTAAGGATCAAGAGGGTAGCCAGTTGTTGCAGAGTTCCCAGCCTCGCTCGGCTCTTGTAGCCACTGTGTTGATCTGACTGGTCCAGTTATGCTTCTGTTCAATGGTGACCCTCAAGTTGTTGTTCGTGGTGTCATTAAATATTGGAGGGAAATGACTGGGCTTAATCTTGTTGTTATTAGGGACTATCTTGAACTTGTGTGGTATGAATATTACTTGTTGCTTGTCAACCAAAGTCTGGATGTTATCCAGGTTCTACTCTAGGTTGGCGTGGGCTGTTTCATTATCTGAGGATTTGTAAATGGAATTGGTCACTGAAAACAGTCCCACTCCTGACCTTTTATGATGAATAGAAGGCTACTGAAGATATTTGGGCCAAGGACACTTTCCCAAAGTACTCCTCAGTGATGTCCTGGGCTGTGATTGGCCTCCAACAACCATCTTCCTTTTTGTCTGGTATGTTAAAGATCCTATTGCACTAACTGAAGAAGTGCAGTGAGTTCTCCAGGTATCCTCCCTCAATCTGTTTTGTTGGTGGCATTGATTAACGGATCATTCGTGGATCATTGTAGTATGGCTGCCACGTTTGCCTACATAACAAGCACTTGGGGTCATAAAATGTCACTCTTACTTCCAATATGTATTACTTTGCAGTTTTCTACATGAAACTACATCTGCAACTTAACTGATCATCCTGCAGTTCTTTAAAATCCTGTTTGGTGTCATCAACAAATTTTGATACTGAGCACTCCATTCACAAGTCTAGATAATTTCTATGCATAGTAAACAGCAGCAGCCCCAACACCGATCCACCTAGGAACACCACTCTCCACATCTTTTCAATCTGAGAATGCTATTTTACTCCTACCTTTTGCTTTCTGTCTCCAACCATCTTTCTGTCCATGTGGCCATACTCTCTTTAATTCCATGTGCCATTATCTTTGCCACAAAACTCTTGTGTGGTACCTTATCAAATGCTTTTGAAATTCTATTTGAACCACAACCACTAAATTCCTTCACCCTTTTTTCAGTGAATTCTATAAGATTTTTCAAGCATGACCTGCCTTTTTAGAACCTGCCTGTTCTGAGTGACCCTGATTAGCACATTTCTCCAAGTACTTTAAAGTAATACTTTATATGTGAAGCAATTTGTGATGTTTCTGACCTGATAAAGCACTTTTTTCCTTTCAACTTTCAAAATAATTTTCAGTTGTACTTCATTTAAAATTACACAAAGTGAATGTAAGCATGTAGATGGTGCCAAATTGAGAGTAGCTGTAAATAGTCCACTGTAAATAATCCGCAAGTGGACCAGTTACGGAGGGACCTGAATAGGGAAGGGGATTAGGCTAAAAAGTGAGATAAATCATTTAATTTAAAAAAATGCAAAGCCATAAAGCTGGGAAATGAAAATAAACAACTTGAGTCCAAAACAAATGGGCTCAATGTACAGGAAATTATACAGGAGGGGGATCTGGGGGTATTAATAGAAAATGCCCTGAAACTATCGGTTTGTACAAAGCACTTGTCCCAAACCACCTTGAGTATTGTGTACAGTTCTATGGCCACGAAATTTGACTCTAGCAGCTGTAGTTTTGCGTTCAGCTGCACGAGGGATCCCCCCAACCAGCGCTACTTAAAGGGATACATCCAACTTGCAGGTAAGCTGTTTATTGCTTTTGTATTGGCTCTTGCAGAGTTTGTAGGAGCACTGGGTTGCTGTAAGAGATTTTAAAAGTTGTTCACATGTGCAGGGAGTGCTGCTGGATGTTGGGAAGGCATTGGCTGCTACTGGGAGGCCTCTGAGTGTATCACTTACTCCCAGTCATGGGGACTCCAGCTGCAGTCCTCCTTGTGCTGCAACGTGATGGGGAGATGGAACAAAGCCAGCAAAGAAGACAAGCTGCTCACACAGGGAGGAGGAGGGCTCTCAGCAGGAGGCCTTACCCATCTAAGGTCTTCAGGGAGCACTTCTCTTACCTGCACCTAAGCCAGGAGCAGTGTGTTCGGCGGCTCCATTCACCAAGGAGGTGGTCACAGAACTCTGCCACTTCTTGGAACCGGACCTGCAGCCTCAGAGCAGGGTGACCACGGCGCTGCCAGTGGCCCTCATGCGACTGGCCCTGAATTTTTTTTGCCAGCGGATCCTTCCAGGCTGGAACAGGCAAAATAGCAAACATCTCGCAGTTTGCTGTTCATCGCTGCATCCAGGAGGTCACAGAGACTCTGTACGCTGGGAGAGGAGACTTCATTGTCTTCTCTCTAAACAGAGAGAAGCAGGTGGAGTGCGCACGTGGCTTTGCCAGGATATCGGGCTTCCCCATGGTGCAGGGTGCACACGTGGCTTTACAGACATCACATCTCTATGGTGAGATTTTCATTATAATGCTGGACAGATCCGCCTCGTGTTTTACAGCCCACTCGATTTGTCAGTTTCATTGACTTCAACAGAAAATAAAATTGGGTGGAGTGTGTAATGTATGTACCTTTTAAGGGGGAGAAACTACTTTTTACAGCTCCTGTATCCTGTTGTACCGGCAGTGACCACACCTGTACATAAACCGAGTAGTGATCTGTACAGTCAGTTGCAGTTTGAACCACGTTGAGTAAACACCTGTTGATCGTTCTCTGCAGTCCTTTTCTTATTATTACATGGACGTAACATTGGCGACAAGCCGATTCGAACATACCTGCAACTCTGCATCACCTCTCAGGGATTCGCTCCTGGAGAACAGTGGAAGGAGATCGAGTCAAGAAGCACGGGCGTCGACCACGGGCAACCGCCCAGTCATCCAGCGGAGATTTGAGCATCGCAGGGGAGGCTGTCGAGAGCCAGGCTTGGCTTTCCAGTCACGGTGGTCCAGTGAAATGGGCTGGCAACAGGTACTGCGCCGACCCTTCCCGGACAGCGGCGGCTAGAGCCGACCGAGCGGCACAGAAAAAGGCCGAGCAGCGTCGACGGGGGAGAGAGGGCAGAGCGCACAGGGCGCAGCCGGTATTCAGGACCGAGCGGCGTCAATGGGGAGAGAGACGAGAGAGAGCAGAGCGCAGCCGGTGTTCAAGGGTCGAGCAGCGTCAACGGGGGAGAGAGGCGCGCAGGAAAACGCGAGGCGCTGCCATTGCCACGAGGACCACAGAGAGCGGCATTGGCAGCAGCGCACGAAACCCACAGGGCATCGCCATTTGCCACGAGGCCAGTCGAGAGCGGCGTTGGCAGCAGCGCGGGAGACGCCATTTTAAGCCGCAGCGGGGAAGAAAGGAAAGCGCGGGAGACGCCATTTTAAGCCGCAGCGGGGAAGAAAGGAAAGCGCGGGAGACGCCATTTTAAGCCAGTCTAACCACACCCAAAAATGCCGAAGAGTGGCAGTATCACAGCGTTCGACAATGAAGTCGAAGATTGGACGACATATGTCGAACGCATAGAAGTATACTGCAAGGCGAATGAAGTGCCAGATGACAAGAAAGCGCTGGTATTGTTGAATTCAATGGGTGCAAAAACGTATGGCTTACTACGAAACCTAGTAACCCCAGAGAAGCCAGTAGAAAAGGATTTTGAAAACCGTGTCAATCCTACAGGACCACTTAAACCCCACACCGCTGCTGATAGCAGAAAGATTTAAGTTTCACAAAAGGAACCAGCATAAAGATGAAAGTAATGCTGAGTATTTAACGGAACTGCGCAAGCTATCGAATCACTGCCAGTTTGGAACGGGACTAGCAGATACGTTAAGGGACAAGTTTGTGTGTGGACTTCAAAGTGAAGGAACCCAGAAATGGCTTCTATCAGAAAAGGATCTTACGCTGGACAAGGCTTTCAGCATTGCAGTATCACACGAAGCAGCCGCACGGGGCGCTGCAGGGATACCACGGAGACCTCAAGAATATGGCACAAATGAAATGTCATACGGAACAGTGAAGTGCTATCGCTGCGGCAGAACAACACCCGACCATAATGATTGCTGGTTCAAGGACAAAGTGTGCAGACAGTGTGGAAAAGTAGGACACATAGCAAGAGTCTGTAGATCGGGAAAGAAAACCAGCAGCAAGAAATCTCCACAGGAGAAGTACAAGAAGGTACATAAGGTGACGGAGAGTAGTTCAGACGAACAGAAGAGTGATACAGACTCCGGAAGCAAGGAGCTGGGTTGTCTGAAACTACATAATGTGATCAAAATGGAGGATCACCAAACTATCTGGGTCACGCTCAAGATAGCAGGAGTCCAAGTGAAAATGGAATTGGACACAGGATCAGCCCTAACAGTCATAAACCGAAGGGACTACAAGTGGCTATTCTCACATATACCCCTGAGAGATACAAAGATTGTCTTGAAGACGTACACGGGGCAAAAAGTCTACCCCAAAGGGAAAATAAGGGTGAACGTTATATATAACGGCAAGGAAACACCAAAAATTGTCCTATATGTATTGCCAGATGGAGGACCACCACTACTAGGATGTGAATGGATCCGGAAGATACAGCTAGATTGGCATTCCATACAAGCACTGACTGTAGATGCCAAAAAGGATGACGATGTCACACCTGGACGACTGTCAAAAATGCTAACTGATGCACAAGAAGTGTTCCAGCAGGGACTCGGAACACTAAAAGGCATAACAGCGACGATCAAAATAGAGGAAAATGCAAGCCCGAAGTTTTTTAAGGACAGACCGGTACCTTATGCGATCCGCCCAGCCGTCGAAGCAGAGCTGGAAGGTTTGGAACGTTCAGGAGTACTGTCCAAAGTGGACTGGAGCGAGTGGGCTACACCCATCGTTCCTGTAATGAAGAGGTCGTTGAGTAATATGCCTGGGGAACCAAAGAAGGTTCGCATCTGTGGGGATTTTAAGGTGACCGTGAACTCAGTCCTTCACACTGTACAATATCCGTTTCCGCGGATTGAAGATATTTTCGCCGCGCTATCTGGAGGGAAACGCTTCACTAAGATTGATCTGGCCCAGGCATACCTGCAAATGGAGGTAGAAGAAGCCTCGAAACAATACCTCACGATCAACACTCATAAAGGTCTCTACCAATACAACCGGCTGGTGTTCGGGGTAGCATCAGCTCCAGCTATTTGGCAAAGGGCAATGGATCAAGTCCTGCAAGGGATTCCAGGGACCCAGTGTTATTTGGACGACATCCTGGTCACGGGCGAAAATGACAGTGATCACCTCGCCAACCTGGAGCAGGTGCTCACTAGATTGAAGGAATATGGGCTCCGAGCTAATCGCCACAAATGCGAGTTTTCCAGAAGCAGATCTCGTATTGTGGCCACGTTATTGATGAAGAGGGGTTACATAAGTCCTCTGAAAAGATTGAGGCAGTAGTCAAGGCTCCAGCACCGGAAAATGTGTCACAACTGAGGTCGTTCCTCGGGCTGGTGAACTACTACCATAAATTCCTGTCGAATTTGTCGACAGTACTACACCCACTGAACACCCTACTGCAAACGGAGGTACCATGGAAGTGGAATGACTAATGTAAACGCGCTTTCCAGAAGTGCAAAGAATTGATCACATCAAAAGAGGTGTTGGCTCGTTTCAACCCAGCACTACCAATTCAGTTGGCGTGTGATGCATCACCCTATGGCATTGGAGCGGTGCTGTCGCACAAATTCCCAGACGGCTCAGAGGCCAGTAGCCTTTGCGTCTCGGTCACTAACCTCAGCCAAGCGTAACTATGCCCAGATTGACAGGGAGGCCCTCAGCCTAGTGTGGGGAGTGAAAAAGTTCAATCACTCTCTGCACGGGCAGAAGTTCACCTTGCTGACTGACCACCAACCACTTGTCTCCATCTTTAATCCAAAGAAGGGCGTTCCGGTGATGACTCCACAACGGCTGCAAAGATGGTCCCTTTTTCTAGGGGCGCACCAATATGAAATCGAGTGTAAGGGCACGAAACAGCATGGAAACGCTGATGGGCTATCACGCCTGCCACTGCATTCTGTGGAGGAAGCACCAGCAGTGGATCCTGTTGAAATATTTCATTCGACTATAATTGAATGCTTGCCAGTAACTAACGCTGGTATAGAGAAGGAGACCCGAAATGACCTGACACTGTCTCGGGTATATGATTTGACGGTGAAGGGATGACCAGCACATGGCGACTCACTGTTGCCAGCATTCTCATCCAGAAGAGAACAGCTGTCAGTATGCCAGGGGACCTTGATGTGTGGATCCCAAGTGGTAATTCTACCCAAGTTAAGGGAGAGAGTGCTCAATGAGCTTCACGAAGGCCATCTGGGAGGGATGAAAATGAAAAGCCTTGCTAGGGCTTATGTGTGGTGGCCGGGGACCGATCAGCAAATCGAGGACCTGACAAAGAGCTGCTCAGGATGCCAGAAGGTCCATAATGCACCACCACATGCCCCTCTACACCCATGGGAGTGGCCCTCCTCTCCATGGCAACGGGTGCATATTGATTTTGCTGCTCCATTCATGGACTCAATGTTCTTAATAGCCGTGGATGCGCACTCGAAATGGCCTGAGGTGATCAAAATGACCACCACCACCACCACGGAGAAAACTATTGCAGTCCTACGGACCATTTTTGCCAGAAACGGCTTGCCAGACCAGATTTGCTCTGATAACGGACAACAGTTTGTGTCCGAAGAGTTTCGAAGATTTATGAAAAGGAATGGGGTAAGACATTACACATCCGCCCCGTATCATCCAGCCACAAATGGATTGGCTGAGAGGTTCGTACAAACCTTTAAAAAAGCAGTAAAGGCCATGTGCGATGGCGACATTCCACTGGAGCATAAGGTGGACAATTTCCTGTTTGCCTACAGAAATGCGACACATGCAGCCACCAACCAGGCCCCGGCCATTATGTTCTTTAACCGAAGGTTGAGATCTCGTCTGGATTTGCTCAGACCAAATGTACGAAGAGATGTTGAGAGTAAGCAATTCCAGCACATCAATGAGAAGCCGACAAGGAGCTTCAATGTAGGGCAACCAGTCTGGGCCCGCGACTACCGAACAGAGAAATGGCAACCAGGAACGATATGCACACGGCAGGGGCCACTAATGTACACAGTGGATGTTGGGGAGAACATTGTGAGATGCCATGTTGACCAGATCCTAGAGTCACAGGAATGAGTCAACCCCATGTCTTGGCCATACGTACCTGGTGAGGAACCCGACGTACAGGTCGCATCTACCTGCGAAACAATAGCATTGGAAGCTGATGAATCAACTGACGACAGGGTGTTCGAACCGCCTCCACACCAAGAGCGAAACACTCGGGGAAAGGCGTTATCCAGAAAGAATCGGGAAGCCTCCCCAAAGACTGAATTTATAAATAGACTATTTCCAGTTAATGTTGCATGTTAAAAGTGTTAATTGTAATTAGTTAGATATTTAATTGTTAAATGAGTGTTATGGTACTGTTAATCTAAAAGGGGAGGAATTGTAATGTATGTACCTTTTTAAGGGGGAGAACTACTTTTTACAGTTCCTGTATCCTGTAGTACCGGCAGTGACCACACCTGTATATAAACCCTGAGTAGTGATCTGTACACTCAGTTGCAGTTTGAACCACGTTGAGTGAACACCTGTTGATCGTTCTCTACAGTCCTTTTCTTATTATTACACGGATGTAACATTGAGTGTACATACACAGATACATAGAAGATAGGAGCAGGAGTAGGCCATTCGGCCCTTCGAGCCTGCTCCGCCATTCAATGAGATCATGGCTGATCATCCAAATTCAGTACCTGGTCCCTGCCTTCTCCCCATATCCCTTGATCCCTTTAGCCTTAAGAAATATATCCAACTCTTTCTTGAATATATTTAATGAACTGGCCTCCACCGCCCTCTGTGGCAGAGAATTCCACAGGTTCACCACTCTCTAGGTGAAGAAATTCTTCCTCATTTCAGTCCTAAATGGCTTACCCCTTATCCTTAGACTGTGACCCCTGGTTCTGGACTCCCCGGCCATCATCAACATCCTTCCTGCATCTAGTCTGTCCAGGCCTGACAGAATTTTATAGGTTTCGATGAGATCCCCTCTCAATCTTCTAAACTCCAGTGAGTATAAGCCCAATCGACACAATCTCTTCTCATACGTCATTCCTGCCATCCCAGGTATCAGCCTGGTGAATCTTCGCTGCACTCCTTCCATGGCAAGAACGTCCTTCCTCAGGTAAGACGACCAAAACTGCACACAATACTCAAGGTGCGGTCTCACCAAGGCCCTGTACAACTGCAGCAAGACATCCTTGTTCTTGTACTCGAACCCTCTTGCTACGAAGGCCAACATACCATTTGCCTTCTTAACCGCCTGCTGCACCTGCATGCTTACCTTCAGCTACTGGTGTACAAGAACACCCAGGTCTCTTTGAACGTCCCCTTCTCCCAATCTATTACCATTCAAATAATAATCTGCCTTCCTGTTTTTGCCACCAAAGTGGATAACCTCACATTTATCCACATTATAGTGCATTTGCCATGTTTCTGCCCAATCACCCAACCTGTCCAAATCGTGCTGGAGTTTCACGACATCCTCCTCACAGCATACCCTCCCCCCCAGCTTTGTGTCATCTGCAAATTTGGAGATATTACATCCAATTCTCTTGTCCAGATCATTAATATATATTGTGAACAGCTGGGGTCCTAGGACCGATCCTTGCGGTACCCCACTAGTCACTGCCTGCCACTCGGAAAATGACCCGTTTATTCCAACTCTCTGCTTTCTATCCAAGTCAATACCTTGCCATGTGCCTTAATTTTGCATGCTAATCTCTTATGCGGGACCTTATCGAAAGCCTTCTGAAAGTCCAAATACACCACATCCACTGGTTCTCCCTTATCTATTTTACCAGTTACATCCTCCAAAAATTCCAGTAGATTAGTCAAGCATGATTTACCTTTTGTAAATCCATGTTGACTTTGTCCGATCCAGCCACTGCTTTCCAAGTGCTCTGCTATTACATCTTTTATAATGGACTCTAGCATGTTCCCCACTACCGATGTCAAGCTTACCGGTCTATAATTCCCCGCCTTTTCTCTACCACCTTTTTTTGAATAGTGGGGTAACATTAGCTACCCGCCAATCCATGGGTACCGTTCCAGAGTCTATCGAGTTCTGGAAGATGACCAGTAATGCATCTACTATTTCTAGGGCCACTTCCTTAAGTACACTGGGATGTAGATTATCAGGCCCTGGGGATTTATCGGCCTTCAATCCCATCAATTTTCCTAACACCATTTCCCTACAAATACTGATTTCTTTCAGTTCCACCCTTTCATCAGACTCTATGTTCCCCGGCATCTCTGGGAGGTTATTTGTGTCCTCCTTTGTGAAGACAGAACCAAAATATGTATTTAGTTGGACAGCCATTTCTTTGTTCCCCATTATAAATTCCCCCGATTCTGACTGCAAGGGACCTACGCTTGACTTCACCAATCTTTTTCTCTTCACATATCTATAAAAGCTTTTACAGTCAGTTTTTATATTCTCTGCAAGCTTACTCTCATATTCTATTTTCCCTTTCTTAATTAATCCCTTTGTCCTCCTTTGTTGAATCCTAAACTGCTCCCAATCCTCAGGATTATTGCTTTTTCTGGCCAATTTATATGCCCTCTCCTTGGATCTTATGCTATCCCTAATTTCCCTTGTTAGCCACGGTTGGGTCACCTTTTTTGTTTTATTTTTATGCCAAACTGGGATGAACAAATTCTGTAGTTCATCCATTCGGTCTTTGAATGTTTGCCATTGCCTATCCACCGTCAACCCTTTGAGTGCCATTCCCCAATCAATCCTACCCAACTCGCTCCTCAGACCATCATAGTTTCCTTTATTTAAATTGAGGACCCTAGTCTCTGAGTCAACTACTTCATTCTCCATCTTAATGAAGAATGCGATCATATTATGATCGCTCCGACCCAAGGGGCCTCTTACAACAAGATTGCTAATTAATCCTTTCTCGTTACATAATACCCAGTCTAAGATGGCCTGATCTCTGGTTGGTTCCTCGACATATTGGTCCAGGAAACCATCCCGTAAACACTCCAGGAATTACTCATTTGGTTGGCCCAATCTATATGTAGATTAAAGTCACCCATGATGACTGCTGTGCCCTTATTGCACGCTTCTTTAATTTCTCTTTTAATGCCATCCCCAACCTCCGCCTTACTGTTGGGAGGTCTATAAACCACTCCCACTAACGTTTTTTTCCCCTTTAGTATTTCTCAATTCTACCCATACAGATTCCACCTCATCAGAGCTAATATCCTTCATTACAATTGTGTTAATCCCTTCTTTAACCAGTAATGCTACCCCACCTCCCTTTTTGCCTATCCTGAATATCGAATACCCCTGGATGTTGAGTTCCCAGCCTTGGCCATCCTTGAGCCACGTTTCCGTAATCCCAACCAAATCGTATTTGTTTATTTCTATTTGCGCAGCCAATTCACCCACCTTATTACAGATGCTCCTCGCATTAAGACACAAAGCCTTCAGGCTTGTTTTTTTAACGCTCTTAGACCTATTAGAATTATTATTTACTGTGGCCATGTTTGATTTAAACTGTTGATTTCTCTGACTGCCACTTTTGTTTTTCTCCTTCCTATCTTTTGCTTTTATCCTTGTTTCCCTTTTCTCTGTCTCCCTGCTCAGGTTCCCAACCCTCTGCCATTTTAGTTTAAACCCTCCCCCACAGCACTAGCAAACACTCCCCCTAGGACATTGGTTCCAGCCCTGCCCAGGTGCAAACCGTCCGGTTTGAACTGGTCCCACCTCCCCCAGAACCGGTTCCAATGTCCCAGGAACTTGAATCCCTCCCCCTGGCACTATTCCTCTAGCCGCGTATTCATCTGAATTATCCTTCTATTTCTACTCTGACTAGCACGTGCCACTGGTAGCAATCCTGAGATTACTACCTTTGAGGTCCTGTTTTTTTAATTTATCTCCTAACTCCCTATACTCTGCTTTTAGGACCTCATCCCGCTTTTTACCTATATCGTTGGTGCCTATATGCACCACGACCACTGGCTGTTCACCCTCCCCTCCCGCTACTGTCCATTTCTACTCGTGGTAAAAGTGAAAATTCACCCCAAGGAATCTAGGATGTTCAACAGAATAGATAACCTTGATCCCAGGGAGCTGTTTGATAATGACCACAAGCTCTAGGACATGGGGGACATGGATTCAGTCTTTGAATACACAGTTAAGCTAGAATTTATTCATGCAGACAGTGGCAAACATGGAATGGCCAGCCCAGTGAGACATTGGAAACAGGGCATGTTATCCATTTGAAGAAGACGATGTGTACATTTATGACAGAAGGGACTATTGAAGGTGTCAGTGGAAAAGTAGGGTAAGAGGTCTATTTAGGGATGGCCTGATTGGTGGAGATCATCATTTTGGTCCTGTATAGTCTTGTGTTCCTAAGGAAGTTGAAACATATAGGCCTTGATTTTCATTGGGCCGTGAGGCAGGCTTTGAGGCGGGTGGGGGGTTAAAATTGCAAAACCTGGGGGTCGGGAGGGGTCGGGACCCCCCCCCCCGCCTGGTTCCCACCTCCACGCCATCTTAACCTAGGTGTGTCTGATTGACCTGTCTTTAGGGCCGTTAAACAGCACGGATTGGCCTTTATAATCCCACTTTAACAGGTCCTTGCCTGTTCAACACTTTTCCCACATAAACCGCGCCTGGTGGGGATCGCGCCTGGTGGGGATCGCGCCTGTGAAACCTGGCGTGAACACTATTGGCTTGCTGACCATCAGCTGCATGTCCAACATTAAAGAGGATATTTGATCAGTCATTTGCAGGTGGCAGGACTTTGTTGCCTTAGGTCTGGGGCAACTTTTACCAGGCCTAACCACACCTGTGGAAGGTTGGAGCCTCACACACTTCTCCAGTGTGACCTCCTGCGAGACCCCTCTCGCCAGCCTCACTCAGCGCTTCCTCAACTGAGGCACCTACCAGAAGCATGGGAGGCATTTTTTTCCTTCCCCTCTTGGCATTAGAGGACCTCAAGCCCCATTTGCGAAATGACACACGCCACAACTGCAGAAGTTGCCATCAGAATTTTTATGAAAAACACACAACTGATGGCATTTTTACAAAATACACAGCATTTCACCTAAGTGACTACCCTTGTGACTATTTATTTGTGCTTTATTTTCCTCTTACGCGTGCTCCTACGTAGTGGTTCCCCTGTGGCTTCAGCAGATGTGGAGGCCCCTTGCTCACTTTCCTGCTGCTCCTGTCTCGACACCTTTGGCGGGCGTCCTCTGGGATGGCGAGCCTGTGAGGGCTCGCCAGCAGTCTGCTGCTCCTGCGGCTGTACAGGGGTTGAGACCTCTATCTCCATTGGGTGTGTACTCCGGCGGGGCTCTGACCAAGGGATTTGCAGTGGCATGGAAGTGTGAGCGCTTGGAGAGGAACCCCCACTTCATTCAGGTCTGCCTCCAACCCCCCTCTCATGGGTCAGGTCCCCCTCAGTGCCTGCAAGTGGCTTGAGAGCAGCTTGCTGCCCATCTGTGGGGCCATGGGGACCTGTATCTACAATGGCAGTCCTACTCAGAAGGACTTCCATGAAAGTCTGGTTTCTCTGTTCAATAGATGCCCATCGCTCCTCAAGAGATGTCATTCTATTCTGAACACTTGCCATGTTTTCCATACCCTGGCGACTAACCTCCTCCATGGCCGTAGCCCTCCTTTCCTCTACCGTAGCCAGCCTTACCACAGAGGCAGCAATCATTTCCACGTAGGTAGCTATCCTTTCCGTGTTGATGCGTTCATGGGCCAATGACTCCACAAAGGCTCTGCTCATGTCCGCTATGGACTCCTCCATTCGCTCCACACTCTCAGCGATCCTGGAGACAAAACCTGCCAGAGACTCCTGCATCTGTGCATGGAGTTCCATCACCTCTGATCTTACGGATGGACCCAGAGGCAGAGGGTCGACATGCAGCTGAGCTGAGCTGGCAGAGTCCTGTGCCCTCCGACGAGGACTCTCCACTGCTGTCCCTGTCTCCACAATCTGCTGATGCTCACTTGTGAGCTGTGATACGCCAGATGACCACTCTACTCTATGTCCCGAAGGTCCCACCGAGGTGTGAGTGTCTGCGCCCGGTGCTGGGTGCGCTTATTTCTGCTGACGCTGCGCCCTCAGAGGTTGCAGATTGCTCTGAGGAGTCTGGCTGCTCAGGCTCTTCCTCCTGCACACTGGGGAAGGGCTCTCGATGGTCCTGTGGGGAGTCAAGGAAAAGTTAGAGATGTGATGCCAAGGTTACATGCACATTGCATTTTGCAGACGATCATAAGTCCATATGATATAGCTTCAGAATCATTATCAGCGACTCATGCAATGCCAATGAGAGAGATGAAAAACTATTCTGTCACCAGCTTGCGGGGATGCTCCTGCCTGTCCTTCCCCAGTGTCCACATCTCGGTCAGCCCCGGCAATCTCCAGGACGCCTTCCTCCCAGGGGGTGAGCTGTGCTAATGAGGGTGGCCCTCCTCCTGTCCTAGCTCGTTCTCTCCTGTTGTGAGCTCTCTTTTCCTGCAATGAGGGAGACAAGTGGAGGCTGAGTGAGAATGAAGGAGTGAGTGCAGAGATTGCATAACATAGATACTTAGAAGGAGACAAAGATGGAGTGAGGTTGCAATACCAAGGGCCCTCCCTGTGTGTTGTCAGTTGTGTTCAAATGTAAGGGGTCGTTTTAACGAGCTTGTGGTGTGCGAGATCGGTTTTTGATTTCACACTGCTCGTGAGCGGTTCCGAAGCGCTCCCCCCTCACCGGTTCTAGACACTGGGCTTATTGCCAGACCACCTTGATGTGTTGGCCCAACTTGTGACTCGGAAGACAAATGGATCAGGTGAGACAAGGTAAGTTTTAAATCACAGGTATCTTTATTTTTAAGGAGAATAAAACATAGAGAATGAAGAAACAATGCAGACAAAAATCATGAACACGCCTCTCAATGGGAACTAAAATTTAACACACGAGTTGCTTTGACTATCATAATACATCAATTCTAGATCAGCGATATAATAAAACGGGGGTGGAGAAAGCGCACGGCACATCGAGGGATAAATCACACTCCTGAATTACAAAACCCTTAATGTTACAAACCCTCCCGTTGCTAAAATATACCTCAACTATGTCAGTTAGGTAGAGTTGGGCCTTTATGCTCACCAGAATTTTAAAACCCTCCTGGACCTTTGTACTCCTTGTTATGTCCGGGATCTCCAATCTTCCTTATGGGACCGGCTCCTGGACCCGCTCTCCTGCACAAACTTGGAAGTCCTCCGAACTCCTCGAGCCGTCTACTCTTCCGCACAGCCTTCGAACTCCTGATGGTATCTGTACTTGGACTTCACTGCTTCTGGTGAATCTTGTGGATCTGTCTGAGTCTGGCTGAATCTCTCTCCTGCACAATCTTGTGGGTCCTCCGAACTCCTCGAACCGTCTCCTCTCCACTCGGCCTTCGAACTCCTGATGGTCTTGGATCTGGACTGAACTTCTGAATCTGCTCTCCTGCATAATCTTGTGGGTCCTCCTCGCTCTGTCCTTGACCTCGTGTCTGTGTGAATCTGTGATGGAGCTGTCAATCTCACTGAATGAATGAATGTCTTGCTGTCGATTTTCCCTCAACGGTTAAACTGTTTCCTTGCCCTTATCTCAGCGCCAAATCAGGGGTTTTCTTTTATCAAGGTAATGGGCAGGCTGCTTTGACAAAAGCAAGTACTTTATTTTAATGTCTTGTAAATGAAACTGATGGGATCTGTCCTGTGTCCCTCTGAGTTTGGTACAGATAATGTTTTTTTTTCTGTGCTCAGCGATTTCAGAGATGGGTTTGCGTTTTGCTAGCAATTAGCGCACCTCCAGTTGCAAATACTTTTGTTTACGAGTTCGTTACTGTTGTAACCATATTATCATATCAATAGCAGTAAGTTCTGGAATCTTCTAATCGGTGATGACTCAGGCTGCTGGAAGATACTGCTAGTGTGTCCTTTTGAACTGAGCCATGAGAACTGCCAACTCCATCTTGTGTTCTGACAATGTGGCCATTTCAGGGATTTTACCAATCTAGACTATTTTCTGGATTTTGCGACTCCTACACAAAGCATCAGAGTGAGAGGGAGTGTGAGGGCTGCATGGTGGCATAGTTCTGTGAATGTGAGCATAGAGAGAGAGGGAATGGCTACGGGTGCATGGATGTGAGTGTCTAGTGGGATGTGCAGGAAGAGATTGCTAAAGCTGAGTGCTGGTGAGGAAAGGCAATGGGGATCAGATTGAGGGTGATGGAAACATCATACAGTACAGGTAGACTATCCTTTATCCGAAAACCTCGGGACCAGCCGTGTTTCGGTTTTCGGAAGATTTCGGATTTCGGAAGGTGGGTCGGCGGGGGTCGGCGCGGGTCGGGTCGGGGTCGGCTGGGGTCCGCGGGGGGGTTGGCGTCGGCGGGGGTCCGCGGGGGCGTCAGCGGGGGTTGGGGTTGGGGGGGGTCCGCAGTCGTGGCTTGTCCGTCGCTGCTAGCCTGGAATGCAATGAAGTTCCGCATTTCCACCAACAGGTCGTCGTGCTCGGTCGGAACAGGGGCCGGCACCCCCGCGGGCTCAGAGCTCTCGTTGCTTTCGAGCCTTTGGAAGAGAGTCAGGTGGGTCCGCGGGGGGGTCGGCGGGGGTCGGCGTCGGGGTCAGCGGGGGTCGGGGTCGGCGGGGAGTCGTGCGCCACTCTGGTCATGTCGTGCGCACGACTTACGCTGACCGAAAAAACCTTCGGTTTTTAGAGGGTTTCGGTTTTCGGAAGTTCGGATAAAGGGTAGTCTACCTGTACTTACTTTTCCAGTGCGAAGAAGGTCATGGAATCTTTTCCTGCACTGCAACCACGTTCTTCGTGTAAGCCCCAAGCAGTTGACTTTACCTGCCACCTCTAGCCACACAGCCTTGGTCTGGCTGGGAGGCCTCTTCCTCCCTGAAGAAGGGAAGAGGACCTCCTTGTGGGCCCTAACACCATCCAGTAATGCCTGTAGTGAAGCCTCATCAAATTTGGGCGTAGATCTGGCCCTCCCGCTGGCCGTTCCTCCTGCAGGCTCCTGTGCCATCTTAATGTTGAAGGCTGGAAGCCTGCAGAGGAAGCAAGGTTTGCTGTGGACCTTAAAAGCAGCAGCAATGATGACGTCATATTCTGCGACTTTCTGACTGGAAATGCTCAATTACCAAAGCTTCCCACACGCTGGAAATCAATTGGCCAATTGTGTTAAATTTGCATCAATCTCACAGACCCATTTACAATCTTGTCAGAATCACTAAATTCGGGGAACCCGCCAATTCCCCGCACCTGAGCTAAAATCGACCCCTAGGGTTGGGCTGGGGTTGGGTGAGAGGTTGAAGTGTCAAAAATCTGAATCCCACCTCCAACCTGCCCACTTTCAAATTTAACAGGGGTGGGACTGGGGGCAGGTGGGCAGCATTTTGAAGCTCCACTTTAAAATTAATTCTGGCTGGTTGGGTTTCCCAGGCCTTGGGGAATCTGCCAGCTAAAGGAAGGTAAGGACTGCTGGATTCAGGAGGTTAATGTCTTTCCATTTACCTGCTGAATGCAGCGTTCCTGCATTGCCAACCCCCTGCCATCGGACACCCCCCCTCCCCGAGCCTTCCGATCACCTCCTGCTCCCCCCTTTTGAGGCTTCTGACACCAACCCCCTCTCCACGAGGCCTCTGATATCCGATCCCCTTTCCGCTTTCCCGACCCTTCCAAAAGATCTGCAGCCCCCAACCCCACCAATGATCCACTGCCTTCCGCCCCCTCCCCCGCTTCCCTCCCTCCCTCCTCTCTGTAGCCTGGTGTCACAGGCCTACCTGCCTGACAGCCATCGAGCCTCTCCATGTGGCTGGCTGCAGGTGAGAAATTAGAGAATCAAAATGATTATCAGGCTCTGCCGTTAAATTCAGCAGGGCCTGAGGGAAACCCATTCTTCCGGGTTTCCTGACTGCATTCCAATCCCACCACCCCCCCCCCCCCCCCCCCCAACGGGCTCCCTACCCATCTCCCAAGTTAAAATTCCGGCCAATATTCTTGTGTGATTACGATCTTTATGCAGGAAGTCGGTTAAGTGATGACATTGTTACTGGAAAATATTCATGGTATGACTTCTCTATTTTATATAGGCTTCTTGATCATTTGTTCTACTTGCTGCTGTTAATAATTTTTTCTTACTTTTTTCAGCTTTCTCTCCTTTTTTTATTCCTCTTGGAAAGGAGACGACCCAAACTGGGCTGTGGTTCTACATATGTCGTCAGCTTTCTAGTACATCATCTAAATTATCATTCTTCTTGTCTGAGATTGGACAGTGGGGGAACATGGAGGGTATTACGCTTAACCACCCAATGGCCACATAGGTCTACTTCCCATCAGGAATGGGAATCAGTTTTATCCCCCTTCTCTCTGACCCTAGGGACACCTGAGGCCAATTGCATGGTTTATGTTTCCCCCCCCTCCCTCTGCTTAGCTTGACTAACTCAGGACAGACCAGGAACTGGTCCGTATGGCTTTGCATCATGCCATTCAATGCGTTAACTATGGATATATCAGGCTAGGTTATGCATTGACTACAGTTCCCTTACAGGTCCAAGAGATATCCAGTTTTTTGTTTGTTTCTTTATTTACTTTTTGCTGGTGGCAATTCTGTAATTGAGAGCTGCTCATAGCTGTCAATTATTTGTTATTTTACTTTTAATGTAGGAATTGAATAATGTTAAAGTTGTCAGAGAAAAGATGACTTCGTTATTTTGTTCACAGTATAGTTGTAAATCTTCTTAAAGGATAAGTGAAAATGTTTCATTTTGTAGTTGTTGTGAATTTTGGTCTATCATAGATACCTTCCTGGGTTCAGTGACACTTCCATAAGTGGTCTTGGGCTCTTACTTTTATGAGAGTTGGTTCACATTGCCATATACCTACTTGTACAATAGCAGGACCCAGGGGAGTAACAATTGTATCTTCTTGTGAACTGAACCAGATATTGGTGTCTTTCATACGTGTATTTCTTCAATCCCTCCAAATTAACAAAGCATGAAGTGAGGATTGAGTCAAATCGTTAAGCTGCTGCTTTCCTCTGTAATGCGAAGGTGCAGGGCAACATTTATGATCCGAATCACTGAGTACAAATGACAAAACTTACCTTTGTGTAATTATAAATTAATGAACATCTTATGCCACCTCACTTCAGTTGTCTAACTTAAGAGAATAATTCCTTTGCATTTTGACTTGCATAACATAAGAGCATATAAGAAATAGGAGCAGGAGTAGGCCATTTGGCCCTTCAAGCCTGCTCTGCCCTTCAAGCCTGCTCTGCCATTCAATAAAATCATGGCTGATCTTCTACCTCATCTCCACTTTCCTGCACTGTCTCCATATCCCTTGATTCCCTTAATATTCAAAAATCTATCAATCTCTGTCTTGAATATACTCAACGACTGAGCCTCCACTGCCCTCTGGGGTAGAGAATTCCAAAGATTCACCATCCTCTGAGTGAAGAAATTTCTCCTCATCTCAGTCCTAAATGACTGACCCCTTATTCTGAGACTGTGCCTGCTATTTCTAGACATCCCCAGCCAGGGGAAACATCCTCCCTGCATCTACCCTGTCAAGCCCTGTAAGAATTTTTGTACATTTCAATGAAATCACCTCTCATTCTTCTAAACTCTACAGAATATAGGCCTAGTCTACTCAATCTCTCCTCATAGGACAACCCCCACCTTCCCAGCAACCAGTCTGGTGAACCTTCGTTGCACTCCCTCTGTGGCAAGTATATCCTTCCTTGGGTAAGGAGACCAAAACTGTATACAATACTCCAGGTGTGGTCTCACCAGGGCCCTATATAATTGCAGTAAAACGTCTTTATTCAAATCCTCTTGTAATAAAGGCCAACATACCATTTGCTTTCCTAATTGCTTGTTGTCTTCTCTTAGGCAGTCCCTCGGAACCTGCATGTTAACTTTCAATGATTCCTGTACAAGGGCACCCAGGTCCCTCTGAACACCAACATTTCCCAATCTCTCACCATTTAAAAAAAATACCCTGCTTTTCTACGTTTCCAACCAAAGTGGATAACTTCACATTTCTCCACATTATTTTCCATTTGCCATGTTCTTGCCCACTCACTTAGCCTGTCTATATCCCCTTCCCTCCTTCTCACAACTTACATTCCCAGCCAGCTTGTAGCATTAGCAAACTTGGATATATTATAATAGCAAAACATTTGGTCCCCTCCTCCAAATCATTGATGTAGATTGTGAATAGCTGAGGCCCAAACACTGATCCTTGCGGTAGCCCACTATTTACAGCCTGCCAACCCGAAAATGACCTGTTTATTCCTACTCTGTTTTCTGTCTGTTAACCAATCCTCAATCCATGCAAGTATATTACCCCCAATACCATGAGCCCTAATTTTGATGATTAACCACTTGTATGGTACCTTACCGAATGCCTTCTGAAAATCCAAATAAACCACATCCACTGGTTTCCCCCTTATCTATTCTGTTAGTTACAACCTCAAAAAACTGACAGATTTGTCAAACACAATTTTCCTTTCATAAATCCATGTTGACTCTGCCCAATCCTATTATTATTTTCTAAGTGCCCTGTTACCACGTCCTTAATAATAGATTCTAGCATTTTCCCTACTACTGATGTCAGGCTAACTGGTCTGTAGTTCCCCGTTTTCTCTCTCCCTCCTTTCTTAAATAGTGGGGTTACATTTGCCACCTTCCAATTCAAGGGAACAGTTCTAGAATCTATGGAATTTTGGAAAATGACAACCAATGCATCCACTATCTCTATAGCCACCTCTTTCAAAACCCCAGGATGTAGGCCATTGGGTCCAGGGGATTTATTGGCTTTCAGTCCCATTAATTTCTCCAGTACTTTTTTTTACTAATACTAATGGCTTTCAGTTCCTCATTCTCGCTAGACCTTTGGTTCTCCACTATTTCCGGGAAGTTTTTTTGCGTCTTCTTCCGTGAAGACAGGCACAAAGTTTTTGTTTAATTTCGCTGCCATTTCCTTATTCCCCATTATAATTTCTCCTGTCTCAGCCTGTAAGGGACCCACATTTGCTTTTGCTAATCTTTTCCTTTTTACATATCTATAGAAACCTTTACAGTCTGTTTTTATGTTTCTCACTAGTTTACTCTCATTCTATTTTCCCTTTCTTTATCAATATCTTGGTCCTCCTTTGCTGAATTCTAAAATCCTCCGAAACCTCAGGCTTACTACTCTTTTTGGCAACATTATAAGCCTCTTCCTTTGATCTAATACTATCTTTAACTTCTCTTGTTAGCCACAGTTGGACCACTTTTCCTGTGGGGTTTTTGTGCCTTAAATGTGTATATTTGTTGTAAATTATGTATTAATTCTTTAAAAGCTAGCCATTGCTTGTCTACCATCCTACCTTTTAATGTAGTATCCCAATCTACCGTAGCCAACTCGCCCCTCATACCTACGTAGTTTGCTTTGTTTAGATTTAAGACCCTAGTTTCGGATTTAACTGAATCACTTGCAAACTCATTATAAAATTCGATCATATTATGGTCACTCTTCCCTAAAGGCCCCTTTACTGCAAGATTATTAATTAACCCTTTCTCATTGCACAATACTAGATCTAAAATAGCCTAATATAATTGCAAAATACTGCGGATGCTGGAAATCTGAAATAACAACAGAAAAAGCTGGAAATACTCAGCAGGCCAGGCAGCATCCGTGGAGAGAGAAACAGAGTTAACGTTTCAGGTCTGGGACCCTTCATCAGAACTGGAAAAAGCTGGAGATGTAACATATTAAGCAGGTGCAGAGACAGGGGGGGCGGGGTTTAGGAGGGGAGGAAGAAATAGAAAGAATATCCAGTACTTTTGTAAGAGGCAGGAAAGATAAAACGTTGCAAATGGGAAGGGCAAAAATCATACTGCATGAAAAATGGGGGCAGGGATAATTATCTGAAATTGTTGAACTCAATGTTGAGTCTGGCAGGCTGCAAAGTGCCCAATCGAAAGATGAGGTGCTGTTCCTCGAGCTTACGTTGAGCTTCATTGGAACAATGCAATAGCCCGAGGACAGAGAGATCAGAGTGGGAGTGAAGCGGTGAATTAAAGTGACAGGCGACCGGAAGCTCAGGGTCACCCGTACGGACTGAACGGAGGTGTTCCGCAAAGCGGTCGCCCAATCTGCGTTTGGTCTCCCCAATGTAGAGGAGACCGCATCGTGAGCAGCGAATACAGTATATTAAATTGCAAGAAGTACAAGTAAATCGCTGTTTCACCTGGAAGGGGTGTTTGGGGCCCTGGACAGTGGGAAGGGAGGAGGTAAAAGGGCATGTGTTGCATCTCCTGCGCTTGCACGGGAAGGTGCCAGGTGAAGGAGTAGGGCTGTTGGGAGTGATTGAGGAGTGGACCAGGGTGTCGCAGAGGGAGCGGTCCCTTCGGAATGCTGAAAGGGGAGGTGAGGGGAAGATGTGTTTGGTGGTGGGATCACGTTGGAGGTGGCGGAAATGGCGGAGGATGATCTGCACGGCTGATCCTTTCTCCCGCTTTCTAAATTCTCGTTCTACTTGGATCCCTCCCTCTGGCCTTCTACCCTCTCTAGATCTTTTCATTGCTAACTGCCGACATGACATCGGCCGTCTCCATTTCTCTGCTCCCCTCACTCACTCCATCCTAACTCCCTCTGAACTTGCAGCACTGCATTCTCTCCGATCCAACCCTAACATTATCATTAAACCTGCTGATAAGGGTGGTGCTGTTGTTGTTTGGCGAACCGACCTCTACCGTGCGGAAGCTGAACGCCAACTCTCCAACACCTCCTCCTACCTCCGCTTGGACCATGACCCCACTAGCAAACATCAAGCCATTGTTTCCAAGTGTGTCACTGACCTCATCTCCTCTGGAGATCTTCCCTCCATGGCCGCCAACCTCATAGTCCCCTAACCCTGCACAGCCCGCTTCTACCTCCTTCCCAAGATCCACAAACAGGACTGCCCTGGTAGACCCATCGTTTCAGCCTGTTCTTGCCCCACGGAACTTATCTCTTCCTATCTCGACTCTATTTTTTCTCCCCTTGTTCAGTCTCTTCCCACCTACATTCGCGACTCTTCCGACGCCCTCTGTCACTTTAACAGTTTCCTGGCCCCAACCGTCTCCTTTTCACCATGGACGTCCAATCCCTCTACACCTCCATCCCCCACCAGGACGGCCTTTGGGCGCTCTGTTTCTTCCTTGAAAAGAGGCCCAACCAGTCCCCATCCACCACCACCCTCCTCTGCCTGGCTGAACTTGTTCTCACATTGAACAACTTCTCCTTTGACTCCACTCACTTCCTCCAAATTAAAGGTGTTGCTATGGGAACCCGCATGGGCCCTAGCTATGCCTGCCTGTTCATGGGACATGTGGAACATTCTTTGTTCCAGTCCTACTCAGGTCCCCTCTCTCACCTCTTTTTCCGGTACATCGATGACTGTATTGGTGCTGTTTCCTGCTCTCGCCCTGAACTGGATAAGTTCATTCACTTTACTTCCAATTTCCACCCTGCCCTCACCGTCACATGGTCCATCTCCGACTCTTCCCTTCCCTTCCTTGACTTCTCCGTCTCCATTTCTGGCGATCGGCTTTCAACAAACATCCACTACAAGCCCACCGACTCCCACAGCTACCTGGACTACACTTCCTCCCACCCTGCTTCCTGTAAGGACTCTATTCCTTTCTCCCAGTTTCTCTGTTTCCGCCGCGTCTGTTCTGACGATGCCAGCTTCCATACTAGTGCTTCTGACATGTCTTCCTTTTTCCTCAACCGAGGATTCCCCTCTACTGTGGTTGACACGGCCCTTGACCATGTCCGTTCTATTTCCCGCACTTCTGCTCTCACCCCTGCCCCTCCCTCCCAGAACCACGATAGGGTTCCCCTTGCCCTCTCCTTTCACCCCACCAGCCTCCACATTCAATGGATCATCCTCCGCCATTTCCACCACCTCCAACGTGATCCCACCACCAAACACATCTTCCCCTCACCTCCCCTTTCAGCATTCCGAAGGGACCGCTCCCTCCGCGACACCCTGGTCCACTCCTCAATCACTCCCAACAGCCCTGCTCCTTCACCTGGCACCTTCCCGTGCAAGCGCAGGCGATGCAACACATGCCGTTTTACCTCCTCCCTTCCCACTGTCCAGGGCCCCAAACACCCCTTCCAGGTGAAACAGCGATTTACTTGTACTTCTTGCAATTTAATATACTGTATTCGCTGCTCACGATGCGGTCTCCTCTACATTGGGGAGACCAAACGCAGATTGGGCGACCGCTTTGTGGAACACCTCCATTCAGTCCGTACGGGTGACCCTGAACTTCCGGTCGCCTGTCACTTTAATTCTCCGCTTCACTCCCACTCTGACCTCTCTGTCCTCAGGCTATTGCATTGTTCCAATGAAGCTCAACATAAGCTCGAGGAACAGCACCTCATCTTTCGATTGGGCACTTTGCAGCCTGCCAGACTCAACATTGAGTTCAACAATTTCAGATAATTATCCCTGCCCCCATTTTTCATGCAGTATGATTTTTGCCATTCCCATTTGCAACATTTTATCTTTCCTGCCTCTTACAAAAGCACAGGATGTTCTTTCTATTTCTTCCTCCCCTCCTAAACCCTCCCCCCACTGTCTCTGCATCTGCTTAATATCTGTTACATCTCCAGCTTTTTCCAGTTCTGATGAAGGGTCCCAGACCTGAAACGTTAACTCTGTTTCTCTCTCCACGGATGCTGCCTGGCCTGTTGAGTATTTCCAGCTTTTTCTGTTGTTATTTTTATCTAAAATAGCCTGTTCCCTAGTTGGTTCCTCAACATACTGATCTAGAAAACTATCTTGCATACATTCCATGAATTTGTCCTCCACACTATTACTGCAAATTTGTATGTAGATTAAAGTCCCCCATGATCACTGCATTAGTCTTGTTACATGCGCCTCTAATTTTCTGATTTATACTCTGCCCTACATTACAACTACTGTTTGGGGGCCTATAAACAGCTCCCACCAATGTTTTCTGCCCCTTGCTGTTTCTTGGCTCCATCCAAACTGATTCTACTACTTGATTTTTGGGGCTAAGATCTTTTCTCTCTATTGTCTTTATCCCATCCTTTATTATCGGGGCTACCCCTCCTCTGTTAAGTCTGTGTGTTCTAGTTGTAATTACTAACACAGACTACAAGATTAAAGTTCAACAGGTCTTTACTGGTTGGAGGTCAGGACTACTACTAAATACAATATTACTACACAGTGCTTATATACCGGTGGTCACCACCGGTATTACGTATACAGCAGCCAGAGAAAGTAGTACATCTCTTAAGGTGGAACAGGCTTAAGTTCTCAAGGTGGAACAGGTTACATACACCACAATCCTCCCTTTTTAGCTTAACAGTCATATCCCCATTTAACATAACATAATAACATATATAACTTCAGGTATAAACAGTTCAAAGGTTCAGTCTCTCAGGAGGCCTTCTGATTTGGTTTGGATAACGCCTTTCAGTGGTCTCTGATTCCTGTTGCTGAGGTGACTCCTCTAGTTGGTCTCCCATGCATTGGGTGTTATCATCATCAGGTACATTCCCTGCCGAGGTAGATGCTTCAGGTTCATTAACGTCTTCCACAGTTGTCTCTGTCGCAACCATGGGTTCAACCCTTGCTCTCGATTCTACCAGTTGATCCGCATGACGCCTTATCACATTGTTACCAATATCTACTGTGTACATCAGAGGTCCTTGTCTGGCCCGAATTGTTCCGGACTGCCATTTTTCATTTCCATAGCCCCTTGCCAACACTGGTTGTCCTACGTCGAAACTTCGAGTGGTCTTGTTATTAATATGCCGGAACTGTTTGTTTTCCACTTCCCTCCGCACATTTGGTTTTAACAAGTCCAACCTGGACTGCAACCTCCTGTTATAAAACATCATGGCAGGACTTTGGTTAGTCACTGCATGAGCGGCGTTTCGATATGCCATTAGGAAATTGTCCACCTTGTGCTGTAGCGGAATCTGATCATCGTTCATGGCCTTTATTGCCTTTTTGAATGTTTGGACAAATCTCTCGGCCAACCCGTTTGTCGCCGGATGATATGGGGCAGAGGTATAATGTTTCACCCCATTCTTCTTTAAGAATTTTTGGAATTCTTCCGACATGAACTGTGGTCCGTTGTCCGAACAGATCTGTTCTGGCAATCCGTTCCTTGCGAATATTGTTCTTAACACCGCAATTGTCTTTTCTGAAGTAGTGGTATTCATCTTGATCACTTCTGGCCATTTGGAATGCGCGTCCACCGCAATTAGGAACATGGAGTCCATGAATGGACCAGCAAAGTCAATATGTACGCGTTGCCATGGGGCTGAAGGCCATTCCCATGGGTGTAGTGGTGCGATCGGAGGTGCATTTTGCACTTTTTGGCACCCAGCGCAGCTTTTCGTCAACTCCTCTATCTGTTGGTCAATACCCGGCCACCATACATAAGCCCTAGCAAGACTTTTCATCTTAACTCACCCCCAGATGACCTTCATGCAGTTCTTTTAGAACTCTTTCCCTTAACTTGGGAGGAATAATCACTCTTGTCCCGTACATCAAAGTACCATGGCAGACGGACAGCTGGTCTCGCCTTGCCGAGAATGCCGGTAACAGAGGATCACCACGTGTTGGCCATCCTTTCACTGTCACCTCGTAGACTCTGGACAGTCTCGGGTCGTTCCTGGTTTCTCTTTCAATACTTGCATTGGTGACTGGTAAACACTCGATGATGGTCGAATGAAATAACTCAACAGGGTCAACTTTCGTCGTTTCTTCTTCTTCAGGTAGTGGCAGGCGCGACAGCCCATCAGCATTGCCATGCTGCTTCGTACCTTTGAATTCTATTTGATATTGATGTGCCCCTAGGAAAAGGGACCATCTCTGGAGACGCTGTGCTGTCATCACTGAAACACCCTTCTTAGGGTTAAAAATGGATACCAACGGCTGATGGTCTGTCAGAAGTGTGAATTTTTGGCCCTGCAGGTAATGATTAAACTTCTTCACTCCCCATACAAGGCTGAGAGCCTCCCTATCGATCTGCGCATAGTTGCACTCAGCGGAGGTCAATGATCTGGATGCAAACGCGACTGGCCTTTCCGTGCCATTTGGCAACTTGTGTGAGAGTACTGCCCCAATACCATATGGAGAAGCATCACAAGCCAACCGAATAGGCAGTGTCGGGTTGAAGTGAGCCAACACTTCCTCTGAGGTGATCAATTCTTTGCTTTTGCGAAATGCCTTCTTACAGTTTTCGCTCCATTCCCATGGTACCCCCTTCTGTAAAAGAGCGTTTAGCGGGTGCAGTACCGTGGATAGATTTGGTAGAAATTTATGGTAATAGTTAATCAATCCTAGAAACGACCTCAACTGAGAGACATTATCTGGAGCGGGAGCCTTTACAACTGCCTCTATCTTGTCAGGAGACTTATGAAGCCCCTCCCGGTCAATGACATGACCACAGTACGAGATCCGCTTCTGGAAGAACTCTCATTTCTGCCGATTAACTCTAAGTCCATACTCTTTCAGTCTGTTGAGCACCAGTTCCAAGTTTGCGAGGTGTTCTTCATCACCATCACCTGTAATCAGAATATCGTCCAGGTAACATTGTGTGCCTGGAATTCCCTGTAACACCTGCTCCATGGCCCTCTGCCAAATTGCTGGAGCCGATGCCACTCCAAAAACCAGTCTATTGCACCGGTACAAACCTCGATGCGTGTTGATCGTGAGGTATTGGCGTGACTCTTCTTCAACCTCCATCTGCAAGTACGCCTGCGCCAGGTCTATCTTGGTGAAGTGTTTCCCGCCAGACAACGAAGCAAAAATATCCTCAATCCGCGGAAGCGGATACTGCACCGTGTGAAGCACCGGATTAACGGTGATTTTGAAATCTCCACAGATGCGAACCTTCCCTGGTTCTCCTGGCTTGTTGCTCGAAGGACGTTTCATAACGGGAACAATGGGCGTAGCCCACTCACTCCAATCTACCTTAGACAGTACACCTGAACGTTCTAGCGCTTCCAGTTCCGCTTCTACAGTAGGTCGTATTGCATAGGGTACCGGTCTGGCTTTAAAAGGTTTTGGGTGTGCATGTTCATCAATCTTGATGTTTGCCGTAATTCCTCTCCGTGTTCCCAGTCCCTGCTGGAACACCTCTTTAGCATCATCCAATATTTTGGACAATCGTTTAGGTTTGACATCTGTTTCCCCGGAATCTACCGTTAGTGCCTTCAAGGAGTGCCAGTCCATATTCATTTTCCTAATCCACTCCCGTCCCAGTAGTGGTGGACCTCCTTCAGGTAGCACATATAAGTCCATTACTTGGCTTTCTTCGCCCTTGTGGACCACTTTTACCTCTATCTTTCCGATGGGGTACACTCTTTGCCCCGTGTATGTTTTCAATATAATCTCCGTATCCCGTAGGGGAATATGTTGGAATAACCTTTTGTAATCTTTCTTATTCATGACCGTCAATGCCGATCCAGTGTCCAATTCCATTTTTACTTGGACTCCTGCTATCTGAAGGGTGACCCAAATTGTCTGGAGATCTGCATCCTTACCAACGTTGTGTACTCTTAAGCTACCCAGTTCATTACTGCTAGCGTCTGAATCTGACTTCTGTTCGGTCGAACTGTTCTTTGTCACCTTGTGTACCTTTATGTATTTTCCTTGCGGTGACTTTTTGTTGCTGGTCTTCTTTCCTGACCGGCATACTTTAGCTATGTGGCCAAGCCTGCCACACGTTCTGCATTCTTGGTTTTTAAACCAACACGGGTTCTGATCGTGCGTTGTCTTTCCACAACGATAACATTTTACAGTACTCAAACCCAATTTATTTGTACTGAGTTCCGGTGACCGTAGCTGCATTACTGCCGTGCCTCTCGCTGCGGCTTTGTGTGCTGCTGCCATAGTGACCACTTTCTCAAGCGTCAGCTCATTCTCCTCGAGCAGTCGCTTTTGTGTATCTTCTTTTAATAAACCACACACAAATTTATCTCGTAGCGCCTCTGTCAGTCTCGTTCCAAACTGACAGTACTTTGCTAGCTTACGCAATTCCATTAAATATTCAGCATTGCTTTTATCCTTCAGCTGCCTTCTGCTGTAAAATTTAAATCATTCCGCTAGCATCAGCGGCGTGGGGTTTAGATGATTTTTCAGGACAGTAACAATCTCCTTGAACGTCTTATCCGCCGGTTCATCTGGTGATAAAAGGTGTTTCAATTGCCCGTATGTCTTCGCACCCATTAAGTTTAATAATGTTAGTGCTTTCTCTTCATCTGGGATTTTATTTGCTTTACAATAATTTTGTATGCGTTCTACATACATGGCCCAATCTTCGATGTCGCTATCAAAGGTATTAATGTTCCCATGTTTAGGCATCGTTGCAATTTAATTTATTTTAATTTTTATCCAAGATGGCAGCTTCCCACTGTTGTCTTCGTCCTCCGCCTACAAAATGGCGGTTTTCCCCTGCTTGGCGGTCTTCACCTGTCCCCCGACGCTGTCTCCGCTTCACCGCTGCTCTCGCGCCTTCAGTTGCCCCAGACGCTGCGCCTTTTTAGCCCGAATGCGGCCCGGCCCTTATCACCAGCCGCGATCGATGTCCCCGCGCTGCGCCTTTCAGCCCGAATGCGGCCCAGCCCTTATCTCCAGTCGCGATCGATCTCACCGCCCTTATTCCTCCGTCTTCCCTCCCCGTCTGTACAGCCAACGCGGCCGACTTTCTGGTCGCGTCGCTGCCCGGCTTACCCACCACCGAGGTAGAAAGAAGATAGCTGACAGCCGCTGATGGAGGCTTCGAGTTCAGGATGTCTTCTGCACCCTGGTTTCTCGATGTCTGCCGCGCGACGTGTCTTCCAGCAGGGTGATGAGGGTGGAAGCCTCTCTTCGACGTCCGTTCTGTGGACGAAGCCGCCGTGGATATAAACTGCCGCAGGGTAAGAATCTGACTCGTCGCCACTGTTACGTCTGTGTGTTCTAGTTGTAATTACTAACACAGACTACAAGATTAAAGTTCAACAGGTCTTTACTGGTTGGAGGTCAGGACTACTACTAAATACAATATTACTACACAGTGCTTATATACCGGTGGTCACCACCGGTATTACGTATACAGCAGCCAGAGAAAGTAGTACATCTCTTAAGGTGGAACAGGCTTAAGTTCTCAAGGTGGAACAGGTTACATACACCACATCCTCCTTTTCCATTTTGCCTATCTTCTAAAAGTTAAGAATCCTGGAATATTTAGTTCCCAACCTTGGCCACTTTGTAACCACGTCTCCATTATGGCTTTTAGATCAAACCTGTTCATTTCTATCTGCACTATTAATTCATATATTTTGTTGCGAATGCTTTGTGCATTCAGATATAGTGCCTTTAGCTTTGACATTTCTATTTTTCCCTGATGTCACCTTAGTCACTGATGCCTTATTACCTTTGTTACTCTCTCTGTCCCTTCCTCACCCACTCTGCTTATTTTAACCCAAAACTCTACTCTGCTCAAGAGCCTTGACATTTCTCTCGCTGCTTTTAAATTTACTCTCCTGAATCCACCTACCCTCCCTTCATTAGTTTGAAGCCCTGTCTACTGCTCTAGTTATTCGGTTCGCCAGGGCACTAGTCCCAGCCCAGTTTAAGTGGAACCCGTCCCAACGGAACAGCTTCCTCTTTCCCCAGTACTGGTGCCAGTGCCCCATGAACTGAAACCCCTGCCTCCCACACCACTCTTTGAGCCACACATTTAAACCTCTAAACATTTTGTCCCTATGCCAATTTGCACGTGGCTCAGGTAACAATCCAGCGATTATTACCTTTGAGATTCTGCTCTTCAAACGCAGCAGAACCTCATTTCTAGTTCTACCTCTGTAGTTGGTTCCTACGTGGACCACGACAACTGGATCCTCCCACTCCAAGTTCTTCTTCAGCCGCGAGGAGATGTCTTTAACCCTGGCACAGGGCAGGCAACACAGCCTTCTGAACTCTCGGTCATGGCTGCAGAGAACAGTATCTATCCCCCTGACTATACTGTCCCCTACCACAACTATATTCCCTTTCACTCCTCCCCCCCCCCCCCCCCACTTGAATGGCCTCCTGCACCATGGTGCCATGGTCCACTTGCTCATCCATCCTACAGGCTTTTCCCTCATCCACACAGGTAGCAAGAACCTCATACCTGTTGTACAAGGGCAAAGGCTGAGGCTCCTCCAGCACTGCACCTGGGGTCCCCTTACCTGCCAGAGTTGCAGTCACACCCTCCTGTCCCTGACCACTAACCAGACCTGTACCACTACCTAACCTAAGGGGTGTGACTGTTCTTGGCTCAAAGTGTCCAGGTAACATTCTCCATCCCTGATGCCCCGCAATGTCTGCACCTCAGACTCCAGCTCAAAAACTCTGAGCTGAAGTTCCTCAAGATGCAGGCACTTACTGCAAACGTGGTTGTCCGGGATTGCAATGCTCTCCACAAACTCCCACATGCTGCAGTTGCGGCACACCACCTGCACTGCCATCACTATATTACCTTGTTTTATTTAATTAAATTTTTAATTAGCTATCTTAGTTTACCGTGTAGTTTCCTGACTACTTACTTGATCTAAATTAAATTAAGGATACTGAAATTAAATATCTACCTGTAACACAAAGCACTACAAGTAGTGTAGGCAAAAAGCAACAACTCCTTCCCCCTCTTCTCCGAATTCCCACTCTTTCCAAATTCCCAAATAAAACACTCTGTTCAAGCCCTCTCCGCTTAATCCTGTTCTGTTACGGCACAGGGCAGAGCCTTGTCTCTGTAGTCTCTCTTTTTAACCTTCTCACAGCACTTTTCTCTCTGTCTACCTCCTGCTTTCACTGCTCTTTTTTTAAAAGCTGAATTTTCTTCCTAAAATCACTTTCTCCTTGGTATTTTTATGATGGGAGGGGGTCATTTAATTGTTATTTTTTGAAGCGTTTGTAAGGAATTGATGTTCACCAGTATATACCCGACGTGCCTTGATTGCGCTCTCCTGCTATTAATCTTGCTGTGAGGTTCTGTGAATGCAGTTGGAAAGCATGGATTATCTCTGAAACAAGGGATTAAAAAAGCTAGTTCAAAGTGTGAAGGAAGATGGATTGAACATACAACCAACTCAATCTCTTTCCCTGAATCTCCGGTTACAAGAAGAATAGGAGGAATTAACTAACAATAGTTTACCAAAATGCTATGGTTGGTGAACAGACACATGATGAAATATGAGAGGTATGAGTAGGCCATTCAGCCCCTTGAGCCTGTTCCACTATTCTGGCTGATTTGTATCCTAACTCCATCCACCCGCCTTGGCTCCATATCCCTTAATACCCTTGGCAAGCAAATATCTATTGATCTCTGATTTTAAATGATTAATTGAGCTAACATTTACTGCTTTTTATGGGAGAGTTTTCCACCCTTTGTGTGAAGAAGTGTTTCCTAACTTTTCTGTCCTGAATGGCCTGACTCTGATTTAAGGTTATGTCCCCATGTCCTAGACACTCCCACTAGTGGAAAAAGTTTCTCTCTATCTATCCTATCAATTCCTTTCAAAATCCTAAAAAGTTCAATCAAATCACCCCTTAGCCTTTTATATTCCAGGGAATACAAATCTAATTTTTATAATTGCTCCTCCTAATTTAACTCTTGGAGCCCTGATAACATTCTGGTGAATCTGCACTACACCCCTTCCAAGGCCAATATATCCTTTCTAAGGTGTGGTGTCCAGAACTGTACACAGTACTCCAGATCTGGTCTAACCAGGGCTTTGCATAGCTTTAGCAAAACTTCATCACCTTTTATATTCCAGTGCTCTAGATATATAGGCTAACCTTCCATTGGCCTTTTTGATTTTTTTTTTTACCTGACCACTACATTTTAGTGAGCTGTGTGCATGGATCCCTAAATTTCTTTGGGCCTCCATTATTCCTAGCTTTTCACCATTTTAAATAATACTTGGATCTATCCTTTTTTGGTCCAAAATGGATGACCTCGCACTTGCCTGCATTGAAATCCATCTGCCACAGTTTTGCCCACTTGCTTAATCTAAAAATGCCTCTTTGTAATGTTATGCTCCTGTCTACACTACTTTCTATACCACCAATCTTTGTGTCATCTGTAAACTTGGATATATGGCTCTCTTGTGTTATTTAAGTCATTAATAAATATAGTGACTAGTTGAGGCCCCAGCACAGATCCTTGTGGGACACCACTAGTACCTTCCTTCCAATTCGAGTACATACCCATTATCCCTATTCTCTTTCTGCTACCACCTAATCCATCTCCTAACCAGGTCAATAATTTGGCTTTAATTTTAGCTAACAGTCTCTTATGTGGAACCTTATTGCATGCCTTCTGAAAGTCCATATCCTCTACATTTATAGACATTCCCCTGTCTACTACTTTAGTTACTTCCTCAAAAAATTCAATTCGGTTCGTTAGACATGACCTACCCTCTACAAATCCATGTTGGCTCTCTCACATTTCTCTAAGTGCTCAGTCACTTTGTCCTTAATTATTAATTCCAATATCTTCCCCACAACAAAAGTTAGACTAGCAGGTCTATAATTTCCTGGTTTCTCTCTCTCTCTCTCTCGCTCTCTCTCTCTCTCTTAAATAATAGTTACATTTGCAATTTTCCAATCTAAAGGGACAATTCCTGAACCGAGAGCACTTTGAAAGATTTTGGCTAAAGCATCTGCAATTTCCTCACCGACTTCCTTTAAATCCCTGGGGTAGAAACCATCAGGTTCTGGGGATTTGTCAATCATTAGTGCCATTATTTGTTCTAAAACCGCTTTCTTCCTTACTTTAACTTTTTAGTAAGTACCAATCCTTGTTGCATTATTCGTTTCCCTGAAATGTCAGGTATATTATCCTCATCTTCTGCTGTGAAGACTGACACAAAGGGGGGAATTTTAACCACCAATGATGGCTGTGGGAGGTAAAAATTCTCAAACCTCAATCCACCTCCGACTAAGCCTCTTCTGGTTTTAACAGAGGCAGTTTGGGAGGCAGGTGACAAATCTGCTCTTGGGAGGCAGGTCAGTCATAAATCTTTTAAGGAGGCTGTGTGCCTCCATTTTAATTTTTAACCCATGGAGGCCAGCTTTGCCGGGGATTGGGAATCCTGGCAGGTAAAAGGAGGAGCAAAGGGCCAAATCCATGAGATAAGTGCATTTACAGCATTGCTGTCCAAAGATGTGCGGGTTAGGTTGATTGGCTATGATAAAAATTGACCCTTGGTGTTAGGGGGATTAAATACGTGGGGTTACGGGGATAGGGTGGGATATGTGTTGGTGTAGGGGTTACGGGGATCGGGTGGGATATGTGTTGGTGTAGGGGTTACGGGGATCGGGTGGGATATGTGTTGGTGTAGGGGTTACGGGGATCGGGTGGGATATGTGTCGGTGCAGGCTCGATGGGCCGAAATGGCCTCTATCTGCACTGTGGGGTTTCTGTGATTTCTGTGATTGTGGGCCAGAAGGAGCAGGGGTGCTTCCCCCGGCCCCCCAAGCTAACCTGTTTACAGACCCCTTGATCGTATCCCAAGAACTGCGACACCCCACACAATCCTGCAAACTCCGAACTCCTATTTACCTGGCATCTGCTTCCCAGCTGCATTCCTGCCCGACGAGCAGCCGGCCTATCAGTCTGTCTGGCTGTCAGGCGGGAAACTTGCCGAGACAATTGGAGTTAATTTCTGCCAAACGACCAGAGAAACTCATACTTCTAGTTTCCCATCCGGAAATTCTCCCCTCCTCACCCGCTCTCTTCATGGCCCCGCGCAAATATCAGGGCCAAAGTAATTATTCAATAAATCTGCCACTTCCTTATTCTCATTTGCGATATTACTGGCATCTGTTTTTAAAAGACATGCATTACCCGAGGCTGCCTTTTTTCTTCTAGTGTAATTGTAAAAACTTTTTGTGTTAATCTTGATATCCCTTACAAGTTTCTTTTCGTATTCCCTTTTAGTAGTTCTAATTGTTTTACCTTCCTTTGCTGTTCTTTATATCTCTCCTAGACCTCAGGATCTAAACTATTCTTTTTACTTTTGTATGCTCTTTCCTTTAGTTTTATGTTTAGCTCTCACCTCTCTTGTTGATCATGGCTGTTTTATTTGGTAAAGTAGAGCTCTTGCCCCTGACGGGTATAAACTGATCCTGTATTAAGTGAAATTATTTTTTGAACACCTCTCACTGTTCATCTGTAGTTTTACCAGTTTGCTGTTGTCAGTCTCTGTCTCATCCCTTTTAAAGTTAGTCTTACCAATATCTAGAATCTTAGTAATTGTTACGTTTCTCCTTTTCAAACCTAACATTGAATTCGATCATATTATGATCACTGTTCGATAAATATTCCCTTACTATTCATTACTCATTACTAAATCTAGTATGGCCTGTCCTCTTGTTGGTTCTAGAACATATTGCTCCAGAAAACTATCTTGAATGCACTCAAGAAATTCACTACCTTTCTGACAATAAAACAATGTTTTTGCTACAAGCCTCTAATCTCCCTGAATTAATAAATTCTGCCACTTCATTGTTGTTATCAGTAGGACTTCAGATAACTCCATTACAATTTTAAGTCCTCTCTTATTCCTCAATTCTAGCCATAGAGTCTCTGCTGATTGATTGCTTTCCCTTACCTATATCCTCTCTTACTATTGTTTTAATAGTATTTTTAATCAATAAGGCTACCCCTCCTCCCCTTCCAGTTTTCCTATCCTTTCTAAAGAGCTTTATAACCTGGAATATTTAACTTCAATCATGCCCAGCTTGTAGCCAGGTCTCAGTAATGGCCACCTGAAAATCTGATGATGTAGCTGATGCTAATGCAATCTTGGTATTTCAATCATTTCTAGCAATGTTAAAGAATAAGCCAGAATACACCATTATATTATAGTAGTAGCAGAAGCAATTGTGATATAATTATTGGGATGACATGCTGTGAGATGTTGGCAACGCATACTAACATGTTGGTATGAAATTTCTTTGTCTGCTATTTTAACAAAAGCGCCAATCTATTTATGGAGCAAGGCAGCAGGAAAACCGAAGGAAAGTGAAAGAAACAAAAATATAGAAAAATTTGTGATAGAAAAATAGGGAAAGTGAAGAACCAAGGGGTGAGAACATTTGCGAAACAGAAATGGAGAAAGAAAAGGTGACCAATTAAAACAAACCAAACCAAACCAGAAAAAGAATTAGGACAGATAAGAGGAACATTGGCGAGGTATAAAATGGGCTGTCGATTCACTTTCGCCCATTTTGTGCTACTGGCAAGACCAATTTCACCCCCATGATCTTTTAGGCAGGAGTTGGATGCTCTGCCATTTGTACTGCAAGTTCATCTTGAATTATTGGTATTTCTGTGCTGTCGATTTGCATTCATCAGACTGTCATCTATCTCTGTCTCATGGAAAGTAGTTCGGTAATACCATAGCCTCCCAGTTCTGCGGAATCTGCACTTTTGTATTGTAGGGACATTTACACAGTATTGAAGCAATTGTGTGTGCTCAGTATTTGAAAGTCAGAATTCATTAACTTATTTCTACCCACTACATTTCCCCAGTGGCTGGTCAAGTTGATACATGCCAGCGATTGGGACACTGCATTACTGGCTGGGCTTAGTGTTCAGCTTGCTATCAAGTAGAAAAAAATGGCTGCTGCCTTTGGAGGCAGTGGGACCAATCTAAGGAGGTGATTTTCACCGTTGTCTCCAGAGGCCATGTGTGTAATTGTTGCTGAGGCCCCACTGCCTCTGGAGGGGTCAGTAAACATATGTCTCAGCACTTCCAATGTGCCTCAGTTACAGCATTTTTCTATTTTTTTAATGTTTAGAACATACCTCCTCAGTGGAATCTTGTGTGTGTATATATAAATATTCAGCTGAGCAGCCACCACCACTTTGTCCATTGACGAATCAGAGTAGCAAATTATCCCATCTCTCCATATCTATGTCTATTGATTTGTTGTCCCATGATTAATAGAATTTGCTCATGATCAAGGGTTAACCTCCTGTAAGAAAAGGTTCCTGTAATGTACTGAATGTGTTAAGGGCAGACCCACTCAATTGTTCGAATTGATTTGTAAAGTGAACTTCTGTATTATAGAACTATTTTTGGTTGCTTCAATACCATGCAAACTTTGCTTTCCTATGTGCTTCTGGCTTGTTCCACCCACTGGATGTTGAGTCCTTCCTTACTGCTTGAGCTAGAGCCTGTTGGAAGAAAGCAAGATTTCAAGTTTGTGTGTGTTTTCCATCTCCATTTGACACCAACACCTGGTTAAGAAATAAAAACAGAAAATGCTGGCGAAACTCAGCAGGTCAGGCAGCATCTGTGAAGAGAGAAACAGAGTTAACGTTTCAGGTCGATGACCTTTCGTCAGATGTAGGCTTCCACCAACCTTTTGAGGTCTGAGGCCAATGAATGTAGAAGTTATGTGTAAATGTGTCAATAAGATACTTGATCTGTATGTGTCCTGCTTATAATGCCACTTTCCTCATACCTAGCCATGAGTAACCATAAGGAAACTACTCTGTGAATTTCTGTGGGGGTTTGTCTGCTGTAACTTTGGAAGAGCCGCAGAATATTGGTGTATTGTGGGGTTTCTGAGGAAGTTACAGGGGAAGTCTTTTGGAAATCCACCCCCACTGCCTTTATCAAAGCATTCAGCAGATCTTGTTTGTTTACAAATACACAATGCAATAATATAAAATCACATTTAAACCCATCACTGTGACAAAAATGAAACGTGGCATCTTCTAGTTCAACATTTCCCTGAAGAGAAAACAAAGTTTACCATTGATCTTTTAAATTAGGTACTAATAAGGTAAGAAAGCACAGACTGAATAAATGTCATCTGATCCATCAAACTTGTTCCTCCACAGACTACATGCTCTCTGTTTAATCAGTGACTCAACCCAATCTTTTTCATTTGTTGGGGAAAGGTTCTGCAAAATTTCTGTCTCAAAAGTAAGGGTAAAAATAATACTTCTGAATATTTATCAAATCTTATTCTACATTGTTCAGCCTTCACTGGTTGATTTCTGAGCTACTGAAGCCATCGAAGTGTATTCTGTACGGCTTTTTATTATCTCATCTAAAAATATCCATATAAATCCCAAACTGATTCCTAACAAGATATTTTTGCACCTGACCATTTCAATGACTTAGCAGAGCTGCAGGTTGACTGGGAAACCGATTGTCTGGTGATGTGGATCACCCCTCACTGGTTCTGTCCAATTTGAAACAATTAATTTAAAAAATCTATTTTCCATCTCCCTCTGCCCCCAGTGGCTCAGAGGGGTAAAAGCACCACCTTGTGTGGCGCTGAATCGTAGAGATGGTTCAGGCTCAATCCTTGAACCAGATTCAAATCGCAACCATGTAATGACATTTTAAAGCTGCATTTCCACAGCCCGACTGTCCCGCGGTTAATCACTTCTCTGTTGAGTGCTGGGGAGCGAGCCTTTCGTTCAATGGTAGCATTCCAGCCTCTCTCCGAGTCCGAAAGTGTTTGTTTTTGATGCCACTAATTGATTTAGCACTAATTGCTTTAACAATTCTGAGGGTGAAATTATCCATTCCTCTCCACAAACTAAGAACCTGGATCATCTATCCTCTCAATATTTTCTCTAATGAGAACAAGATCAGTTCTCTGTCTCTCTTCCTCCTTTTCTGGACTCTCCTCAAACACATCAATATTGTTTTGAAAAGGGGAGCCCATAAATTGGTCACAGTATTCCAAATATGACCTCACTAATGGTCTGAACAAGGTTAGAATAACTTGTTTCTACTCCTAATCAAAAGCCTTGAGATGCATTCTGTATTTGATTTTCCTTGTTAATAGCAACTTTACATTGACTGGATATGTTTTGCAAATGTTGTATCTTGTGCTAGGTCAATGGATAAAAAGTGATTCTTGTTTATCATCCCTTTTTGTTAGGTGTGGGGGTGGGAGCTTTGTTATTTTGGATCTGGAAGACTGGTTGAGAATGCATATTAGTAAATTTATCATCCCTTTTTGTTAGGTGTGGGGGTGGGAGCTTTGTTATTTTGGATCTGGAAGACTGGTTGAGAATGCATATTAGTAAATTTATCAACAGGTTATAGGCTAATATTGCTTAGCATGATTTTTATCCCAGAAGTGCCTGTCTTTCTTTTGTTTAAAACAAGTTGCTTGATTTGTACTACAATCATATTTTACAATTCACCTATATTTGATTGGAGGAAGATCTTCTTGCAAGCATGAAGCTGCAGCATGCAAAAGAGCTTTGCCTGGACCAGGGACTGCTTCCCCCGACATGCTCCGCCACCCTCCAAGATTACACTGGCTCAGTATTGTGAAAGTCCTTTTCACATGAAATAAATTAACAATTTTATATTTGTAGCATGCCTTTCTGCTGAACGGTTACAGGGTTTCAAGGATAATGTGGCTGTTGGAGCAGTGTAGCAGCAAAGCTGCCATGCCCTTGGTGAGCACTGTGAAAAATGTTCATTGTAGATTTAAATAAAGTAGGAAAGAGTGCTACTACATAATGACTAGAGTACTAAAAATGTACTTAGTTTTTCCTGAAGGCATACATAATCTATAAAATTACCTGAACAGCGCCAAACCAACCCATGTCTTAAAACTAATCTGTGCTTGCCAAGTGAGGGGGCATGTTTAGTACTCATATAAGGCGGAAAATGTCAATGTTGAGATTGCAGGTATTATGTTTCAGCATTAAGCATTTCCCAGTCAGGTTAAATGCAAAGTAAAAGTTTTGCTTCTTTGCTTATCTTGTTACTTTTGAGATGGTGTTTCAATTGAAGTTTGGGTTGGGTTGGATGGCAGGGAACTGGGTAACACTGTGGATTAGCACACTATCACCTCTGGGAGTAAGGTTTGCATTCAGAAAGAAATAATTTGCATTTATATAGTGTCTTTCATGACCTCAAGATATCCCAAAGTGCTTTACAGACAACAAAGTGAAGTGCAGTCACTATTGTAGGAAAATACGGCAGCCAATATGTGCATAGCAAAGTTCCACAAACCGCAATGAGATAAATGACCAATTGAACTGTTTTCATGATGTTGATTGAAGTATAAATGTGGGCCAGGACACTGGAAGAACTCCCCAGCTCTTTTTCGAATAATGCCACAAGATATTTTACATCCATTCAGCCCAGACTGATGAAAGATGAAAGTCTTTAGCAAAATACTGCGGATGCTGGAAATCTGAAATCTGAAATAACAACAGAACGCTGGAAAAACTCAGCAGGCCAGGCAACATCCGTGGAGAGAAACAGAGTTAACGTTTCAGGTCAAAACCCTTTATCAAGACTAAAGAGGCACAGGGAATGAAATAGATTAAGAGGCCGGGCTGGGAGAGTACAAAAGAGAAGAGACATTAAGAGGTATTCAAAACGAGACGAGATGGTGATAGGAATAGTGGCGACAAAAGACAGCTCTAGATTAGGTGTGAAATGCGCTGGCAGAATGGGAGACAGCTGCCATGTGGGAGAAAGAAAAAAAAAAGGAAGGGGGAGGGGGGGAAACCAAAACAAAGGTGTGGATAAAAAATAAGTAAAAATGTAATAGGGGCCGAGGTTATGATCTGAAATTGTTGAACTCAATATTGAGTCCGGAAGGCTGTAAAGTGCCTAATCGGAAGATGAGGTGTTGTTCCTCGAGTTTACGTTGCGCTTCCATGGAACAATGCAAGAGGCCAAGGATGGTGAGGTCCGAGTGGGAATGGGGCGGTGAATTAAAATGACAGGCGACCGGAAGCTCGGGGTCACCCTTATTGACTGAACGGAGGTGTTCCACAAAGCGGTCACCCAATCTGTGTTTGGTCTCCCCAATGTAGAGGAGACCGCATCGTGAGCAGCGAATACAGTATACTAGATTGCAAGAAGTACAAGTCAATCGCTGTTTCACCTGGAAGGGGTGTTTGGGGGCCCTGGACAGTGGGAAGGGGGGAGGTATAAGGGCAGGTGTTGCATCTCCTGTGCTTGCACGGGAAGGTGACAGGCGAAGGGGTGCTGGGGGTGATAGAGGAGTGGACTAGGGTGTCTCGGAGGGAGCGGTCCCTATGGAATGCTGAAAGGGGAGGGGAAGATGCGTTTGATGGTGGGTTAACGTTTTAGGTCTGGGATCCTTCATCAGAACTGGAAAAAGCTGGAGATGTAACATATTAAGCAGGTGCAGCGATGGGGGTGGGGGGGGGGGTTGGTGAATGGGAAGCCTGGGTGTTCTTGACATGAAGGTTTGATGTTAGATATGCTTTGATATTTCAGTGGACAAATCAAGAAAATCAAGCAATCTTTTCCTTTCAGAATACAGTACATGGGTGCACTGACAACTATAACTAAAGGGCTTATTGGCTATAGGACCCCAGACCATACAAAAGGCTCTAGCACTGATCTTTCAAGGCTACACCAGCAGTATGGCACCTTGCAGGAAGCAGGCAGTGGTCGGGACCTCGAGCCTGCAGGCGAATGCACCAAATTTCCTGAATAGCAATTTCTGCAGGAAAAAACTGAAGCTGCCCAACAATATGCACAGACCTCATTTAAATGGGCTATTATGTAAACGCAATTCCCCACTGGAATTCCTGACTCTGGATAAGGGACCATCCACTGCATTCTGCTCACCCATTTTACATGGGTGCATTAAGGATCCTTGGATCTAGGCTGCTCAGATAGAACTCTTGCAAGTAGTTGAATATCTTGATTTGTTTCTCTGGGTGTTTTTTGCAGTTCCGGAACAATTTTACGATATTTTGCCGCATATATTAACTTTTGCTGGGAACACTGCCATTTTTGCATTTTCCTTTTTTTTTGCTGCTAATGCTTTTCTTCATTATTCTTGGCTGCTGTGGGCATTTAAGTGGTATCCCATGTGTATTAAATGCAGGTTTCAAATGTGCTGGCTGATTTTGAGGAGTACCTGAGGGAGCACCAAGTACAGGCGCAATGATACCTGAAATATTCTGTCTGCCCCTGTCACTACCCTGAGCTTACAGACCACTCCGCAAGTACCTGGTTGAGACTTGTTTTCATTGCCTCTGCTTCACAAGGTGAGCTGTCACACAGTTGTACCAGTTGTAGGTGGACCTGCAAACATCTGGAACATTTACAGCCCTTCCTATAGAAGTTAAGGTGCGGAGATGCCGGAGTTGAACTGGGGTGGACAAATGTAAGTCACACAACACCAGGTTATAGTCCAACAGCTTTATTTGAAATCACAAGCTTTCGGAGCGCTGCTCCTTCGTCAGGTGAAGTGGAGAAATGCATAAAGACACAGCTGTGTCTTTATGCATTTCTCCACTTCACCTGACGAAGGAGCAGCGCTCCGAAAGCTTGTGATTTCAAATAAAGCTGTTGGACTATAACCTGGTGTTGTGTGACTTCTTATAGAAGTTAAGGTTACCACAGCATGAAGCTTTCATGTTACCAGATCCTTCCAAGCCACCCAGGGACATCTGCTGCGTTAAGCAGCCTACAAAGCGCACTTGTATCAAGCAGGTGACAGATGCTATGTTTGCACCGGAAAAGTGATCAGCTGGACAGGCTTCCCTCCAGTGCAGTGTGTCAGAGATGCCACTTGTGGGCTTAGGCATTCATCATATGAACAATATGGCCTACATGCACTTCATTGATGTTAAGGTGGTATCTGGCCACAACAATATAATTATGCACATCAATAGGCGTTGCATAGTTAGTAGCCATAATGTCATCGGAAGCTGCAGTCCAGTGGTTACATTTTTCAAAGGAGAAGAAACATTGGGGTGAAGGTAGGCTTTTAGGATATGCGGGCTTTTTTTTTTTACATCCATGGCTGTTGACTACATGGAGAGACTCCCTAATAGCAGGACACCCTGACCATTTGTTTGCTGTTCCAGATCTGCCACCTCCACTTGTGAGAAAAGTGGATCATTCAGCTTTGGCACAATGAAAGGGTGTGTGCAATAGGACACTGCTTGAAATAATACCTCCCAAAGAATGTAGGAGTTCCCATCTTAGGTTTATGACCTACTTGATGGAGCCCCATATAAAATGTGTGGAGAAGTGTGTAGCTACTTACTAGGCCTTCATCCTACCTCATGCAGCAAGGTGCAAGGGACCTGGGTGACTGCATTGATTTGGTCAATGACCTCCTTTCATTCAGCTTGCACCTGTGCTTTTACTGAGGTGGGTTTCAGCCCCAAGTAGGGCTGCCTTCTTTTGGTTCACTTCCTGTATCAGTGCCTCCAATTTTTTATAATCAAAGGAAGCAGTATTGCCTACATTCTCCATTCTGCCATTCTGATCAATTGCTCCATTGTTCTGCCTCTACCAGAGCTTGCCCTTTAAAGGCTGCCCATTAAGAGTTGTTCATCACTGGATTTTCCAATCCCTAGCCAAAATACTGCAGGCCAAGCTCTCTGTGCCTGAAGCCTATTCAAAGGAAGTCCTCTCATTAGAAACTAGACCAAATTCACTCCCTGTGCTACAGATGAGGCTACTCATTGGTACCTCAATTCAAGTCCAGATCATTTATCTATATGGAAATAAGGGCAGCTCCAATACTAATTGCTACGGAGTACCACTTACCACACTTATTCTGCAGCGAGAGACTCGCCTCCTGACTCCCCAAAGCCTTTCCACCATTTACAAGGCACAAGCCAGGAGTATGAGGGAATATTTTCCACTTGCCTGGATAAGTGCAGCTCCAACAACACTCAAGAAGCTCGACACCATCCAGGACAAAGGAGCCCACTTGATTGGCACTCCATCCACCACCTTAAACATTCACTCCCTCCACCACTGGCATACTGTGTCTGCAGTGTGTACCATCTACAAGACCCACTGCAGCAACTCGCCAAGGCTTCTTCGACAGCACCTCCCAAACTTCTTCGACAGCACCTCCTACCACCTTGAGAAATAACATTAACACTTTCCTGTGCTCATTTTAGAAGTGACGTAGTGATTATCATTAATTTGTGTCCTCGTGTACAGATTCACTGACCAGTGAAAACAATATCACTATTTACTTTATCATAACCCTTCATAATCTTGATGTCTATCAGATCATCCCTGATCCTTCTCTGCTCCAGTGAAAAAAAGCTTTTAATTTCTCAAGAATGTTTTCATAACTGTAACCCCTGAACCTTGTGAACCAATCAAGCTGCCTTTCCATTGATTTTATATCCTTCTTATGTGGATATATCTAAAACTGCACACAACACTCCAACTCTGGTATCCAGTACTATACAAGTTCAGCATTTCTTTCTTGCTATTTAAATTCCTCTAAATGCGAAACCAAGAATTTGATTTGCCTTTTTTATCACCTTATTTAATAGTGCTGCCACCCAATTCAATTCAATTCAATTCAATTTTATTTGCCATATGTAACTAGTACTAGTACAAGTACAATGGAATGCTTACTCCCCGTAGGGACACGTCAGCTATTCTTACAGCACCGTGTTCAGAAAGTCAATTCAATGGCATCCAATGGCAGTGGGAGCATGATGTCCCTCAGCCGCCCCGTCCTCCTCGTCACTGCGGCCTCCTCCTCACTGTTGCCGGCTCCACGTGTGGTGGTCTGCTTCTCCCGCTCATGATCCGACCTCTGGCCACCATGCCCGGCTCCCCTCCTCCCAGTCGGACTGCGAGCTTCCCGCCAAGGAGCTGCCGGCCGACGTGCTGTAGCGGGTCGTCGTGGCTGCTGCTCGTTGCGCTGCGCTGCCTCCGCCCGACTCGCCGAGCACATCGTTGGGATGTAAATGCTCCAGTCGCCGTGGCCTCCTCCTCACTGTCACCGGCTCCACCTTTTAATGACCTATGTATCTGCTCCTTTTATTTAATTTGAAATCCCACCATTTAAGGTGTATATTATTCTTACTTCACATTTCTCTACATTGAACTGCATCTGTCACCTATCTGCCCATATGCTAGCCTAAGTATGTCCTGCAGCCTTTCACTGCCCAGGTCACAATATGTTTCCTCAGTTCCTAAGTGCAGTTTATTTATACAGTAAATAACAAGAGGTCCAACACAGACAAACCCCTGTAGAACATGACTCACCACACCTTTCTATTCCAAGAAATGTCCTTTTACTCCTACCGTTTGTTTTCTGTACTCTAACCGTCTCTATCCATGTAGCCACATTTCCCTTAATTACAAGTGTTATCATTTGCCAGGAGTATCTTATGTGATATCCTATCAAATTATTGTTGCAAATCAATATAAACCACATCCACTCTGTTATCTCTTGAATCCTGTAAGGTTAGTTAAGCATGACCTACCCTATAGAAGTTCATACCACTGGCCCTGATTAACACTTGTTTCTTCAAGTGCTTAGTAATTTCATCCCCTGTTAGAGGGGTAGCTTATCCTTCTCCTGGATTGCCTGGGTGTAGCAAACACCAAAAAATTGGGATGGAAGATGGATGGAAAATCGAGCACATACTCCTCACTGCCTGATATTTCCTATATCGCTGTGCCCAAGTGGTTCAGTAGCCCTAAGTGCAGGAACAGGAAAGTCTGTCTCCCAGACTCTACCATCAACTAAAGTAAGACTAGCTGGTCAATAATTGCCTAGTTTATCCCTGTCCCTTTTGAAAAGGGGAGTCACGTTCACCAACCTCCAGTCCTTGGCACAATTTTCCTTTCCACACAACTTTGGAACATTATAGTCCAATCCTCTGCTATCTCTTTAGTTTCTCTTGGGATTCTTGGATACAAATCACGAAGTCCCTGTGATTTGTCTTCCTTTTAGTTTGAGTAACTTCTTTAGTATTATCTTGCTCTAAATAATATACCCAATTCTTCTACAGTCATCTCTGGTGCTTCCACAATTTCAACATCCACCTCCTCTGTGAAACAAAGTACTTATTAGTATTTCTACCATTTCTGCACTCTCCACTTAATGGCTCTACTTGGACTATCCTCTTATTAATAATGAGCAGACAGAATCCTATTTTTTTGCCTATTTAACCCTATGTGTAGCATGATGGAAAGAACAAAGCAGATACAATAAATTAAAACTTATTGTAATATAAGCTGTAGGTATACCCAACATTCTTTTCTTTTGAGCTGGGTGTGTGTGAGGACACTTCCTTTTGTGCATCTAGCATTTTGGAGTCCACCATGATTCTAATGTTCAAACCAAAATTATTTGTCCTGGGTTATAGATACTTTAAAATATAAATTATAGTAGTTGCACGTAATCGTAGTATACGGACTTCCGTAGGACTGTAGTGTCAAATCCCTTCCAAACCCATACATCGTAACTATCCATGGTTTATGCAGCCATTAGCATTTCGGACTGCCTGCTTCTCTGCTTTTGCTGTTCATTAAGAGATGGGGAAGAAACCTGAGTGGGGCGTTTGATTAGATTCTGTGTCAGAAACTTTTGTAAGGTAAACGTTCAGCTGAATTACTTGTTTCGTTACATTGCAATGACTTGATTTTATTCACACAACAAATAATTTCTCATTACCACAATTAAGTCAGTTTTTCACTCCTAGAATCCTGCAGGCAATTAATCATTTTCATTTTAATGCAATTGTTTTAAAAACAATACCAATTATTCATTGTAATTATGTGGGAGTGACCAGGACTGGTCATTTTGCTGCTGGATCCTTAATGGATGTTTCGTCCTTAGGATTTGATATAAAGGACGCGGGATGAGATTGACATTGGTAATGGATTGATTGAAAATGTGAGTCTGGGTTAATTACTGTCAATTAAGTGTCCTCCATGCACTAGTGAGAGGCACAGGTTTCAGGAAATGACCCATAGGGCGGGAAGCTTGGGTGAGGGCACAGCTACTAGCCAGTGAACCCTGGAAACAAACTGCAGGAGAAAAAGAGAATGAGGAATCCTCAGCTGTTAATAAAATGACATCTCCTAATACTTCAAAGCAATTGCCAGTTCTTGGTAGCTTGAGTGCTTTACCTCCAGTTGAGTCAAGTCTACACAGCTCTCTCCCTCTCCAACAACAACAACTACTAATCCTCCCTGCCAAGCACAGCAGCCGCACAGCCTGGCAAGGCAGACAAACTGAGCCACCATGACTCGTGGGGCAACCTCCGAAGAGCATGGGAAGTTTGAATCCACGCAAATTTTTATTGACAAAATTGTACACAGACTCTAAAACACTGACTGTCTGCATAAAATAGGGACCGTTGGAATGCAAAGAATCACAATGGCCTGGAATCTGCAGGAAGCTCCTAGCTTAGAGTTGCCACTAATGGAGTCAACGGGCTGCCTCCCCACAGCACCATTTCGGGGAGTGGCACTACCATTGTTGGCTGCATCCTCGCCACCCCACAGCAGATTGTACCAGCCACACCACATGCTTCCTTTGAGAGGAGCCAGCAGACTCGACATGAAACCAGGAAACTTAGTTTCCATTCTATTAATAGGATGCCTGGATTGTTCAATCTGCAGGTGATCTATGTAAATGAATTATCTATACCATATCAGTAAGTGTGACAATAAATATGTTTATTGTTTTATTTAAAACATTCTTCTATGAATTAAATATAGAAAAAAATGGCCCACACTATAATCTCGGACATCATTACTGACAGCAATCTGCTATAATCATGTCGGAGAAAATATTACTGACACCCTCGGTCAGGTGCCTAACATCTTTTAAGCATGAGCCACTTGATGTGGTTGCATAATAGTATAAAAAAAAGTGTCGTGCAGAATCATTTGCTGAGGTGTATTTTGGGGCAAGAACAACACCCTGCATTTATACAGTATCTTTAATGTAGTAAAACGTCCCATGGCGCATCGCAGGAGCAATATGTGGCAGTAAGTGAAAGTTATATCCCATGTTGATTTTCAGATAACATGACAGATAAATACTAGCCAGAAAATGCTGGCCATCAGTGTAAAACGCTAACAGTTGTTTCTGGGATGGCAGTTAGTATGATAATACAACTTTTATCTCTAGTTACTGCTCAGTGCTGGACTTGGCCTGCATTGCTCCTCTGTCATCCCTCATCATTTCCAAGTGTTGACGCAGTCTGAAAACAAAAATAGCAATTAGCTAACGGTCACATAGAAGATAGGAGCAGGAGTAGGCCATTCGGCCCCTCGAGCCTGCTCTGCCATTCAATGTGATCGTGGCTGATCATTCAAATTCAGTACCCGGTCCCTGCTTTCTCCCCATACCCCTTGATCCCTTTAGCCTTAAGAAGTATATCCAACTCCTTCTTGAATATATTTAATGAATTGGCCTCTACTGCCTTCTGTGGTAGAGAATTCCACAGGTTCACCACTCTGGGTGAAGAAATTCCTCCTCATTTCTGCCCTAAATGGCATACCCTTTATCCTTAGACTGTGACCCCTGGTTCTGGACTCCCCAACCATCAGGAACATCCTTCCTGCATCTAGTTTGTCCAGTCCTGTCAGAATTTTATAAGTTTAAATGAGATCCCCTCTCATTCTTCTAAACTCCATCAAGTACAAGCCCAATCGACCCAATCTCTCCTCATACGTCATTCCTGCCATCCCAGGTATCAGCCTGGTGAATCTTCGCTGAACTCCTTCCATGGCAAGAACATCCTTCCTCAGATAAGGTGACCAAAACTGCACACAATACTCAAGATGTGGTCACACCAAGGCCCTGTACAACTGCAGCAAGACATCCTTGTTCCTGTACTCAAAGCCTCTCGCTACGAAGGCTAGCATACCATTTGCCTTCTTAACCGCCTGCTGCACCTGCATGCTTACCTTCAGCGACTGGTGCACAAGGACACCCAGGTCTCGTTGCACTTCCCCTTCGCCCAATCTATTGCCATTCAGATAATAATCTGCCTTCCTGTTTTTGCCACCAAAGTGGATAACCTCACATTTATCCACGTTATATTGCATCTGCCATGCTTCTGCCCAATCACCCAACCTGTCCAAATCATCCTGGAGTTTCTCGGCATCTTCCTCACAGCACACACACCCACCCAGCTTTGTGTCGTCTGCAAATTTGGAGATGTTACATCTAGTTCCCTCGTCTAGATCATAAATATATATTGTGATTAGCTGGGGTCCAAGGACCGATCCCTGCGGTACCCCACTAGTTGCTGCCTGTCACTCGGAAAAAGACCCATTTATTCCAACTCTTTGCTTTCTGTCTGCCAACCAGTTTTCTATCCAAGTCAATACCTTGCCCCCAATCCCATGTGCCTTAACTTTACACGCTAACCTCTTATGCGGGACCTTATCGAAAGCCTTCTGAAAGTCCAAATATACCACATCCACTGGTTCTCCTTTATCTATTTTACCAGTTACATCCTCAAAAAATTCCAGTAGATTAGTCAAGCACGATTTACCTTTTGTAAATCCATGTTGACTTTGTCCGATCCTGTCACTGTTTTCCAAGTGCTCAGCTATTACATCCTTTATAATGGACTCTAGCATTTTCCCCACTACCAATGTCAGGCTTACCGGTCTGTAATTCCCCGTTTTCTCCCTGCCACCTTTTTTGAATAGTGGTCACAATCAATAAAATGATTGGGGCAGTTGTTTGAGACTGAAAATGAAATCACAGGCTGATGAGTTTTATGTTCATTTTTAAGTTAACAAACTGGGAGATACTGGATGAGATGGAATGGCCTTTTTAAAAAAATCTTCCCTGCAGTATTCCTTTGACAAACTATAAAGCATTTGGAGAATATGCAGCTTTCAGGAAAGTAAAGGAAACTGGTTAAAACGGAGCCACTTAGGCTGATTTCTTTTCTGACAGATTTGTCGTGAATACACAGAATGATGGCAGGTGTGCCTTATTTTTTAAACTTTTTTGTGATTTGTTTTTCACATCAAGGGGTGTCAAGCCAGGGACTGAAGCATTCTCTCACTTTGATACCCAGTGTTAACACTAGCAATCGTAGGTCAGATACAGTGCAGTTTAGAGGGCAGTAAAATTCCTTGGGGGAGAAATTCGGTTGGTAGCGCCAGCGATTAGCGCCTAAAGAGGCCGGGAATTGGGGCGTTACTCAATTTTCGGGCGGGCGCAGTGAACCCAGCGCCTCTTGCCACATTGAGTGGGTTTTAGCACCGGCGCTAAATCTTAGCGCCCGCTTGCAGGCGCAGGCAGATCATGTTATCATTTCAGTGTACAACACCTTTTTGGCGCCCCGGACCGGAAATTCAGTGGCGCCCCCCTCCGTTCTGACCGGCGCTAATAAGGACAGCTTCCTGGAACATTCCCCAGTCGCTCTCGGGCTTAGGGAGGCGCTCTTTAAAGGGGGCTGCACTGGTATAAAAGCGGCAGCCATTTTGGGAGCGCAACTTCTTTGAGATTTACACAGAGTAGCAAAGTTGAACTCTGAGCCGTATTGTTAAATCCGTGAATCTTGATGTATGGTGTCCTTCAATAAATCGACAGAGACTGCAGAGGAACAATCAACAGGCGTTTACTGGATGAGGGTTACTCTAAAAACTAACAGTACAGATCCCTACTCAGGGTTTATATACAGGTGTGGTCACTGCCGGTACTACAGTATACAGGAGCTGTAAAAAGTAGTTCTCCCCTTCAAGGTACATACACTACAATTCCTCCCCTTTTAGATTAACAGTACCATAACATTCATTTAACAGTTAACACTTTTAACATGCAACATTAGCTGAAAATAGTCCATTTATAAATTCAGTCTTTGGGGCGGCTTCCTGATCCTTTCTGGATAGCGCCTTTCCTGAGTGTCTTGCTCTTGGTGCGGAGGCGATTCTACCCCCCTGTCGTCGGTTGGTTCATCAGCTCCCAATGCTACTGTTTCTGGGGTAGATGCTACCTGTATGTAGGGTTCATCACCAGGTACGCGAGACATGGGATTGACTCGTTCCTGTGACGCTAGGATCTGGTCGACATGGCATCTCACAATGTTCTCCCCAACATCCACTGTGTACATTAGTGGCCCCTGCCGTGTGCATATCGTTCCTGGTTGCCATTTCTCTGTTCGGTAGTCGCGGGCCAAGACTGGTTGCCCTACATGGAAGCTCCTTGTCGGCTTCTCATTGATCTGCGGGAATTGTTTATTCTCAACATTTCTTCATACATTTGGTCTGAGCAAATCCAGACGAGATCTCAACCTTCGGTTAAAGAACATCATGGCCGGGGTCTGGTTGGTAACTGCATGTGTCGCATTTCTGTAGGCTAACAGGAAATTGTCCACCTTATGCTGCAGTGGAATGTCGTCATCGCACATGGCCCTTGCTGCCTTTTTAAAGGTTTGTATGAACCTCTCAGCCAATCCATTTGTGGCTGGATGATACGGGGCGGATGGGTAATGCCTTACCCCATTCCTTCTCATAAATTTCCGAAACTCTTTGGACACAAACTGTGGTCCGTTATCAGAGCAAATCTGCTCTGGCAAGCCGTTCCTGGCAAATATGGTCCGTGGTGGTGGAGGACATTTTGATCACCTCAGGCCATTTCGAGTGTGTATCCACGGATATTAAGAACATTGAGTCCATGAAAGGACCAGCAAAATCAATATGCACCCGTTGCCATGGAGAGGAGGGCCACTCCCATGGGTGTAGAGGGGCATGTGGTGGTGCATTTTGGACCTTCTGGAATCCTGAGCAGCTCTTTGTCAGGTCCTCGATTTGCTGATCGATCCCCGGCCACCACACATAAGCCCTAGCAAGGCTTTTCATTTTCACCCCTCCCAGATGGCCTTCGTGAAGCTCATTGAGCACTCTCTCCCTTAAATTGGGTGGAACTACCACTCGGGATCCACACATCAAGGTCCCCTGGCATACTGACAGCTGTTCTCTTCTGGATGAGAATGCTGGCAACAGTGAGTCGCCATGTGTTGGCCATCCCATCCTCGTCGCCAATGTTAAATCCGTGAATCTTGATGTATGGTGTCCTTCAATAAATCGACAGACTGCAGAGGAACAATCAACAGGTGTTTACTGGATGAGGGTTACTCTAAAAACTAACAGTACAGATCCCTGTTCAGGGTTTATATACAGGTGTGGTCACTGCCGGTACTACAATATACAGGAGCTGTAAAAAGTAGTTCTCCCCTTAAAGGTACATACACTACACATATCACTAGTGACACAGCGCTGCCAGAGGACCTTCAGCCTTCATACCATCACCCTGCTGCTGGTGAGCGTTTACACCCTATTTAATTTCTGGTGACCTATTATTATGGGGGCTGCTTTGGAGGGGAACGTCCTGCTGCTCGACCATCTGGAAAGGGCACAGGGATGGAGGGAGAGAGGCCAGGAATGGCCAGACGGAGGAGGGCCAGCAGACGTCACCACACCAGACCTTACGCTGCCAGGGTATTCAGGCAGCAGTTCTCTTACCTCAACATGTCGGAGGAGCAGTGTGTTAGGAGGCTGCGATTCAGAAAGGAGGTGGTGACTGAGCTGTGCCACCTGCTTCAGGCAGATCTGCAGCCGCAGATAAGGTGCAGGACCTCTCTGTCGGTGGCTGTGAAGATAACAGTGGCATTGAATTTCTATGCGACCGGCTCCTTTCAGTCAGCAACTGGGGACATTGCCAACATCTCCCAGTTTGCGGTGCATAGCTGCATCCAGCAGGTTACAGATGCCCTGTTTAAAAGGCGGCGGCAGTACATCTCCTTCAATGTGACACCGGGGAAGCAGCGGGAGCGCGCAGAGGGCTTCGCGGCAATAGCGGACTTCCCCATGGTGCAGGGCGCCATTGACTGCACGCACGTGGCTTTGCAGGCACCTGTTTTGAATCCTGAGGAGTTCCGCAACCGCGAGGAGTTCCGCAACCGCAAGGTGTTCCACTCCTTGAATGTGCAGCTGGTCTGTGACCACCGGCAGCTGATCCTGGCGGTCAATGCACAGTTCCCAGGCAGCAGCCACGACGCATTCATCCTGCGCCAGACTTCAGTCGCTGACCTTTTCGAGGCCCCGGCTCACCCAGAAGGCTGGCTTCTCAGCGACAAGGGCTATCCACTGTGCCCATGGCTGATGACCCTGCTCCGTTCGTCCAGCACCCCTGCAGAAGAGCACTACAATGTCAGCCATCAGGCGACGAAGAACATTGTGGAGCACACAATCGGCGTGCTCAAGCAGCGGTTCCGCTGTTTGGACCATTCGGGAGCAGCCTTGCAGTACTCACCAGAGAGAGTCTCCCACTTCATCGTTGTCTGCTGCATGCTCCATAACCTCACCACCCTGCCAATGCTAGCAGACATTGAAGGAGCAGGAGGAGGAGCAGGAGGAGGAGGACCAAGACGGGAGGGTCCGAGAAACTGGAAGGGCCGTCCGTCAGAGGCTGATGAGTCGGTTCCAGGCCCCTCTCACGGACTGCTTGGTGCCATTCGAAGACCAGGAATGGAACCATTCAGATAACCCAAAGCCTATGAAGGCCAGAATGATTGTAAATAGCAGACATGGCCAATGACATTAAATTTTTTTGTTTATTTTGGAAACTGTGCTTCCTTCCAACATGACAAAGCAATGGCAACAGAAAGCTTAACTAACAAACTAACACATAAGTGACTCGCACACCCGGGAGACTATCCAAAACATGACTAACATTCAGACCAGCATCCACGGCCTTGATTTCTAGAAATAGGAAGTCTCAGCAGCACCTTCTACTCTTTCCCCTTTGATGGTGATCTACTTCTCTTGCGAGAACGGCCCCTTCCCTCCCAGCAGCTCCTCCGTAATGGGACCCCAGTGGCTGCATGAAGGCTGGGGGACGCCTGCTGACTGTCCGAAAGCGCAGATGCCCCTGAGGGACAGCCTGGACGGACTCTGGGCTTGGAGGGCCCGGATGCTGACTGCTCCAAATGGGCATGGGTGGAAGCAGTCTGTCCTGCAGGTGATGGCAGCTGCAGGGGAGACGTGCCAGCGTTGGCATCAGGAATGCTGACATCCTGAGAGCGGACACCTGCTCCGTGGTCGACCGGCACTATGACGGGGCAGCACCGAAGCATGCGCACCAATCGGCTGGTCCACAGATTGCTGGCCTGCTGTGGTGCTGCAAGGGCCCCGGGTAATCCTGCCTGATCCATCGAGGGTGGCAGCAGTCAGTGCTTGTGTGGCCTCAATCAGCCTCTGCATGAGGCCAGCGAGGGACTGCGTGGCAGCACTCAGCACTTGCGTGGCAGGTGCCAGTGCCCCTGGACAGTCCTTTCCAGTGATGTAGCGACACCCTGGACAGTCCTTTCCAGTGATGTACTGATGCCCTGGGCAGTCTTTTCCAGGGCTGCCTCGAAGCCCTGGGCAGACTCCTTTCCTGTGCTGCCCCGAAGACTTGCACACTCCTTGCCAGTGTCTCGATGGATTCAGGCATCCTTGCAACTGCAGCCATCAGCTCAGTGTGCCTGAGTCGAGCCTGGGCGCTCATTTCTGCGAGGGAACGCACCTCTTCTGCGCTCTGTGCAGCAGTCATGGCCTGACGCGCCCTCCGGGGAGATGGCTCCCGAACTTCCCTACCCCCTTGCATTGTTGGAGGCCGCTGGTTCCTGCAACTGGTTCCTCCTCAGAGCCATCCCCCCCCCCCCGCTCCCTTCCAGGGAAGAACTATCCCCAGTCTGCAGATGGGCTGGCTCGCCTGAGGGTGGCACGGATGGTCCTGCTTCCTCCTGGTCGTCGCCTCCGGAGTCACTGTCCCTGGCAGCTTGATGGCCCGGCTCCCGAGCTGATGATGCAGCATCTGAAAGCAGGGAGGTTGAGGAGTGGCTTTAGCGAAAAGACAGGGTGGCAGCAAGGGATGCAAGAGTGCTGCAATGCTCTGACATGGGTCCAGAGTGAAATAGCATGCTCGTGGGGGGAACATGTGCAAGGAGACAGTTCAAAAAGGTGATGACCTTACCATCGCTGTGCATAATGGGGTCGGCAGCTCCAGTGGTGACAGGACCACTCATCCGGCCTCCAACAATCTGGTGGACTCTTTCCTCCAGGTCCGTGAGTTCCTGCAGCTGAGGAGGGCCCCCTCCAGTACGAATCTGTTCCCTCCGGTTCCTGGCCAGCTTGGCCTGCAGGAGAAAGGACGGGAAGTTATGAAACATGCTGTCCTGAGTTGTCATCTCATGCCCCCCCCATGGTGGATCAGCCCTTACATTATGCCCTGAGTTGTCATCTCATGCCCCCCATGGTGGATCAGCCCTTACATTATGCCCTGAGTTGAATGTGTGTGTGCGTTCCCAGAAAGGGCCATGGGTGCTGGCTGACAGATAGCCATTGGTTAATCGCGCACCCTCTGGCCATAAAGTCAGGTGCAGATGGAGGGATGAAGAAGATTGCCAATAAGCCACTCACCCTAACGACCCGAGTGAGATCGTTGAACTTCTTCCTGCATTGCACAGGAGTCCTGGGAGCCACGCTGCTGGAGTTGACTCTTTGCGAAACTTCCCTCCAAGCTCTGCGGTACTCGTTCTGATGAGGCCTCCTGCCATTGTCAGGGTACAGCACTGCTCGCCGGCGCTCCACTGCGCCAACCAAAGCATCCAATGCCCTTTCAGAAAAGCGCTCCGCTCTCTGCCTCATCTGGTCAAAGTTTGTAATGCCTCAGAATGCACAGCGCCGATTTTGAGGCCTACAGGGCGATGAGTGTGGCTGCTGAACCTAAATGACCCGCCCCTTTAAGAGCTGGCCGGTGCCAGCATGTCTCGTGGTCATCGATTATTGACAGCACCTGCGCTGCGCCCGTCCGCCCAGATATTGAGTAGCGCCGCCAGGTTAGTGCCTTAGGAGTCCCGTGCAGCGCCTGATTTTACGCCGCAATCTCCTTCAGGGGCGATGCAACCCAATATCGCTGGAGGTGGCGATAAGTTGCGCATGGCGATAAAATTTGCGCACCACCAATTCTAGTGCCCCAAGTGGGGCTATACCCAATTTCTCCCCCCTTCTGTTCTACATCACAAAGCAATAGGCTAAAAATTACCATTGGTAACATTAGTGGGCAAATGCTTTTGCATGGCATTCCTCTCCCTGCTATAGACATGTTTACACATCTGTGTACGGATTCAGTAATGCTTTTATGTAAATTTCCTGTCTGTGCTATCTTCTTAATGCAGATGTTAACTAGACCTATCCAGTTAGTGTATTGATTTCTTTGTGGGTTCAATGATGAGACATTTATGAAAGAGAATGAGTTTTAATCTAAAGTCTGTTCAACTCTTTATAACAGCATTTACAGGAGACACGATGCTAGTGATGCATCTAGAACGAAACTGAAACTAAACCAAACTAACTGCCTTGCTTGTCTCGGTCACATGCCCTCTGCTGGTCAGGCACAAGCAATCAATACATGCAATTATGCTGGTAAGGCATGATAATCAAACAGGCAAATAACATCACTATTTGCTGATATCATTACATCTCCCTTTCTTAAAACAAAAGTATTTTACTTTTAACTAACAACATGTTTTCTTTGTATTAATCTGCATTTTAACTGTAACACTTAATGAACTTACATTATCATTATCATGATCAAGGTTTTTTAACCTTGCTTTGTGTGTTCACATGAAATATGTCAATACACTAGAACTTGAAGAAAGAATAAGATAACATTACTTCCTTCTATAACAATAGTCCTTAAATTTGCTCAATGAGCCTCTCAGGAGGCTTCACGTGTCTTGAGGATTTTCTGATTGATTGTCTTTGAATCTGAGTTGTTGTCTCAGATGATTGGTTCTCAGCTGTGTGATCAGGTTGTTCAACAGTATCAGTCTCTTGACCTGCTGTGGCTGGTCCCATGAGAAGATCTCAACGATTTCTTCTCAGAACAGCACCCTCATCTGTCTGAATGGTGTATGATCTTGGTTGAACTTCACTCAGGACAGTTCCCTTCTGAGTCCATGTGTTTGTTTTGTCTTTGAACCTTACTTGGTCACCAGTGTGGAGTTCAGGTAGGTTTTGTGTTCCTCTGTCATAGTAGTACTTTTGCTTTTCTTTCTGTTGCTCTTTGAACTTCCTCACTTTCTCCCCCTCTTTTGTTTTCAGGAGGTTCTCCGGGATGGGTAGGTTTGACCTTAGCCGACGTCCCATCAGGAGTTGGGCTGGTGACTTACCACACTCGAGCGGCGTTGTGCGGTATACAAGCATGCTCTGGTAGAAGTCAGTTCCACTGTCTTTTGCCTTGTACATCAGTCTTTTCACTGTGTTTGCGGGCTCTCCTGGGCCAACAGCTCTGGACAATGTGTCTGCTGTATACATCAGTTTACCCGGTGTGTACGCAACATTCAGTTCATCATAGACTGTCTCTCCTTCGCTTTCCACAACGAGGACCCTCTTTACCAGGTTCAGTCTCTCACAGGCTTTTAAACCTAGTATGGCTTGCACATCCTTTGGCACCACGATTAATGCTAACGTGTGCTCTCTGTCCTTGTGTGTCACTTTGACAATGCATCTTCCTTTCACTGGTATATCAGTACCTGAGTATCCTGTCACTTTCACTTTTATTCCATGTATCTTTGGTCTGGGTCTAATTTTCTTAAAATCAGTCTCTGCTATCACATTAACTTGTGCTCCAGTATCCAATTTAAATGGAATGTGTATGTCATTCACTTTTAGTGTCAACATCCAGTCTCTTTCTTCTTTTTTGTTTTCAGACACAACATCTACATAGAACTCCTCTATGTCGCTTTCATCTACTGCATGGACCTTGCTTTGTTGCACTTGGTTCTTGCAGCAACGGGCATAATGGTTGTTCTTGTTGCAACTATTGCATGTTTTACCATATGCTGGACACTTTCTTGGTGGATGCTGTGTACCGCATCGACTACATGTCTTTCGATTGTCCCTTTCATTTTCGTTCGCTGGCCACGCCTCTTTTTTCACATTGGCGCTCTTTTTGTTAAACGGTTTATGTCCGTTCATTCTCACTGCATCCACGTTGCAGCTACTGTCACTGAACAGCTCCTTTGCCTGCAACTTCACAGTCTCTGTAGCCCTACACAGTGCTATGGCTTTTCCCAGGTCTAGATCTTGCTCTCTTAGCAGTCTTTCCCTTAGACCATTATCTGGAATACCACACACCAGTCTGTCTTTTATCAGCGAGTCTGTCAGTCCCCCAAATTCACATGTTTTGCTTCGGTTTCTCAGTTCAGTCACATACTGATCAATAGTCTCACCCGTTTTCTGTACACATGTGAAAAATCTGTGCCTCTCAAACATCACATTACGTTTAGGTATGCAGTAGGCCTCAAACTGTTCCATTATTTTATCTAGCTTCATTTTGTCTCCATCAACAGCGAATGTGAAGTTATTATACACCTCCAGTGCTTCATCACCCACGACATGTAAGAAGACTGACGATTTCTTATTATCACTTTGCTCGTCAGCTCCGATTGCCGCTAAATACAACTCTACACGTTGTTTGAACCTCCTCCAATTTTCAGCCACATTACCTGTCAACTGAAGCGTCGCTGGTGGGAGTAAACCTTCCATTTTTCACTTCGTTAGCTATTCTCTAATGGTAAGTAACGATGTTCTCTTTTGGCTTGCTAATCTGTGGAGAGCTGATTTAACTTCAGATTTTTTCTCTTCATCTCTTTCAATCACTTCTGACACCATGTATTGATTTCTTTGTGGGTTCAATGACGAGACATTTATGAAAGAGAATGAGTTTTAATCTAAAGTCTGTTCAACTCTTTATAACAGCATTTACAGGAGACACGATGCTAGTGATGCATCTAGAACGAAACTGAAACTAAACCAAACTAACTGCCTTGCTTGTCTCGGTCACATGCCCTCTGCTGGTCAGGCACAAGCAATCAATACATGCAATTATGCTGGTAAGGCATGATAATCAAACAGGCAAATAACATCACTATTTGCTGATATCATTACAGTTAGCTCTATTGATGCTGCTGCGGTGAATCCTGACCCCGACTAACCTTTAACGGCTAGATTAGGTTTTTTTTGGTGTAGTCTTTATGTTGGCCGTGTATTTCCTGTTGGACATATGAGTGGAGTGAAATTAACACATTGAAGTTCACAGCCAAGAAATTCGACTGTCATGGCTGAAGGAGGGTTGTAAGAAATAGGAAGAACTCTAGGATTGTGCTGTGATTCATAGGGATTTCGTGTGCCACTGCCCTTGCCAAAAATATTCAGTAGAATTTTGAGGCCTTCAAGTTATGGCATGTGCTAATTGTGGACAAATCCTTAGTGCATCCATCTGGAATTCCACTTTTGTAGAGACATAACCCATTTGTAGTATATAATCACCCTCGGCCTATATTTCCTGTGTAGTAATGCCATAGTTATGATTTGCACAACCAAATTACTGTAATTCTCATACCTGGTTGACCTTTTTATTTTTTCAGTTTTGCATTAGGAGTCATCAATGCAAACCCTTCTTTGTTCAGTGCTAACAAGGGATATGGAATAACACGTCTTTGAATGAGTTTCATGTTTCTATCATCTTTGACTGGAAGTGTTGCAGTGCAGAAGATGCTAATCCTGAACTGCAAAGCAATAATAATAAATAAAATAGAAGAATGCTGACTTGTACAAGATCTTCTAAAACATAATGGCCCAGAAATTCGGGTCGGGGGCTTCCCGCGGGTGCGAGCCCCCGATCTGCACTTACCTACCGCGCCAGCCCTTGAGCTGTGGGCTCCCGTAGAATTCCGATCTGGGGCCTGGTCCAGCTGCCAGTGCGCAGTGCTTGCGTATCCCAGGGGCGCAGTTAGTTCGATGCGTCCCCTGGGATCACGTGGGCCATGGGCAGCCAATCGGAGCAGGGAATGCTCCATTTATAAGTCTGACAGGAAGTGCTGTCAAGACTTATAAATACTACGGCCCCAAAATAGCACTAAACCTTCAAATAAATTTTTTTTAAATCACATTTTTTAAATAAACTTTAAATTACATGAAATAACTATTTTAAACAATAATTTAAATTTTTGAAAAAAATAATTTTATATTCTAACGGGGCTAAAAATAAACTTACCTTGCTTTAAAGTATTTAAAAATAATAAACCTGTGGAAAAAAAATGTTTTAATTTTAATTAATCCACCACTTACCTTGTAAAAAGCAGGCCTTACGCCTGCTTTTTACATTTCTAAATTCTGCAGGCTTACGTTCCCGGAGAAACCTGTAAAAAAGAAACCTAAGTTTGATGCGCACGCGCAGCCTCCCCCGCACATGCGTTCGACCTCTGAACCCCTTCGTTCAGAGGAACGGAAGTGCCGTTTTCCCGCGCATGCGCAGTGCATGCAGGAAACCGGCACTTCCATCGGGCCTACGGGTGAGTACCCCATGCGTACTCACCCGTGGAGACCCGAATTTCTGGGCCAATATACCGTTTAGTTTGTCTATATTTTAGTTTCTAAAACTGCAGCTCAATCCTGTAGAATTTTGAATAGGAGATCTTGTGGGTTATTCCAAGAGTGTAATAACCCAGTTTAAATTTCTATTTTGGTTTATGTTAGTTTCTTACAGTAAAAGCGCTCTCTTTCATAAGATAGTTTGTTTCTGTTTATGATTTAGTACTTCAGACTCCTCAAATCATTAATATGTTTCAATCTGCTGGAAAACTATAATTACTGTTTAACTCTTGCATTAATAAGCAATCTTTAATTTTGCTTGCCATCAAATTTCTTGTTGACTTCAATTGTATTCAAATATGTCACATGTCTCTGGCTAATTACAGCTTGTAGGCAGCAAGCTGGGAACTAGTAATTTCACTGTTGTGAACTATGCTGTGCTTGATCTTTTGCTATAGATGAGTGGGAGTTCTTGAAGTGGTGCTGACAGAACAAGTATTTTCTTATGCACAAAAAATAGTTGTGATAATAGAAGCAAAGATGTAATAATGTACCTTGAGGCTGTGCAGTGGATGTCTGAGATTTGCAGTTCATCTAATTGATGACTTAACCTTTCATTTTCTCTCATGGGCTATTAGGTCTTCATCATAATTGGGAAGAGCTACACATCCTGAGGACAGGACCCTGTTGATTATTTTATTTAAATTAAAGTAATTTAAGATTTACTTATTGGACTTTGGGAAATGTTAGAAAAGCTTATTTTGGAAACAATCATTATCCAAGGTGGCATGATGTTTAATTGTGGTGCATAAATGCTTTTATGTTGACTTTAATTTGATACATCAGGTACAGAGTAATTGAGAGGAATTTCTTTTTAAACTAGCTTAATAGCTACAGTTAGAAATGTATTTTCTTATCTTTTTTATAATTGTCTTCATCGAATATGTGCAAAAATACAGTTTTGATTTTATTTTGATCTTTGTGACAAAAGTAGGCTTTTTATTTTATCCAGTTGTACCATGCATTAAGATTTTGTACGTGGGTAAAAATTTAAATTGGGAGAACTCGTATTCCCAGAGCTGTTTTTCATTAACTTGCCATGGATACAGTTTTCTATTTTTCTCTCTTTATATTGTCTGGCTGTCGGATACAGTATTAATAACCACAACCTCTTTAGATCCTGTGCTTCAAGGCTGTGTAGTTTTGAGTGTGGCGTAAGCTCCCGAAATGCAACAAATTTTGTGACTTCATTTCTGTGCGGTCTTTTCTTTGCATTTAAAAAATATAGCTGTACTAAACATATCTTAACCTTACTTTGTGATTCTCATCCTTTTGTTACTTCAAAGTGTGGTTTTGTGCACTATTTCATAAATAATTTTGAAAGATGTTATGTACATGTTATGTAGTGGGTTTCAGGCTATGTTTTCAGTAGTTTTTTGGCAAGCGCCAGCATTTGTGTCGTGGTATAAAATGAATTATTGATAATATGGATTGGGAAGAAATGTTAATTCTGTTACTTAATTACTGATGCATATTATTAGATATTTATTTTGATTTATTTGAAAATCTACAAAGCAAAATCAGTGATACTTGATCAAATGAATAGGACTGCTTGATGTAATATTTAAAAATGGATGTTTAAAAAGAGTTTAAAATATCCATATTTATTTATAGATGGGTGAATTCAGCTTACAGATAAATTGCCACTGCTAAGAATCTATAGGTATTTATATTGTTGGTGAGGCTAAGTGTTATTCTTTTCAAATATTTTCTTCATTACTATACCTCTCCCTCCCATTGGTCACCATTAACCAGGTAGATGGGCTCCAAGGCTTCCACCAGTACTGTTCTGATCAAAACTGAGATCTAGGTTCTTCATTAGATTTTTCCATTCTTCCCTGCAGGGAAATGCCATGTTCTTTGCTTAGTCCTTCCTCACAGTGGAAACATTTTCTCCACGTCTACCCTAAAATACCTTTCATTATCTTAAAGACCTCTAATAGGTTCCCCCCCGCCACCGCCTTTTCCAGAGAAAAGAGCCCCAGCCTGTTCAATCTTTCCTGATATTTATTACCTCTCAGTTCTGCTAGTGTCCTTGAATCTTTTTTGCACCTTCTCCAGTGCCTCTATCTCCTTTTTTATAATATCGAGACCAGAACTGTGCACAGTACTCCAAGTGTGGTCTAAACAATGTTCTATACAAGTTTAACATGACTTCCTTGCTTTACAATTCTATCTCTCTAGAAATTAACCCCAGTGCTTGGTTTGCTTTTTTTATGGCCTTATTAACCTGTGTTGCTACTTTTAGTGATTTGTGTATCTGTACCCCTAGATCCCTTTGCTCCTCTACCCCATTTGGACTCTCATTATGCAAGCAGTATGTGGCCTCGTTATTCTTCCTACCAAAATGCATCATCTCATACTTGGCTGTATTGATACTAATTTGCTAATTAAATGCCCAATTTGCAAGTTTTTTTATGGCCGTATATTCCGATGCCAGCGGGTGTGTACGAGCTGTGTACACACCCGTAGGTGTTGCGTCCGTGTATAATAAGACACAGACTGCGGAGAACGGTACAACAGTGTTTACTCCACGTGGCTCACAATGCAACTGATCTGTACAAACTACTTCTCCGTGCTATATACAGGTGTGGTCACTGCCGGTACTGCAGTGTACATGAGCTGTAAAACATAGTTCCCCCCTTAAAGGTATATACATTACAATTCCTCCCCTTTTAGATTAACAGTACCATAACACTCATTTAACAATTAAATATCAAACTAATTACAATTAACACTTTTAACATGCAACATTAGCTGAAAATAGTCTATTTATATATTCAGTCTTTGGGGAGGCTTCCTGATCCTTTCTGGATAGCGCCTTTCCCGAGTGTCTTGCTCTTGGTGCGGAGGCGATTCTGGCCCCCTGTCGTCGGTTGGTTCATCAGCTTCCGATGCTACTGTTTCTGGGATAGATGCGACCTGTACGTCGGGTTCATCACCGGGTACGTATGGGCGAGGCATGGGGTTGACTTGTTCCTGTGACTCTAGGATCTGGTCAGCATGGCGTCTCACGATGCTCTCCCCAACATCCACTGTGTACATTAGTGGGCCCTGCCGTGTGCATATCGTTCCTGGCTGCCATTTTTCTGTTCGGTAGTCGCGGGCCAAGACTGGTTGCCCTACATTGAAGCTCCTTGTTGGCTTCTCATGGATGTACTGGAATTGCTTACTCTCAACATCTCTTCGTACGTTTGGTCTGAGCAAATCCAGGTGAGATCTTAACCTTCGTATAAAGAACATCATGGCTGAGGCCTGGTTGGTGACTGCATGTGTCGAACAGGAAATTGTCCACCTTGTGCTGCAGCGGAATGTTGTCATTGTACATAGCCTTTATTGCCTTCTTAAAGGTTTGTACGAACCTCTCAGCCAATCCATTTGTGGCTGGATGATACAGGGCGGATGTGTAATGCCTTACCCCATTCTTTTTCAAGAACCTCCGGAACTCTTCGGACACAAACTGTGGTCCGTTGTCGGAGCAAATCTGTTCTGGCAAGCCATTCCTGGCAAAAATGGTCCATAGGACTGCAATAGTTTTCTCCGTGGTGGTAGAGGACATTTTGATGACCTCAGGCCGTTTCGAGTGCGCATCCACGGCTATTAAAAACATTGAGTCCATGAATGGACCAGCAAAATCAATATGCACCCGTTGCCATGGAGATGAGGGCCACTCCCATGGGTGTAGAGGGGCCTGTGGTGGTGCATTTTGGATTTTCTGGCAGCCTGAGCAGCTCTTGGTCAGGTCCTCGATTTGTTTATCGATTCCCGGCCACCACACATAAGCCCTGGCTAGGCTTTTCATTTTTACCCCTCCCAGATGACCCTCATGAAGCTCATTGAGCACTCAATCCCTTAACTTGGGTGGAATTACCACTCGGGATCCACACATCAAGGTCCCCCGGCACACTGACAGCTGTTTTCTCCTTGTCGAGAATGCTGGCAACAGTGAGTCGCCATGTGCTGGCCATCCATTCACCGTCAAATCCTATACCCGAGACAGTGTCGGGTCATTTCGGGTTTCCTTTTCGATACAAGCGTTAGTTACCGGTAGGTATTCAACTATAGTCGAATGGAATATTTCGACAGGATCCACTGCTGGTGCTTCCTCCGCAGTAGGCAGTGGCAGGCGTGATAGCCCATCAGCATTTCCATGCTGTTTCGTGCCCTTATATTCAATCTCATAGTGGTGCGCCCCTAGAAAAAGTGACCATCTTTGTAGTCGTTGCGCAGTCATCACCGGAACACCCTTCTTCGGATTAAAAATGGAGACGAGGCTGGTGATCAGTCAGCAAGGTGAATTTCTGCCCGTGCAGATAGTGATTGAACTTTTTCACTCCCCACACTAGGCTGAGGGCCTCCCTGTCAATCTGGGCGTAGTTACGCTCAGCTGAGGTTAGTGATCGTGACGCAAAGGCTATTGGCCTCTCTGAGCCGTCCGAGAATTTGTGCGACAGCACCGCTCCAATGCCGTAGGGTGACGCATCACATGCCAACTGAATTGGTAATGCTGGGTTGTAATGGTCCAATACCTCTTTTGATGTGATTAGTGTTTTGCTCTTCTGGAAAGCTCATCTACATTTGTCACTCGACTTCCATGGCACCCCAGTTTGCTGTATGGTGTTCAGTGGGTGTATTATTGTAGACAAATTTGGCAAGAACTTATGGTAGTAGTTTACCAGCCCGAGGAACGACCTCAGTTGTGACACATTTTCCGGTGCTGGAGCCTTGACTACTGCCTCAATCTTCTCTGGGGACTTATGTAACCCCTCTTTATCGATAACGTGGCCACAATACGAGATCTGTTTTCTAAAAAACTCGCATTTGGGGCGGTTAGCTCGGAGCCCATATTCCTGCAATCTAGTGAGCACCTGCTCCAGGTTGGCAAGTTGATCACTGTCATTTTCGCCCGTGACCAGGATGTCGTCCAAATAACACTGGGTCCCTGGGATCCCTTGCAGGACTTGTTCCATTGCCCTCTGCCAAATAGCCGGAGCTGATGCTACCCCGAATACCAGCCGGTTGTATTGGTAGAGACCTTTATGGGTGTTGATTGTGAGGTTTTTTTTGATGCTTCTTCTACCTCCATTTGCAGATACGCCTGGGCCAGATCAATCTTAGTGAAGCGTTTCCCTCCAGATAGCGAGGCAAAAATATTTTCAATCCGCGGAAGTGGATATTGTACGGTGTGAAGGACCGGGTTCACTGTTACCTTAACGTCCCCACAGATGCGAACCTTCCTTGGTTCCCCAGGCGTGCTGCTCAATGACTTTTTCATCACAGGGACGATGGGTGTAGCCCACTCGCTCCAGTCTACCTTGGACAGTAAACCTGAACGTTCCAGACTCTCCAGCTCTGCTTCGACGGCTGGGCGGATCGCATAAGGTACCGGTCTGGCCTTAAAAAAATTTGGGCTTGCGTTTTCTTCAATTTTAATCGGCGCTGTCATGCCTTTTAGTGTTCCGAGTCCTTGCTGGAACACTTCTTTCGCGTCAGTTAGGATCTTTGACAGTCGCCCAGGTGTGACGTCGTCATCCTTTTTGTCAGCCACAGTCAGTGCCTGTATGGAATACCAATCCAGTTGTATTTTCCGGATCCATTCATGTCCCAGTAATGGTGGTCCTCCATCTTGCAATACATACAGGTCTAGTTTTGGTGTTTCCTTACCGTTATATATAACGGTCACCCTTATTTTTCCTTTGGGGTAGACTTTTTGCCCCGTGCACGTCTTCAAAATAATTTTTGTGTCTCTCAAGGGTATGTGTGAGAATAGCCGCTCGTAGTCCCATCTGTTTATGACTGTTAGGGCTGACCCTGTATCCAATTCCATCTTTACCTGGACTCCTGCTAACTTGAGAGTGACCCAAATGGTTCGGTGATCCTCCGTTGTGATCACATTATGTAGTTTCAGACAACTCAGTTCCCTGCTTTCGGAGTCGTTATCACTCTTTTGTTCGTCTGAACTATTCTCCGTCATCTTATGTACCTTCTTGTACTTTCCTTTGGTAGGTTTCTTATTGCTGGTTTTCTTTCCCGACCTGCAGACTCGTGCTATGTGTCCTACTTTTCCACACTGTCTGCACACTTTGTCTTTGAACCAGCAATCATTCTGGTCGTGTGTTGTTCTGCCGCAGCGATAGCACTTCTCTGTTCCATATGACATTTCGTTTGTGCCATATTCTTGCGGTCTCTGTTGCATCTCTGCATCGCCCCATGCTGCTGCTTCATATGATACCGCAATGCTGAAAGCCTTTTCCAGCATAAGGTCCTTTTCAGATAAAAGCCGTTTCTGGGTTCCTTCACTTTGAAGCCCACACGCAAACTTGTCCCTTAAGGTATCTGCCAGTCCCGCTCCAAGCTGGCAGTGTTTCGATAGTTTGCGCAGTTCTGTTAAATAATCAGCATTGCTTTCATCCTTATGCTGGTTCCGTTTGTGAAACTTGAATCTTTCTGCTATCAGCAGCGGTGTGGGGTTTAAATGTTCCTTTAGTATCGTTACTATGTCTTCAAAACTCTTTTCCATTGGCTTCGTTGGGGTTACTAGATTTCGTAACAAACCATACGTCTTTGCACCCATTAAATTTAACAATACCGACGCTTTCTTGTCATCTGACACCTCATTTGCCTTGCAGTACACCTCTATTCGTTCGACATATTTAGTCCAATCTTCGACTTCATTGTCAAATGCGGTGATACTACCACTCTTCGGCATTTTGGGTGTGGTTTAAAATGGCGTCTCCCAATGGCTCAAAATGGCGTCTCCCGCGCTTTCCTTCCTCCCCCGCTGCTGCCAACGCCACTCCCGGCGGTTCTCGTGGCAGTGGTGGCGCCCTGTAGGTTTTGCGCGCTTCTCCTGCGCTGCTGCCAACGCCACTCTCGGCCGTCCTCGTGGCAATGGCGGCACCTCGCAGTTTTCTGCGCGTCTCTCTCTCCCTCTCTCTGACGCTGCTCGGCCCCTGAACACTGGCTGTGCCCTGTGTGCTCTGCCCTCTCTCTCTCTCTCCCCCCGTCGATGCTGCTTGGCCCTTTGCTGTGCCGCTCGGTCGGGCTGTAGCCCGCCGCTGTCCGGGAAGGGTCTGCGCACTACCTGTTGCCAGCCCGTTTCGCTGGACCACCTCGACTGGAAAGCCAAGCCTGGCTCTCGACAGCCTCCCCCGCAATTCTCGAGTTTCTGCTGGATGACTGGGCGGTTGCCCGTGGTCGACGCCCGAGTCTCTGGCCTTGACCTCCAATCCACTGATCTCCAGGAACCAATCCCCGGGAGGTGATGCAGAGTTGCAGGTAGGTTCGAACCTGCCTCGTCGCCAATGTTGCGTCCGTGTATAATAAGACACAGACTGCGGAGAACGGTACAACAGGTGTTTACTCCACGTGGCTCACACTGCAACTGATCTGTACAGATTACTACTCAGTGCTATATACAGGTGTGGTCACTGCCGGTACTGCAGTATACATGAGTTGTAAAACATAGTTCCCCCCTTAAAGGTATATACATTACAGTAGGGACATCAGAAATGCTGGTTTCAGGCATGCAACGCGCATATGCTGAAAACCGGTATTTCCGATCTGTCAGGAATGCTCTGGACGCCTGCCCTGGAGAAGGGCCTCTGCGGGGGGAGAGTTCTGCTTTCTGCAGAACCTCCGCCCGCTGAAAACCCTTAGAAATCTTACACCTGGTAAAAGCAGGCATAAGGCCTGCTTTTACCAAAAATACTTAAAAATAAAAAAGGTTAGTTTATTTTTAGCCCTGTAAAAAACTTTGATTTTTTTCAAAAAATTTAATTTTCGTTCAAAATATTTCATTTATTGTAATTTTAACTCATTTTAAAAATATGATAGTTTTTTAAAACTTTATTTAATGTTTTACTGTGTTTTGGAGGGTGATCTCCATTCATATATTTGACAGGTCAAAAGTATGAAGGGAGATTCCCTTCTGCTATTGGCTGGCCCGGCCCGGCCCACGTGGTCCCAGGGATGCTTGTGAACTGCATGTGCCTCTGGGATACGTGGGCCCTGTGCATCTCGAGTTTGGAGAGGCCCAGGAGCGGAAGTGTCCACACCTCAGGAGCCTTCCGGTACGTTCGGAGATTTTTTTCCCGATAGGAGGCATCCGCACGCGGGAAGCCTCCAATCGGAAATTACGGGTCAATGTCTTTTATTTTGCCGCAATCTTCCTTTGTATTAAGTACAACCCCCCAATTTGGAGTCATCTACAACTTCAGGAATTGTACTTCTGATTCCCAAGTCCAAATTGTTAATGTAAATTGTGAACAACAGTGGACCCAGCACCGATCCTTGTGGAACATCACTTCCCACCTTTTTCCAGTCTATGCAACTACCCTTAACCCCTACTCTCTGTTTTGTAGCCAGCTTGCAATCCATTCTGCTACCTGTCCCCGATTCCACATGCCCTGACCTTGGTCATGAGTCTACTATGTGGTACCTTATTGAAGGACTTTTGAAAATCCAAATACATTACACCTACTGCATTACTCTTGCCTACTCTTTTTTGTTACATCTTCAAAGAATTCAGTAAGGTTGGTCAAGCATGACCTTCCCTTTTGAAATCTGTGCTGACTACTATATTTTTGGTTTCTAGATATTTTTCTATTACATCTTTGATTAAAGATTCCATTATCTTTCCTACCACCGATGTTAAGCTAATGATGTTTAGATATTACATTAGCCATCCGCTCGTCCTCTGGCACTTATTCCCTTTTCTAATGAATTGTGTTATATATGTAATACATCTGCTATCTCTTCCCTAACGTCTTTTAATATGCACGGATACAATCCATCCGGACCAGGGGTTTTATCCTCTCTAAGTTTGATTAGTTTATTAATTATCTCCCCCTTTCTATCTGAAATGTCTATCATTTTTGATCTCTTCTAATGTCTTGTCCATCTTGTTAGTCTCCCTGGTAAATACTGTGGCAAAGTAACTCTTCAATATTTCTGCCATTTTACTGTCAATACCTGGGAATTTAGCTTGTGCATCCCTTAGTGGTCCTATCCCGATCCTGATTTTTCTTTAGCTATTTATGTGTCTGTAGAATACTTTACTATTTATTTCTTTATTTCTTGATAATGTAATTTTGTAATTCTGCTTTGCTTTCCTAATTGTTTTATTTAACTTCTTTCCTAACCTCTTTGTATTCCCTTTTGTCATCCTCCTTTATTATCTACTAGCTGGGGGAGCCCGGCGGTGCGGAGGCTTTTTGAGGGCATGTTGTTGTTGGAAGAGAGAGAGGGAGCGACTGGGGGGAAGAGAGAGAGGGAAGGAGAGAGAGAGAGAGAGGGAATGAGAGAGAGGGAAAGAGAGAGAGAGAGAGAGAGGGAAGGAGAGAGAGAGAGGGAAGGAGAGAGAGAGATGGAAGGAAAGAGAGAGAGAGATGGAAGGAGAGAGAGAGAGGGAAGGAGAGAGAGGGAAGGAGAGAGAGGGAAGGAGAGAGAGGGAAGGAGAGTGAAAGAGAGGGAAGGAGAGAGAAAGAGAGGGAAGGAGAGAGAGACAGAGAGAGGGAAGGAGAGAGAGAGAGTGAGAGATTGGGAGTGTGAGAGTGAGAGAGATTGGGAGTGAGAGAGAGACTGGGAGTGTGAGAGAGAGAGAGATTGGGAGTGTGAGAGAGAGATTGGGAGTGTGAGAGAGAGAGAGATTGGGAGTGTGAGAGAGAGAGAGAGATTGGGAGTGTGAGAGAGAGAGATTGGGAGTGAGAGAGAGAGAGATTGGGAGTGAGAGAGAGAGAGATTGGGAGTGAGAGAGAGAGAGAGATTGGGAGTGTGAGAGAGAGAGAGATTGGGAGTGTGAGAGAGAGAGATTGGGAGTGTGAGAGAGAGAGAGAGAGAGATTGGGAGTGTGAGAGAGAGAGAGATTGGGAGTGAGAGAGAGAGAGATTGGGAGTGAGAGAGAGAGAGATTGGGAGTGAGAGAGAGCGAGAGATTGGGAGTGAGAGAGAGAGATTGGGAGTGTGAGAGAGAGAGAGAGATTGGGAGTGTGAGAGAGAGAGAGATTGGGAGTGTAAGAGAGAGAGATTGGGAGTGTGAGAGAGAGAGAGATTGGAAATGTGAGAGAGAGAGAGATTGGAAATGTGAGAGAGAGAGAGATTGGGAGTGTGAGAGAGAGACTGGGAAGTGTGAGAGAGAGATTGGAAGTGTGAGCGAGAGAGGGAAGGAGAGAGAGAGAGAGATGGAAGGAAAGAGAGAGAGAGATGGAAGGAGAGAGAGAGAGGGAAGGAGAGAGAGGGAAGGAGAGAGAGGGAAGGAGAGAGAGGGAAGGAGAGAGAAAGAGAGGGAAGGAGAGAGAAAGAGAGGGAAGGAGAGAGAGACAGAGAGAGGGAAGGAGAGAGAGAGAGTGAGAGATTGGGAGTGTGAGAGTGAGAGAGATTGGGAGTGAGAGAGAGACTGGGAGTGTGAGAGAGAGAGAGATTGGGAGTGTGAGAGAGAGATTGGGAGTGTGAAGAGAGAGAGAGAGATTGGGAGTGTGAGTAGAGAGAGAAGAGAATGTTGGAAAACTGTACCTTTTTGCTATGTAAGCTTTGGCAATATGGTTCTCTGTAAACTTTCATGCCAATAAAGCATTTTAATTGGAATTGGAATTGGAATTGGAGAGATTGGGAGTGTGAGAGAGAGAGATTGGGAGTGAGAGAGAGAGAGATTGGGAGTGAGAGAGAGAGAGATTGGGAGTGAGAGAGAGAGAGAGAGATTGGGAGTGTGAGAGAGAGAGAGATTGGGAGTGTGAGAGAGAGAGATTGGGAGTGTGAGAGAGAGAGAGATTGGGAGTGTGAGAGAGAGAGAGATTGGGAGTGAGAGAGAGAGAGATTGGAGTGAGAGAGAGAGAGATTGGGAGTGAGAGAGAGAGAGATTGGGAGTGAGAAGAGAGCGAGAGGATTGGGAGTGAGAGAGAGAGATTGGGAGTGTGAGAGAGAGAGAGAGATTGGGAGTGTGAGAGAGAGAGAGATTGGGAGTGTAAGAGAGAGAGATTGGGAGTGTGAGAGAGAGAGAGATTGGAAATGTGAGAGAGAGAGAGATTGGAATGTGAGAGAGAGAGAGATTGGGAGTGTGAGAGAGAGAGACTGGGAAGTGTGAGAGAGAGATTGGAAGTGTGAGCGAGAGAGACTGGGAGTGTGAGAGAGAGAGAGGAGATTGGGAGTGTGAGAGAGAGAGAGAGATTGGGAGTGTGAGAGAGAGAGATTGGGAGTGAGAGAGAGAGAGATTGGGAGTGAGAGAGAGAGAGATTGGGAGTGAGAGAGAGAGAGAGAGATTGGGAGTGTGAGAGAGAGAGAGATTGGGAGTGTGAGAGAGAGAGATTGGGAGTGTGAGAGAGAGAGAGAGAGAGTTTGGGAGTGTGAGAGAGAGAGAGATTGGGAGTGAGAGAGAGAGAGATTGGGAGTGAGAGAGAGAGAGATTGGGAGTGAGAGAGAGCGAGAGATTGGGAGTGAGAGAGAGAGATTGGGAGTGTGAGAGAGAGAGAGAGATTGGGAGTGTGAGAGTGAGAGAGATTGGGAGTGTAAGAGAGAGAGATTGGGAGTGTTGAGGAGAGAGAGAGATTGGAAATGTGAGAGAGAGAGAGATTGGAAATGTGAGAGAGAGAGAGATTGGGAGTGTGAGAGAGAGACTGGGAAGTGTGAGAGAGAGATTGGAAGTGTGAGCGAGAGAGGAAGGAGAGAGAGAGAGAGAGATGGAAGAAAGAGAGAGAGAGATGGAAGGAGAAGAGAGAGGGAAGGAGAGAGAGGGAAGGAGAGAGAGGGAAGGAGAGAGAGGGAAGGAGAGAGAAAGAGAGGAAGGAGAGAGAAAGAGAGGGAAGGAGAGAGAGACAGAAGAGAGGGAAGGAGAGAGAGAGAGTGAGAGATTGGGAGTGTGAGAGTGAGAGAGATTGGGAGTGAGAGAGAGACTGGGAGTGTGAGAGAGAGAGAGATTGGGAGTGTGAGAGAGAGATTGGGAGTGTGAGAGAGAGAGAGAGATTGGGAGTGTGAGAGAGAGAGAGAGAATGTTGGAAAACTGTACCTTTTTGCTATGTAAGCTTTGGCAATATGGTTCTCTGTAAACTTTCATGCCAATAAAGCATTTTAATTGAATTGGAATTGGAATTGGAGAGATTGGGAGTGTGGAGAGGAGAGAGATTGGGAGTGAGAGAGAGAGAGATTGGGAGTGAGAGAGAGAGAGATTGGGAGTGAGAGAGAGAGAGAGAGATTGGGAGTGTGAGAGAGAGAGAGATTGGGAGTGTGAGAGAGAGAGATTGGGAGTGTGT